>NC_067160.1:5297314-5897314 GCF_903995435.1 Acomys russatus
GTCACTATCTACAGGTGACATTAAAGCCTCCTTACATTATTCAAGATTAATGGCATTTAATGCTCTCCTAGTAATATAGCCTTCTTATATAAGTCAAAATCACATTTTGTTGAACAAAACAACTGTCTAAACTTTACCATGACATTTCTTGCACAGGCTTTTAAATAAATTACCAAAGTACCCTTTTTGTTATTTTTATAAACTGTTGACCTATTAGACTCAAAAATATTTCTAAAACTCCTTTTAAAATCAGAGTAGCTTAAATAAAAAATGTCATTGAATAATGGTTGAACATTGGCAAGACATATTTATCAATGGAAGATTATATATATATATATATATATATATATATATATATATATATATATATATATCCGGGAAAGTAAAGACTTTAGGTGAAATTAACTTTAATAAGTGAAAGAACAATGTCATTTTATTGAGCATACAAAAATGCTGAAAATTGTGAATAGATTTTACCTTTTCTCCTGAAAAAGACTAACATTAACGTTGGAAATGTGATCCACATGCAATGCCAAACAATGTGTTCTCATATCTGGAGAAAAATGGTGTCAAAACTGCCATTTTCTGAAATCAATCAAATTGTGTAAGTTCAGGTGCTGACTTTTTTTTTTTTTTTTTTTTTTACACAACAAACTTTTCTGTTTAAAAGTCATGGGGAAAATGGTCAAAATTATTTTTACTTTAGTATCAAGGAAATGCAGCACCAATGTTAATGTGACAAAGACATGTCAGTCAGTGCTAATCATAGATACCTCTTCGCACGGTGAGTATTTTGCATGCCATTGTGCCACCTAAGATTCAGAGTAGATGAGCTCGTGTTTAGAGTGCTTTTCTGGAGGACAACCTGTGAGGGCACCTGATCTGATTTACATAACTTTTCTGAGCCTACGTCCCTTTATTTTCAGAAAGTTATAACAATTATTGGAAAGTGCCTGGAACAGTTTTTCACATTTATGAAGCTATCAGCGGATGTGGATAATATGATTATCTTTATTACCCAGACAGTAAAACAATTTCATTTTCTTATGTTTGAATAAGTTTTAACCCTAATAGAAGCAATCATAAATATATTACATAAAAATGCCAATATATCTGACTATCATGCTGACTTTTATATTTCATAATTTGAGTTTTTAAATATAATAAAAATGATAAGCTAACGCTAATGGAGAATATGCACACCTTTGTGTGAATATAATTCTAGGTTAAAGAGCCTAAAGAAAGAAATAACTTCAATATATCCAACCCCTAAGATGATTTCTTGCATATTGGCCTCCAAATACAGTCTCTTCTCTGATAGCCATCACAGAATTAATTCAATATTTCCTTATTTCTCTACTGACTACCTCAACAGTGTTGAACCAAGTTTCCTAAAATAAACAAAATGTCAAGTGTTCATGGCTTTAAATCAAGGGGATTGAATTCTAATCCATTTTGCAATAAAGACCCTGTTCCCATCTGAGTCAGCAGGGCAGAGAGGCCTCTCTATTTAGGAAAGGCCATTTCCTATTTTACGTTCCCAACAGATTTATCCATTAAGCTCTGATTACATAATTGTAGGAATTCAGCACGCTGAACCTATAAACATGTCTAGATTCATGCCACAAGCTACTTCTGAGGTCATAAGAGTCACGTGGTCACATGTCAATCCCAGAAACACATTCCTGTTGCTTCACCTTTTTACTGCTGTGGCTTTCCAACCTTAACCAACCGCAGCCCGTGAACCTGTAAGTTGAAATAAACCCTGTCTCCCAAAAGTTGTCTTTTGCCATGCGTTTGGTTACAGCAAGGAGAAAAGTAACAATAAAGCTTTATCTGGGCTCACAGTTTAAAAGATTCCGGTGGAGCAGAGAAGCACACTCCATGCCATTTAGAAAGGAGAGAGAGGCCCACTGTTAGGGGCTTCCTTCATGCCTCCCTTGATTCCTCAAAGGCACCAGTCTAAGGGGTGGTGATGCCCACCTTGAAAGTAGCCTTCCATCTTTAGCATGTCCTTTCTCAATGTGAGTTCATAGATACTCCAGAGGCAGCCATTACTATCCCAGGCACTTCTCAATCTACCCAGTAAGTCAATCCAGCTAAATCATCACAGGCCCTTTCCCCCACAGGCCATCTCCCAGAAAGTTAATAGAACAGAGTTATGAAAGTAATTACGACGACAGTGTAGCCAACTGCTTGCTCCTTAGCAAGTCTACTTTTAAAATGAAGTTAGATTTCCTCAAACTGCCGCAGCTATTTGTTTCTCCTCTAAATTCTAGTGCTGAACACATAATCTCTTATTCCAGCTATACATGGATATCCATTCACCGTTCCACCTTATCCACAAGCTTTAAGGTTTTTTTTTTGTTTGTTTTTGTTGTTGTTGTTGTCTGTTTCTTACCCATTATTTGAATGCATTCTCCTCCATTCTTCCCTTAAAATCTCAGCTCAAATTTTCTTGTATCTAAAGTCTTTTCCGGTCTTGTCACTCAAATGTGTACACTCTCCCTGCTCTACTGTGTACTGAGAACAGTGCGTTCTCTGCTCCAGAATCACGTCACGCACGCCCCTCTCTGAACACACAATCTAAAGGCATATGCCTGTGTTTCTTACTGCATATGATAGGTGATCTTGAAAGGTACTAGTTGTGTGAATTTATCTTTGCCCTCTCATGGGTTAAACTGTATGCCATATGGTAGAAACCAAATTATCACTGCCTAGGCTTCTGTCCCCAGACCACTCTTGCTTGCTAGTTATACAGTCTCACAGAAAAATAACAATAACACAGACTACTAACAATAACATACATATATATTTCCTTCACACATATAACACAGTATATTATAGAGTAATTGAAAGGTGTTGAAATTGGTATTCTTGGCTTACATTACAGTTTTGATACATATTAGTTAAGTGATCATTGACAAGTTATTTAATGTCAGCTTATTTCATCCATAAATGATGTCAGTAAAACAGAAAACATCTAAGATTGTTTAAAACAGAAAAAAATCTTCTCTGAGGGCCTTAGAGCTTTGTACATGATAAATTTAATGAAGAAATTGTTATGGTTTGCTAGTGTCTTAATTTTGACTTAGCTAATATATATGTATATATATATCCTCCTTTTAGAGTTTTCTGTATTTTTGCTATGAATCTGTCTTTGAACTTGGACTTTGAGAGCAAATGTCAAACAGCAGATAAAAAGGAACATAATCAAAGTCTATAATCTAGCAAATATCCCTTTATTCACCTGTTTCAGTAGCCTGCAGATACTGTCCTTACTAAATTGGATGAAGGCAAATGCTAACATTACATAATGGCTATAATGCAGACTATGACTGTATGAGACAATGCTCTATTGTTGTGAAGAGAAACCACAACTATAGTAACTCTTACAAAGGAAAGAATGTAATTGGGGCTTGCTTCTGGTTCTGAGGTTCAGTTCACTGTTGCCACGGCATAGAGCATGGCGGCACACAGGCAGACATCATGGTGCCAGAGAGTTTGAGAGTTCTACATCTGAATCTGCAGAAAGTGAGAGAAACACTGGTCCTGGAATTGAGATAGGAATTTGTATTTGCACACTTGTATCAGGAAAACAAGATTTAGATGATTAGAATCGTATGATGTAGAATCTTACCTTACTTCTGACTTTTTTTCAATTTTTAATTTATTTTTTAATTTTTAATTTGTAGCCCCCACCCTTGCTTCCTCCCTGTCCCACCCTCCCTCTCAATTCCACCCTCCACCCTCCCCTAGTCCTGAGAAAGTGGGAGCCCTCCTTCCTTATCATGTGATACCAGCCTATAAGTCTCATCTGGATTGCTTGCATCCTCTTTCTCTGTGGCCTGGCCCCATCTGGGACACAGACAGCTTTTGACTTCTTACAGTTTTCTCCTAGTTCTTAACTGTTTTTTGCCCTTGCATAATAGTGGACTAACAACCAAAAACAAAGCTTTTGGGAACACAACTAGCGCCATCTGCTCCACGTACAGCTCATGGCCATAACATTCGTTAATAGTGTGGTGATCTAGGAATTGGAGAGTGGTCCTGTAGCCCACACATAATTTTGGAGATTCTGTGGGAAACATCTGGGGCCAAGATGGGACATCGGTGGGAGAACAGCAGTTGCTGCCCAATTTTCCTGTGCTCACAGCCATAAGAAAGGCAAGGTCATTGCCTTGGAAATGATCAAAGCAGGGAAGGTACAGCAGGTAACACAGAAACACTGGCTATGTCGGCAACACTTGGCAGAGAATGAATAAATCAGCCTCCTGAAAGTTGTTGTTCATTTATTTTTTATAATATATATATTCCATAGACACTATGATTCCCAAGAGACTGGAAATCAGAAGGGAAGTCACAACTGCTGAGTTGCTAGCAGTGCAAGTCCCTTTCGGGTGTATCAGTGTGCTGTGTGGCTATGCGCATATGCTATTTGCCACATTTACTTGCAACAGTAATCATCCGACAACTGTACAAAGGAAGATAGAGCTCTGCGAGAGCACCTTTATGACGACATTCTAAGAGTGAAGTCTTGTTCCTTCCAGGTCTGAGAAACTTGCTTAGGGTCTCTTAATTAACTCAAAGTATTCTCTTGGTTCATGGAGACAGAGGAAAAACTGAAGGCATAAGGGCCTAAGAGAAAGCCTCTCCATGAATGAGAAATGGTGGTACTAGGGGAAAGACTGTCAGCTTTTCTGTCAGGTTCAGTTCTCGTTTCCTGGCACAATCCTCTGACTTCTCCCAGAGCTAAGATGGCAGAAGCATTCTCACAACCACCTTAAGGAGTCTTTGGACCACCTCATTCTTACAGCACACACACACAATCTTCTGAGCCCACACGATGGCTGCGGGTAGCGATTGCTGCTTCCTCCTAGATGTGGTGAGGTGAAGTCTTGTGTGATGAGGACAGGTCACATGGCGGCTGCGCAGTTGAACACGATGAAGACAAGGCATTAAAAGCTCAGGTTAGGAGCAGGAAGGGATGTGAGGCTGCTGACAGTTGAGCCCAAGGATGTAGTGTGAAAAGGCGTCTGCCATTTTGACTCTTTAGTCCATTTGTGCTCCTACAACAGAACACCATAAACTGAGTCAGCTCTGGAGGACTGGGAGTTTGTATCCGGGTACTGAGATTTGTTCTGGGCCTTACAGCATGGCAGAGGTAGAAGGAGGAGAGATCAAACCTGATTTACAAGATTTTTAGCCTGTTTTTTTTCAATTCTTATTTTATTTAAAATGGATTTTTTTTTTCTTTCTCACATATCTTGTTTATGGTTTCTCCTCCCTCCACTTTCCTGCCTCCTCTTCAGGTCTTCTCCCTTTTAGATCTACCCTGTTGGTTATTTGAAAACAAACAAGATTCTAAGGGATGTTAATAAAATGAGATGAAATAAAAATATAATAAGATAAAACAAATCATAACACATTGGAATAGGACAATATAAAGATACAGAAGAGAAAAAGGCCCACAAAACAAAACAAAACAAAAGAAATATAGATGCAGAGACTCCAGAATCCCATAAGAGCATAAAATTGGAAGCTATAAAATATACACAAAGGACATGTAAGTTTGAGGGGCAGGAGGTGGTAAAAGCAAACATACAAAAAAAAAAAAAAAAAAAAAAAACCACTGGGACTATACGATGGCTCTACCATGCCCAAATAAGGTATAGGAACTTTGATAGTCACCAAAAATGAAAAAATCAATGTGTTTGCAAAACACATAGGGAAGGATAGGAGTTGAGGGGGATGGGTAGATAGGAAGATGGGGATCTCTGGGGACCAGATGCTGTCTCTGTCAAGTTCTGAGCCTAGAAGGAAGGAGGCTAGGGTGTCACGGTGAGCTCTGCACTCCAAGAGTTTTGTCATTAGTTAGATGTGCAGGGAGCATATGGCCACTTGGAATAAAGAGTCTCTGTACAGTCATCGGCATTGTTCACAATACGAGCTTAATATTTTCAAAGGTCATTTCTTTTAATTACGTGTGTGTGTGTGTGTGTGTGTGTGTGTGTGTGTGTGTGTAGTGTGTATTTGTTATTGTGTTTAAATGTGCCTGTGGTGAGTACAGCACAAGAAATGAGCAGAAGAGGGTGTGAAATCCCTGGAACAGGAACTGTAGGCAGTTGTGGCCCTCCAGACTTATATCAAACTCCTGTTCTCTGAAGAGTGGCAAGCACCCTTAGAAACTGAGCCATTGTTCTGAGAAGGTTATTTTTATGGAAAACTTTGCCTCTTATCCTAGCAAATTTACCTTTATTGGTATGTACCTTTCTATCTTTTGTTACACTTTTAAAAGTTGACAAGATTTAATGCACAAAATGCACTACTACAATTAAGCAACTAGTAAGTGAAAACAACTTTATTGTAGCATTAATGTGTGTACACAATATCCCCATATGCCCCTCCGAAGCATCATTTATATTCTTCTCGTATTGTGAACACCAATGACAATGTTTGGTCATGGCATTTCCACATGTGCATACAGTGTTCGTCCACTGTAGTCCTACGCTTTGCTCTCATCTTTCACTTCCCTCCATGGCCTTTTTGGTTTCATATCCTTTGTTTTCATTTCTTCTTGATTCCACACACAAAGGACAACTATGACTTCTGCATTTGTTGGACTCATTTATTTCACCTTATGATCTCTACTTTCACCCATGCTCCCTACAAATGAAGTACTTACGTACTTTAGAATGACGTGGTAAAGCTTCCTTGTCCATTATGTTACATATTCTTTTCTTTTGCTCTCAAACTGTGGATGCCAAGGTTGATGTCACAGCCTGGCTATCTCGAATAGGGCAACACTAAGCATTGGAATGAAAATGTCACTATTATAAACCGAACTGACTGAACTATTGAGGGACAAGTCTAGGAGTGGTATGGTTGTATCATACCATGTCGATGGTTTTAGTGTTAGCTTTTGAGAGTTTCTCACACTTTCTTGCTTGTACTAATTACATCCCCAACGGCAGTGTGTAATGTTCCATCCTCTGCTGCCTGAACAGCATTTGCTGCTGATCTTCTTAATGATACTAATTCTGACTGAGGTGAGATACAATATTTTAATTTAAAATGTGTATTAATGCTGAAATTGATAACCAATTTCAGTGATGCTTTAAACTCTATAGATGTATTAAATTATTTCATTTTAATAAGCAACTTAACCTTTTTTAAACTTTGTAATAACAGTGGACTCCACATTCAACAGGTATTTTTTATAGCTGTGTATAACATTTTAGTTTAGTATTCATAATAGATGTTTTATAATATATAATACAATAATCTAAAATCATAATATATTTTAGCATTATCAATGAAAATCAACAACCTTAATATAAATTATTCACTATAACAAAATTGATTAAAATATGGTTCAGTAACTAAAGACATAAAATGTTAAAGGAATACATTTTATTAAAATGTAATCAATTGAAATATTTTTATTACTTTAATTTTAAAAGTATAAAACACTTCAAGAAACACAGAAACTCAGATGAAATCACATAGTTAGCAATGATTGAAAATAGAAATCATATTTGAAAAGCTAAATTGCTTCTTTTATTGAAAATTGTTTAATCAGAGTGAACTCATTTAACTTGAACATAGTGTTTTCTTTAGCATTTAATTCTGCTTGGCAATAAAATTTCTCAAACAAAAATGTGCCGCTCTTAAGAATTTTTTAAAATTCAATAAAGATCCAGCAATTGTTCAACCTGCATTTACCCAAATGACTTTAAAATTAATGTCTACACAAACTAGACAAATGGCCATTTAAATCAGCTTTATTAATAATTCCCCAAATTTGAAAGCAACAAATTGTGTTCTTTAGCTGGTCATTAAATAACTATACTGTGGTAAACATCAGATTAGGAATATAGTTCAGGAACAAAGCAAATAAAGAATGCAGTTACAGAAAGGTGTGGAAGAACTTTAAACATATACTAGAATTTCACCAAAGACAATTTAAAAGATATTGTTATTGTATGACTTGAAATCAATAACATTCTAAAAAGCAAGCCAATAAAGTAAAGTATCAATGTCTGCCACTTGTTGGGGAGTTCCGAAGGGAATAGATGGATACATGGAAATGCTGGTGGATCTTCAGATTCTGAAACTGAGCTACTTTGTATAATAGGCCAGGATGGATACAATATTTCTGTAAACCTTTAGAACTAAAGGTGAAACTTGAGGTCTGGAAATGAAGCTTAGCCGGGCATGTCTTTCTCCATGTTAAACAAACTTGGGTTTGATGTCCTGCACAGCATGTAAAATGTCACAGTACTCCAGAGGTAGAAGTGAGAATCCAAAGTTTACAGTCAGCATTAGCTTTGTTTGTTTGTTTTTTTTTTTTTTCATTTATTCTTGTTACATCTCAATGTTTATCCCATCCCTTGTATCCTCCCATTCTTCCCTCCCTCCCATTTTCCCATTATTCCCCTCCCCTATGACTGTTCCTGAGGGGGATTACCTCCCCCTGTATATGCTCATAGGGTATCAAGTCTCTTCTTGGTAACCTGCCGTCCTTCCTCTGAGTACCACCAGGTCTCCCCCTCCAGGGGACATGGTCAGATGTGAGGCACCAGAGTACGTGAGAAAGTCATATCCCACTCTCCACTCAACTGTGGAGAATGTTCTGACCATTGGCTAGATCTGGGTAGGGGTTTAAAGTTTACCACCTGTATTGTCATTGGCTGGTGCCTTACTTTGTAAACCCCTGGGCCCAAATCTGCCTATCATAATGTTCTATTTGTAGGTTTCTAGGACCCTCTGGATCCTTCTACTTTGCTATTCTCCCATGCGTCTCTCATTTTGAGTCCCAATAGGATGTCCTCCCCTCTGTCCCAGTTTCCTGGTAAGTGAAGGCTTTCGTGAGACATGCCCCTTGGGCTAGTATGCAGATATAAGTGAGTATATACCATTTGAGTCTTTCTGCTTCCCGGTTAGCTCACTCATTATGATCATTTCTAGCTCAATCCATTTGTCCACAAATTTCGGGAATTCCTTGTTTTTAATAGCTGAGTAGTATTCCATAGTGTATATGTACCACAGTTTCTTTATCCACTCTTCTATTGAGGGACACTTAGGCTGTCTCCATGTTCTGGCTATTATGAATAAGGCAGCTATGAACATGGTTGAGCAAATTTTCTTGTTGTGTGCTGGAGCATCTTCTGGGTATATTCCAAGGAGTGGAGTAGCTGGGTCTTGAGGAAGCCCTATTTCCATTTTTCTGAGATAGCACCAGATAGATTTCCAAAGTGGCTGTACTAGTTTGCATTCCCACCAGCAATGAAGGAGTGTTCCTCTCTCTCAGATGTCTTTGAAGCCAGCTTGCGATAAGTGATAATCTGTCTCAAAATCAAATAAGGGCTTTAACTGAGAAGTGGCCTGGTGGTGAAGGAGGCTTGCTACTCTTCCGGAGGGCTCAAGCTCAGTTTCCAGAACTTACACCACGTGGCTCAGAGCTATCTACAACTGCAGCTCTGTAGGGGCGGTTGCCATCGACTTTTGTGGGCACATGTTATAATCATGTACACACATCTACAAGCAGATATACATATCTACACATACTTAAAACTATTAAAGAATGATGAACAGTGAACTTTTAATGTAAACTAAAGACACTAGTTAACATTAGTTTATAAACAGTGGTTCAATTTTCCAAATGTATAATAGAAACACGAGGTGGTTATGTGGGAAGCAATGGACAGGGGACAGAAATGAAAATTTCTCTTCACTTTTTCTTGCCCAAATCTATGAAAAAAAAAATGAAATATATGTGATGTAAACTTAATGTCTGTATATAAAATGCTTTAGGGGAGGTGAGTTTGTTAGGTGAAGAAAGCATGCATTTTATTGTACAAATAAAGGTATTGAGGTTTAGTTTTTAAATAATGTAATTTGGTACTTTCCAAACATTTTCATAATTACAGAGACATGCAAGCATGCATAAAAGGCAGGCGTGAGTACTACGTAACTTTACACAGTTTAAAAGAAGTCATGTTAGACTGCCTTGCAGTTGCATCTTGGAAATTGCCCAATTGTTTGCTATTAAAAGTATTCTAGAGAGTTTGTTCTTATAGAAATGTATTTTTCATTCACTGCTGGAATGAAGAGAGATTGTCACAAGCTAAGAATACTCATTCTTTTTTTCATCAGAGAAATGTGGCTGTTTCTATAATATGCACAAACTTCTGCAGACTAATTCTCATTTCTCTTGCATTATACTCCACAGTGTTCTCCTTGAACTTGCAAAGTATACTGTAAAAGGCTATCAGGAGAATCCTTTCTATAGCTTTCTCTCATTTAATCTTTCTTGAGTCTGAGAGCATAGTGCATACATGGTGAGATAGCTTTTATAAATCACAAACGAAAGCTTACAGTGCGATTCATATTTGAAAAACCACTTCAATCCAGAGTGCCTTTGTCCGGCTCTGAGGAATATGTGCACCTTTCCAAGCACATCATCTGCCGATTTCCTAATCAAAACAAGCCAGACTGGGAGACAGTGGGAGCTATTTAAAACAACGATGACCACTGTAGTGCATTATAGTTCAGCCATTTGCTAGATGCAGAAAACAAAACAAAACAAAAAAAAAGTCATTTCAGTGAAATCTGAATTCGTGTAATAGACCAACATCTTTATACTCCACTTACTTTGTTAATCATTGACTGAACAACATCGTGCCTGGAGCCGACTGACAGGAATTTTAACCTGATTAAATATCCCAGTAAGGCTTAATACCTTTAAATGGAATTTTTATGGCCTGTTCTGCACGCGTGTTATTAAAATAGTGCCATCAAGAAAACCACAGACACACATAATAGCTCATCAATTTGTAACTAAGCACTTTTGACCTTGAAAAAATCAGCTGTCTTTCAGACTAATGTAGTTACATTTTAGGCAGGAAAGGGGACAATAAAATTATCGTGCTTATTTTTGTAACATGTCAGGATGAGAGTTAGGACTAAAGGCCCTGCTGATGGCTTCTTATTGATATTGCCAGCAACCTCTAACATTTGGATTAGAAACTCAGACCTCATCCTAATAAAAAATCCACTTAATCAATACAGGTCCTGCTAACGGGATGCATACAATCTACCACTGATAAGATGAAGGGTAGAGTATATATTGTAATCCCTTTGAAGTTTACATTTCTTAGCAATCTGAAAGAAAGAAAAAGTCCCTAAATTATATTCCCTTTTTCTCAAGCAGAGATATATACACAATAGCAGTGAAAGGATTGAAAAAGAAGTCCACTGAGGCTCTCCCAGTCAAAGACCAAAAGGTGTAAGAAATTAAAAAGAAATGAAAACAGATGTCAAAGGTCAAATCAACAAAGTGAATAATACTGGCAAATTACTTTTAATTCATAAAATAGCTAATCTGGAATGAAGTATGCAATATTAAATAGATTTGGTTATTTTTTTTTCTTCAGGAGCAGTATTTTCACAGGTAAAGCACATCCAGTCTTTTCAGAAGCTAAAAAATGAAGTTGTGTCACCCACCTTTGACAGTACACTACATAATATGAAATTTATTTCTCACTGTCTCTCCATAAAGCACTATTTACCTTTTGACCAAGTTGTGGGGTTAAACTCAGGAAACACTGTGAGAAGTGACTAACAATGGAAAGAATATTTGGGAATATTCCAAGCCAGAGTGAAACAGGCCACCATGTTGGACAGTCCTGCCTATCAGAAAGAATGGCTGCTACAATTATATGCTGATTTGTAGGTCCTTCACTACTTCTGACATTCTAAACCATTCCCTTGGAATGTGTGTGTGTGTGTGTGTGTTTTGGGGAAAGTCAAGTAGTTATTTTATCTCTAAAAACCACAATATATGCTTTGACCCCTTCAGGAGGAAAGCTAGAAACTGACTGCTTTTTAATTTAAAATCAGCATATTATGTTATACTAAAGAAAAAAATAGATTATTCTCAAAGTGTGATTTGTATCAGCTGTCTTTGCCTGAAAGGAACCTACTGTTATACAAGTCAGAATCCTGCATGTCACTCTGGCTGAGAAAAGGGTTGTATCCTTGCTGAAGGCAGAGTTCTTGCACCTTGCTGAGTATGTAGCAGGCAGCCCTTCCTGGGAGCTGCTGGGACAGACAAGATCTTTGAAGTAGGTAAGTAAAGAATTTCTATGTTGTGGTTGACATATCCTTGATTGCAGTTGGGCAAGAAGTGAAGATTCCTGAATACCAGAAACTACAGTAGGGAAGGACCTGATTGTGATGGTGCTGACTCAACTCTTGAGTTTAGTGCTCTGACAGGAGACATGAATGAATTCATTCTCAACCATATAAGAAGTAAACAAAGGCAGAATTATAGAATATCAGATTCTTCCCTTTGAAATGAAATTGGCTCAGATGGCTTAGTGAATAGTTTGACAAAATTAACAGAAACTCTCTTATATCTTAAGCAAAATATTTTACTGATTTATAGAAAATGTGTCACCCAAAACCAACTACCATAAAAATATTAAAATTCCAATAACATAGTGAATCCAACCATATGATAAAAATCAATGTGTCATGATTACTTGTGCTTTGTTTGTGCAGTATATTCAATATGATATTTTTATTAAATTATGTCATTTTCCCCAAAGTATCTCGGTTTTCTAGCCTAAGAATATGCTGGAAAAAAATAAAAGAAATCAAAAGACCAATAAACAAAAATCTTCAGATAGTTACTATTTTCATAAATAACAGAACCATTTGAAAAGAAGATTGTAGAGGAATTTTAATCCAGCAACACAACTGGATTTGGCAAGGGGTCACATCTAAAAACATGATCTGGTTAGAATACAGGCGCTCCCTTAGTACACATCTTTAATCCCTCTGGCTGGAATACAGACATGTCTTTAGTACACACCTTCAATACTAAACAATGACATCTAATTGAGGGGCAAACAGAGTGAGGACTCAGAAAGAAAGTATTGATAAGTCAGAGATAGGATATATCCAACTCTCAGGAGAGAGAGAAAGAGCAGTAAGGAAGAGAGAGGGGAGTTGTTTGGTTTAGTTTAGTTGAATGCAGTTGAGTTCAGTTGAGTCCATGCAGTCACTGCAGTTCAGTTAATGGAGTTCAGAGGCATTTTTTCCAAGCAGATCAAGTCATTCATTGGGAAGTACAGTCAGTTTGAATCATCAACTTGGAGAGGAGTTTTGAGCCAGAACAGTTGAGTTGAACCAGCCAACCAGAGTTGAGAAAGAGCTGGAAAGGGTGAGTTTATTCAGCAGTAAGTCTTGAAGGCTGAAAACATTCTAGGCCTAGGTTAGAAGATGGAGGCTGGAAATTGAAGTCTTCAAGGTCCATGTTTGCAGAAGATTAAATTGTAAGGAGGCTAGAAGCTTTCAAGCCTAGGACTAGGGATATTTAGATAGAAACGCTGTGGGCTCAGCCCAAGCCATGTATTCTTAAAGCTTTGGTACAGCTTTCATCTGATCCCCTCCTCTGAGGAAATAAAACCAACATTTACATCTGAGGAAATAAAAACCACATTTGCAGAGGCTATCCATGAATAATTGATAGAAAGAACACATATTATTAGTCATTTTTCCAGTGCTAGACTAAAATGGCTGTGAAAATTAACTTAATATGAACAAAGTTTTACAATTTGGAGGTTCTAGTTCGCAGCCATTGCTGTACACTCAGCCCTAGGACTTTGTGGCTCTGGTGGACTAAAATAAAATAGTACAAGCATGTAGGACAGGAGAGCTGGCATCTCATGGCCAATTGTGAAAGATAGCATGTCACCGTTGTCCCCATTAACTTTGGAGGGCAAAGCACTTGCTTCCACAAGGCTCGAGACTTTCAAAGGTTCCACCCCCTATCATTTTGAAGGACGTGGTTGAAGTCTGAAGACCTACTATGTTATGGTTGACCAGGAGATATGTGTTTGTGGTGCTTTTGTGGCTGAGCCATCAATATTTCCTGCTTCCTCAGATACAGAAGCAATGTCTGTTAGTGGCTCAACTGTGATGCTCAGTGATGTCATTCATGATTTTATTTTCTTCTTGAGCACCTTACACTCATGACTGCTTGATGCAAGAATAAAAGTCCGATTCCATTCCATCAATGGGAGACATCTTGGACAGGTCTTCCTAGCTTACGAGTCCCCAGGAGACTAACAGCACCTTTGGGTCAGCTGAGCCCTTTATAACTGCATTGCAGCTGGCTTCTATCCATGCCTCTATTTCTACTCCCTCTCATATTTGTTGAAGAAATCACTTTGAAATACTTCTTATGAACACATCTTAATTTTGGGGGTCCATATTTTGAAAAATGCAGTGTAAAATAGTCTGTGTCTTTAAAAAATAACTTTAGAAATTATTTGACTTATAGACTTCCTGCTGTACCATTGTTTTACAACTCTCTAACAAGTAACATGAAAAATGACCTGTAGTCTTCTGTTGGAAGAGGAATCATCCATTTCCTGCAGATTGCTGAGCAAAGAATTTGTATAGAGCCCATTGGGTGAATGAAACAAAGTCATCTGTTCAACTCAATAATTTCACCAAATGCTTCAGTTCTGGTGCTGACCAAAGGAAAGACTGGTCTATGAGCATCTATCCCTATGGTCAAAAGCACAATCAAATGAGCGATGAGACTATTAGTTCCCAGATTCATTAAGGTCAAATCAGGTCTCAAAGCAGAAAGAGAAAATAATGGCAAACCGTGCTGCAACAGCAATATTAATGATTCATTAGGTGACAGTGTAATGTTCACGAAATAATCTAAATCGAAAGTGTCATAGCACATACACCAAGGTCATGACACAATAATATAGAAGAAAGGTTATCCCAAGGCACTCCAAATGGACAAGTCAGAGTGATTTGTTGTGATTGCTTTCTGCTGGTGCTAAAGATGAGCATAAAGTTTTGAAAATTCAAAGAGTACATACTTGCAGTGTATCTAGTGATCACAAATGAATCGTAAACTTATACTTTTGCTTCCATTTTATAGTCATAAGGCCTTCTGTACTGATCATGCTTACTATGGAGAAATGGTCCTTTTGCCTTGTTAAAATAATTCCATCGAACAATTAACTAGTAGATTATTATCTCACTGGGAAGAGTTAGTTAGAAATAGTAGCATAAGGCTTTTAATCTAAGGTTGGTAATGGATCAGGTGCTTTCTAGGTCGTGCTCCTCATGACATCAGTCAAGATCCCAGTGTCTGACTGGAAAATAGAAGCTTTTTGCAGAGTTGCTTAGTAAGACAAACAGTAAACGTCTGAGCTTTTCACTGGGGTTGTTTGTTTGCCTGTTTGTTTGTTTGTTTTTGGTTTAGTGTTTGGTTTCTGGGTTTTGTGGTGCGTGTGTGTGTGTGTGTGTGTGTGTGTGTGTGTGTGTGTGTGTGTGTGTGTGTGTTGGTACCAGGACCAATTTTATGCTTTACAATTAAACATCAAAGATAGAATATAAGAAGATAAAATTTATGAGATGAAAATATTCTAAGCTAAGAGCTAAGGAAGGTAAAAATTGTACTACTTATGTTTCAGAAAAAAACAGGATAAGAAGGCATACGTAGGGCCATAATTATTATCAGAAAAAAAAGTACTGTAACTATTATAAATGCATCCCAGCAAGAAGAAGACAAGTCTTTTGGTACACTAGAATATAGGGCTCTGTGAACTACAATCAGATGGTGATAACATCAATCTTCTTTTTTAAAGCTTTTTATGCCACATGGCCTGATCTATTCTTACGGAAAAATTCTTATGATTTTTCATAAGCTCTAGTTTGTAAAGTTGTCAAGTTTCTATGCCTGCAGGAAATTTATGTTAGAAATTCAGATATTAAGTTTACATGCTGTCGTCGTCATCGTCATAGTCGTAGTTGTTGTTGTTGTTGTTACAACATTTGAATACTTACTAGTTAAAATGATGGGGTACCACATCCTTCTCTGCCTTAAGTCAGAGGGGAAAGTGACCCTTGTTGTCCAAGAAGGTCGAATTCAGATAGTGCTCATGAAGAGCAGAAGAAGGTTTGCAAGAGCCAAAAAAGAACAGAGAAACACTCAGAGATTGTGGGGAAACTCCACAACCCGAGAAGACAAAAAACATGAGGGAATGTAATTAGAAGGTATAACATCCAAATCTGAAGAAAGAAAGAGAGGTAATGGCAGGACCAGAAATTGGTGTCACACAAAAGGACATCATTGTTCTGCATCTTGGTGCTGGACCACTGAGCTGCCAAGAGCTGGTTTCAGGGAAGTCAGAGGATGAGCAGAATCTTTGAATGGAAGCCCACACATATGACTGGGGCATAAGCAGAGCTCTGCTCTGCATTTTCTGTAACTGCTCAAGGTCTGGAAACCAATGTTCGCAAACTGCTCCTGCAACATTAAATAGACGAGAGATCACAACCTATCTGAAGTCAGGCTACTGAACATATATAAAAAAGAAAATTCTTTCTCTATTCATCTGACTTATAACCTCATACCTTTTCATGCACAGCATAATTAGAAGTCAGTTGTGAAGAAGTCTAGGTGATATCACATGGATTTTCAGGACAGCAACCAATATAAAAAGATGCTGCTGGGTGGGAACAGAGGCTGAATGCAAATTAGCAGATGTGAGTGCACAGTAAAGACTGACAGCCAGAAACCTGTGTCTATCACTGAGTTGGAAAACTTCCGTTTCACAGGGAACACATAGGACAACAGTGACCACAGTTAATGTGTGAAAGAAGGGCTCTTATACTATCAAAGGGATGAATTAGTTCCTTTTAACCTAGAATAAATAAATGCCTACACGTACAGTGTGTGTGTGTGTGTGTGTGTGTGTGTGTGTGTGTGTGTGTGTGTGTGTGTAACATCTACAGATCTACAAACTACTCATGAATGGAAATTATTGTTGGTCAAAATTATGACACCGAAAAAGGACATTTCAAATGACTCTGGCTGATAACTTAATTACAAAGGCAAAATTTCAATTCTTATTTAAGGGGTGGCCAGACAGATCATGATGGCCAGAAATATATCATGGGACTTTTGTCACTCATGAGATTTCAGAGTTGTATTATACATAAGACTTGTAACAGGACTGAAAAGAACATTATCAAGGGTAAATCTTGACAGGGATAATAAATGACTAAAAAAAATGTAATACAGGTGGGATCTTACCACATGGCTCTGGGTCAGATCACTACACTGAAAAGGAAGGGAAAGCACAATTATTCTTTTTCTATTTTTAGTTCACAATTTTGCTAAGTTTTTGTTCACTTGTTGTTACTTCCTTTTTGCCTGTATCTTACTAGCTTCATACATTTGAGCACTATTGAAAGGAAGACTGCTTCTGGTTTTGATGTGAGATTGTAGATCCCTTCATGCAGCGTCTTAAGACATTGCTACTAATAAATAAAGTAACATCGAGAACACTCATACATTTTTGATACACAGCATTACATGTAATCTGCACCTTCAAGGGTTATTAGTTAACGTTAGAATTCTCCATTCATTTTTATATAAAATGATAGCTTTAATGATCTTGGAATGCATATTTTTGTTCAGAAATTTAGCATTCAGATCATTAGTTGTGTGAAAGTGAGCTCAAGTTAACATTGCATGACTTTTGTTCTAAAAATAGGACAGGACAGAAAGAGGCAACTTTCGGCTCATAAACCAGCCCTTCATCACAGCCCTGTGACTCTTTTTTGAATACTTCCAAGCTCAGCAACTCCTTTGTACGATTTGAAGGAGGCAGTCAAGGATTATTTTTTTCTCCATTGCTTTTAATCTGCATCCTGTAACAAAAACTTTATCATTTGTGTTTTGAAGTTCTCTGGCACACCTCTTTCAGATTGTTGGGTGCTGGTGCTAGTCTTTATTTCCCGTTAAATAAGTCATTTTATCTATTGAGATGTATTTACATACCTCCGTAGGTGAGGGGTTATGAATATATAAATGTACTTTGTTATATTTATTGGAATCTTTATTTTGCTTTCTTGTTTCTTTGGATATTCTCTGGCATCATCATTATTTCCCTCCAGCTATTTTCAATTCATACATGATTATATGTGATATCTACATATGTGTGAAAGCCCCTTATCAAAAATATTAAAAATCATGTTTTAAGGTTTGTTACATCCCCTTCTCTCCCTCAATCTCTATCTATCTATCTATCTATCTATCTATCTATCTATGTGTGTGTGTGTATGTGTGTGTGTTTATGTGTGTATGTTGTGTATAATTTTATTTATCCAATTATCCGTTGAAGCATGTTCATTAATAAAAACATTGTTTATACAGGGAATGTTGAATTGGTAATATCTTAGATATCATAATTTAAATTTATTTTATAAATATCCTGAAGCAAAATTGCAGCATTGCACAGTAGTTCTATTTTAAGGATTCTCAATACTCTGTCCAATGATGGCTGCACAATTTTGTATGCACTGCATACGACTTCATTTCTATTCATCCAATGTGTATTAATTTACATTATTTTACTAGTGTCCATCATGAATGGATATGTAGCCCTGGTTTGTCTTTTCTTGACAGTCTGTTGGCCATTCACGTGCCTCCTTTTGAAAACATTCTGTTCAGATTCCTAGTCCACTTGTAATTGTTATTGGCTATTTTTTAGCCACTAAGATCTATGAGTTCATCATATACTCTGACAATTCATTACAAATCTGGTATCATATTGTTCTACTTGTAGATTTCTAGGACCCTCTGGATCCTTTTATTTTGCTGTTCTCCCATGCGTCTCTCATTTCCCAGATCTAGCCAATGGTCAGAATATTCTCCACAGTTGAGTGGAGAGTGTGATACGACTTTCTCACGTACTCTGGTGCCTCACATTTGACCATGTCCCCTGGAGGGGGAGACCTGGTGGCACTCAGAGGAAGGACAGCAAGTAGCCAAGAAGAGACTTGATACCCTATGAGAATATATAGGGGGACGTAATCCCCCTCAAGAACAGTCATAGGGGAGGGGAATAATGGGAAAATGGGGGGGGAGGAATGGGAGGATACAAGGGATGGGATAAACATTGAGATGTAACAAGAATAAATTAATAAAAAAAAAAGAAAAAAAAAGATTTCTGAAAGCAAAAAAAAAAAAAAAAAAAAAAAAAAACAAATCTGAGGTAAGGTTTGAAACAGTTTCTTTCAGTCAGCCAGCTTTCTTTCTCATTCTGATGGGCTTTTTTTCCTTTTATGAATAGAAAGTTTTAAAAAGAGGAAAGATTTTTACAAGGAAGGAAACCTTATGATATGTTAGCCCATTGGTAAACCTTGAGTGCACTGTTAAATGACATAAGTCAGTCACACAGTATTCTTCCTTTAAGAAGTATGTAGAATAGTGATCTTGTAGTCACCCATGATATCTATAAAATAGTGGAAGAAGGGAGAAACAGTGAATGTGGAACAAACATATGACTTCCCAATTACACAGGCCACACTAACTCATATCTGTGATATATTTTTATGGTTAGTGATGAGGCATATCATATATATAAATATTTTTAAAATTTTAGATTTATTTTTGTTTTGCTCACATGAGTATTTGTCTACACACACACACACACACACACACACACACACACACACACACACACGTGCACCATATGTGTGCCAGGTGCTCAGAGTCTAGAGGAAGGTGTTGGACTTACCTGTACTGGAGCAACACTCATGTAGGTGCCAAGAATTGAAAACCAGGTCCTCTGAAAAAGCACATCTTCACTGCTGAGCCACATCTCCATATCTCCAGTCCAGCCTTATTTTAAATCTTAATTCATAAAGGAAGATAATATATCTTTATTTTAAGGTTGTATTTGAGAGACTAATAATGAACTTGGTCTTCATTTCTAACTGTACATTGCTCACATTTTTCTGCAAGAGATAATATATCTTCATAGACTAACGGGGTACGTTGGATATGGAAGATACAAATCAAGAAGAAAATAAACACAAGATATTCCTGGGGCTGAGGATCAATGCCTCTTTCCACTATATTATAATATTACCAAAATTATTACCACAATTAATATATGCATAATCTGTAATGAAATACTGTGTTTCCAATTCTACATATATGTGACTATAGCAAAAGTAAATTCGCAATTAATTTTTAACTATCACTAAGTAATGACTGTATGTCAGCATTGGGATATAATCAATAAAAATAAATGTTAGTAATATGAGGCATTTTGTTGTCAAGAGTTTGATCTTCATGAAGATGTTCAATATAGAAACTTCCAAAAGTTACCAAATATTTTTAATGTTTTACAGCTGAATACATATTACATGTAGTCAAAGCAAGCATTTTTTACACACATGTTTATATGCCAAAAGTGACCTCACATCATAATTCATACATCCCCTTTACAAATGTGACAAACAAGGCACAAAACTATTATCACTCAGGACCCATAAGACAGAGATAATTACAATCATATCAGGGATTTGCTGTTAGATATCTAACCCCCAAGTTCATTGTCCTAACAGTTTCATTTCTGGCTTGCCAGAATAGAACAAACACACTTTATAAGTGCAGAAAATAAGTCTCAGTGAGCTCAATTAATTAGCAAGCATGACCTGGCTAACAGTAGCACAGCTGCCTTAATCATGGCATTGCAACCCTGACTGATGAGAATAGTTACAGTCAATTAGTCATTGCCAAGTCCATCTTGTGTTCCATAATGATCCCATTTAGGAAAATACCATGCAGATAACTCTTTCCATAAGCAAAGTGGAAGTTACTTTAGGTAAACATCTGAGCAGCATAGTTCATCCACAAAGGCCAAGATATCAGGCTAGATATGTTTATTGAAGACACCACAAATTAGTTTTCTTCTTTGTTGTCATTGCTGCACTAAAACATGTCTTATAAGTTACAAAATAATGTTCCTTGAGGCAGTGGCTTCTAAATGTTTCCACTTGTTAAGAAGCCTAGTGTGAAATGGTAATACAAGCAATGATGCAATTACTGTTTTTCATCTACCTACATTACCTTCATACGTTTTTGCCTGTTTAGAAGTAAATAATACCCAGTGAGGATATTTCAGGTAAGATATTTAATACTTAGAAGCATTACATTAAAGCATTATGACCAAGTGTGTGAAAAAAATCGAATTCTAATATATTTTGTAATGTAACCACTATTTTTAAAAGAAACATGCCAGACTACTTAATATTCTATAAATTATTTCTTTATAACTTTTTTAGCATAAGGCTTTAGTCTTTCTGTTTAAAACTAAAATGTTACAAATACAGAATTTTCTTCATCTGCATAGTTTCCAAATCCCTTACCCTTTGTACTATTTGTATTATTTGATTTTGTGTGTGTTGTGGATTGAATGTGATATGTCCCCCATAGGTTTGAAAACTTGTTCCCCTGGGGAAGGGTTTGTTTCCAAGGGCTGCGGATCCTTTGGAGGTGGAGCTTTGTTGGGGGAAGGTTGGCATGGGTGTGGAGCCTTAACAATATATAGCCCTAACTCTTTTTTTAAAATATATTTTATTAATTTATTTATATTACATCTCAATGGTTATCCCATCCCTTGTGTCCTCCCATTCCTCCCTCCCTCCCATTTTCCCCTTACTCCTCTCCCTATGACTGTGACTGAGGGGACCTCCTCCCCCTGTATATGCTCATAGGGCATGAACAATTGTTCCTTCTCTTGTTCCTGCAATGTGCCAACCAGTTCTAGCAGTCTTGACCACTATAATAGACTATATTCCTTCTTAAACAGCAAGACTGCCAGGCAGCCACCCACCCCCTCACTATGATTCTCCTTAGTTATTTAGACATGTTAACTGCTGCAATGTGCACAGCACAGCATAAAAATGGAATGTATGAAGAATATGTGTAGATTTCAAATCGCACCAAGAAGATGGGCAAAGGGATTCAACAGAAGAAATAACTCAGAAGCCTGGGAGAGTGATAGGTTTGTCTGTATACAGACAACTCACAAGATGTGATAATAATTCCATTACCACTGAACCTAAGAAATGCTTTTTTCTACTGGGAATCTTCTTGGTTTTACCACGCTAAGAACTAAAAGGAGAATGTTTACATTAACATTTTCTATCACGTTTTTCAGAGTAGTGAGGTTAAAATGTATTAGGTTTGTGAACTAACTATACGAAATGAAACCAGCCATTTCTGACTCTAGGACTAAACCTAGAATTGTTCAGTATAAGCCAGGCTGTACTCTCTTATATATAAAGATAATAGTGTTGATACCAGCAGCAAGCCAGGATTGGGTTTTTCCACTCAGGCACAGAGTTGTACTAAGGCACTTACACTCCCTTGTGGGGGTCCTTGCCCCCAGCAATAATATGCCCATTTGTCAGTAGGGCATATTCCAGCCTGCAGATGTGAATCAGAGCAGAGCCAACAGCCCGTACGTGGGAAGGCAGCCTTGACTCAGCACAGTGCACCGATTACGCCACCTCTCGAGCCAGAGTCATGTGCTGTCTAATCAGCCAACTGTACAGAAGGGAACATGGAAGCTGAAGGAAGAAATCTGAGGATTCATATCAGAGAAATGCTAATCTGTTGGCCTAGACTTTTGTAAAATATAATATTAAAAATGAAATCATCTTAATCACATTAAAGATGGCCCAAGTGAGCCAGAAAACTATTAGTATTTTATGAATCAGTCTCTGATCAACCAAATCCTCTTAAGCTATTAACTGGTGGGAAATGAAATCCCCAAATGAGTACCCATTCGCTGAGAGGGTGTGTGTCATTACTCTATTCTTCCGTGACTTTGAGTGTCATGTTATGATACATAACTTCACTCCGCTCTTTTATTACAATTTGTAAAATTTTATACATAAATATTATTTTTATGTCATTTCTACTCTTCTCTTTCTCCTATAACTCCTGCTGAAATATTGATGTGTCTGTTTAGAGAAACAAACAAATAAGACTAGTTGTAAGAAAATTAAAAGTATACAATAACAACAACAAAACCAAAAACTACTTAGCATGATTCTAAATCTATTAACATAATCTTATTACTTTTTTCATTTAAAGTTTTCTTTCTGCCCTAGAACCAAACTTTTTAATTTCTCAATGATAACGGAAGTGATGACACAGTTGGACTCTTCTGAGGGTCCTGTGCTTAGTCCTTTCTTCCTCCTCAGAGACCGATGCTTTCTGGTGTTACTGTCATCACTTTGCTGACATAAATGCAGTCCATAACAACATCAGATTACCTGGTCCACACTCAGAAGCTACTCTCTTTGTAAAGCTGTGATTTATTTAGAGCGCTTTTACCTATGGCAGTACTTTTACCCTTTGCTGGCTGATTGTGATGAAATATGTGTATTTACTAAGTCAAAAATATTGTCCTGGCTTGATTTTGCTCCTTCATAACTTGATCTGATGGCCTTCCCTTTCACTTTAATGGCTCACCACAACACATTCTTCTTAATGCTGCTACTGCATACAGAGCCATCCGTTTCTGTGTGTATCTTCCACATGACAGTGATTGCCTCGATGCATGAGGACTGGAATGAAATCTTTCATTTCATTATAACTAGCATAGGGATTAATGCAGAAAAAGAGACACTTATATTGAATTAATAAGCAAATTACTCATCTTCAAATTCAATACCTTATATAACTGTACTACGACTTTAATTTTATTTCATGGCTGGAGAACTTCAAGATTTATTTTAGACATTCTAATTACATATTTGGTTTTAGCTGAGAAAAGCATAAAATTCTGGATAAAAATGTTGGATGATTTAGATTTCTTGATTTAGAAGTCTAAAATCAAGGGTCCAATGTTAAAACTTGAACATGAACAATTAAGTAAGCAGCTAGGTGGGAGGGTGCTAATAATAGATACTAACAGTACTTTTTTTCTTATGAACATATTGATGTGTTGATAGTAAGAAGAGCACAAAATATGTCACAGCTTGAGTATGAAATATTCGCTATGGTCTCATATGTCAAAAACATGTTACCCCCATCTGGTGGCACTCTGTGAGGAGGGGGTGGACTACCTGGAGGGAGGACAACAGCAGGGCTTACCTTTCAAGTTATATGAGGTCAGAGTGCTGCCTTCCCTCTCTGCTCCGTATCCATTGGGAGCTGAGATACTTCTCCTCCGTGCTCCAGTGTGAACAAACAAATATGGACCAAAATATCTAAAACCACGAAATCAAACCAAATCTCTCCTTCCTGTTTCAGGTAGGTATTTGGTCAAAACTTGCATAATAACATGTAGAGCTTGAAACAGCATGTTGAGAAGTGTCTATGTGTGTGTTGTGCTGGCGAGTTATATGTCAGTTTGACAACAATGAGATTCATTTGCAAAGAGGGGGCTCTTCATTGGTTCTAGCAGGGTCTACTAAATGCCTCCATAAGACTGGCCCGTAGGCAAGTCTGCAGTCACGTTTTTAATCAGTACTTGATGCGAGTATGCCCAGCCTGTTGTGAGTGGCATCACTCCTGAATGGTGGTCCTGAGTACGATAGGAAAGCAAAAGGAGCAAGGGATGAGAGAACACACACCAGCAGGCTGCACTGGTTCCTGGATTCTACACCACGCAGGGTCCTGCCTGACTCCCCAACAACAGAAAAGTCTCTGTGGTCATTTACTGGACAACAAAACATCTCAAAAGGGAGTATCTTAAAAAGGGAGTGTCTTAAAACAGCTTTTACTCATCAAAAAAAATTCACTCAATAATTTGGGGCTAAATAGCAAGGTCATCTATCTTATGTGCTCACCTATGACACTTAGGCAACTTTGGTCATTGAGAAGCTTGAATGTGGCTAAAGGATGCATTTTCATGCACATTTCTGAGCCCTTGGCAATGTGACTGAAAGAGTGGCCTCTGTCAGCTGCCCATACATGCAAGTGTTTGTCAGACATTCCATGATCTTGCATTTCATGTCATTTCCTTTGATTAATTCAAGACATGAGGAACTACGGTGTGGATTTAGGAGTGAACTTTCATGCTAGCTTTTAATGGAGGGAAATAGAAAGTGATTATGAAACAGACTTAGGATAAAAATGCATTTTACATTTTAAGTGTAAAGACCCTGGGTGTCCTTTTTAAGACGTTATTTCCATATTGTCTCAAAGTAGGTGAAACTACCGTAAGCATAGAAATCTGGGGTGAGAAGGCAGGTAAATCGCTCTCTGTAGCAGAGACTTGTCTCCTTCCTCAGGCCCAAGACTTCTTCCCTGGGACTCTGTGTTTTTAGTCTATGCTAATATAAGCCTTAGATGTCATTTTGAGTTTTCTATGAATATAAATAGATTCAATTCTTACTGCAAATGCCACATTCATAACTATTTTTTTTTAAATTAGCCTCTCCCTTCTTGACTCTATTAGTAAAATAATGTAAGGTCTTAAAATTCATTAAAATCCTTTGTTTGACTAAAAGTGCTAAACACTGTCTTCAATATTTTAGATTTCTTAGCAAGAGTTCTTTCAGTTAAACTCTTAATGTTATTTTATACTTTTTATTTTAAATGTCTTCTGTCATATGAAGGAACTAGAGATGTGAAACAATTTTAAATTTTAACTTCTTGAATTCTGTCTAAAATGTAATTATTTTATTCTCTGGCTCATTTCTTCTTTGCAGTACCCCCATAAAGTCACAGGGAAGAAAGGAGCTAAGGCTCTGTAAATTCTTCTCACCTGAACCCCTGGCATTCCCTTTGTACTATTCCTGGCTTCTAAAGTTGCCAGCTGTAGTATGGCTAGCAATTCTTGCATGTCACCACACGGCTTACTTTCTCCTGGCACCAAAAGCAATGTCCCCTCAGGTGTTATTTAATGCAAATTAAAAAAAAAAAAAAAAACCATTATGCTACCACGCTCTAGCCACTAGCTGGTGCTACTTTTAATGGTACGGTATATGTTCTAGAATTTTGTGTTATGGGAATACCCTTGCCTCTATATGAATCTTTGTTTTTGTTGTTTATCATTACAAACCAAACCATCCCAAAGACAGTGACTAAAAATAAATTGTTTAGATTTCTTGTGATTTAGATGTCGTTATTTTTTTTCCTGGCTTGACTTACATGTGCTTTACTGGACTTGCCAAGAGTTACCAATGTAGACAAATTTATCTGGTGGATTCATCAGGGTTGAGGATTTTTAGATGGCTCAGAAGACATCTTCTTTAGCCTTCCTGAGATTGGAAAACTTGGATGCTTCTTCCGTGCACTGCTCCGTGCCCCGGTTATTTGTTAACACAGCCCACACTTCTTTTCCAAGGAGTTCCACATAGAAGCCTAATGCACCATTATTTTCCAAGCTTTTACTTTCCTTGTCTATTGTTACATACACCTTGATATGGAATGAAACATTAGTGACACGCGCTTCCACAAAAGCCTGTGGTAGTTGTTAACCATTTCAAGAGTAACATGTTTCCAAGATAAGATACACTTATACCGTTTAGCACTTAAAAAAAACCTGAATACATATTATGTGAAGAAGATCCTAAGAAAAATGCATGTATGGTTTCCTAAGAAATGTATTTGTAATATTCAAGAAAGTTATGAGCCATATGATATTTCCAGTATTAAATATCAGATATTTTACTTTTAGAGTAAAGAGAAGCAACTGTCTCTATGTCATGTCACACTGCTAATATTAACATAAAATTTAAATCTAGAAAAACATATAAAATTTACCTCACAACAATATTACACATGATTATATTTATATGCTACATATTTCTCTAATGGGCAGAACGATAGATCCTGAAAAATAACTATATATGCAGCTCAGAACTATATTTTCTCAGAGTTTACATGGGCTATAGTTTTAGACCCAATCTAAAATATATTTTCCTTGCGAGTAAAGATACAGAAATATGACGATAATGAAAACAAAACCTCAAAAAACTAAAAAGATGTGTGCAGAAAAAGAACCAATCAATTGAGTGAACGGGGAAGCACACTGGGACAGAATCCTTGGCAACATAGTGTATCTGGCAGAGGGTTAATATCCAAAGTACATAAAGAACTCAAAAACCAGAGAAAACAAGGAACCTAATTAAAAGTTTCCAGTGGGACAGAAGATATGGCGTATCAGTAAGGAGAATGTGTCGCTCTTGCAGAAGGCCTTAATTTACTTCCCAGCACCCATACATGGCTGCTCACATCGATCTGTAAATCGAGTTATAGAGAATCTGATACCCTCTTCTGGCTTCTGAGACTCACTTGCTACACACACACACACACACACACCTGGTGCCCCCTATTTGACCACTTCCCCATGGTGGGGAGGCCTGGTGGCACTCAGAGGAAGGAAAAGCAGGCTACCAGGATGAGACCTGATAGACTGATCATATGGTGAGGGAAGAGGTCCCCTTCTGTCACAGGCCTAGGGGAGGGGAATAGGCTGAAAGAGAGAGGGAGAAGGGAACAGAAGTGAGGGGGTAACAGTTGAGATTGAGATGTAATCTGAATAAATTACTTAAATAAAAATAGAAAAAATAATAATTAGACATTTAAAAGGGACTATAGAGCTAAACAGAGAGTTTCTAAGATAAGTAATAACAATAACTAACAAATATCTAAAAAATGTTCAACATTTTTAGCAATGAGAAAAATGCAAATTAAACCACTCTGAAAATCATAGCTGAGATCAAGAAAAGAACTGAAAAGAAATGCTGGTGAGGATGCAGGGGAAAGAGCCCTTTCTCACTGTTGCTGGAATTGAAAACTGGTAGAGTTACTATGAAGATTATTAACCTGGTCTGTTTAACATGTATATAACAATTACAATGCTGTCACTATTTGGTAGATATAGGATGTATTTGATTGATAAAGGAGGAGTGGATCTGGGGAGGGAAGAGTTGAGGGAAGGGGGCCTGGGAGAAGTGGAGGGAGGGGAAACTGCAGTTGGATATAATATATGGGAGGAGAAAAGAAATTAAAAAAACAAAAACACTCAAAAATATGTAAGGTAAAGGGAAGGGAACATTGAAGAAATATTGAATAATGTGCACATTATAGCTACACAGAGGCTGCACTGCACAGAAGGGTAACTGTACATAACAGTAATGAAAGGTCGAAAAGCTAGAAAAGAAGACTTTGAATGTTTCACATGATGACACCTATTAAAGCATACAGAGTTGTTTAATTTATTAATGGCTTCCAATGTATATTTGTGATAAACACAACATGATGTCTCATTAATGTTTATGTTTTATGGTTTATTATGAGTAAAATTATTTAAGGACATAAGATTTATTTGAAATGAAGGTAAATTTTTATTATAATATTTCAATAGTACTTTCATTAGATTTATTTTGCTGAGGCTGAGAAACACAGACTTTAATGTCACAAAAACTATTGTACAAACAATAATATTGCAAAACAGAACTTATTAGACTGGAAAACATACAAACGGTTGTAGATGGTCATGAAATACTTTTATTGTTTCTTTATTCCTTCATTTGCTCCTAAGGATCCATTTTCCTCTAACTGAGTTTTTTTTACATCACTGTGAAGTTTTGTTTTGTTTTGTTTAGTATTTCCTATAAAATTGGGTGTCATGGTGAAGGATTCTGTCAGCTTTTCTATTTTATAAGGGAAAAAATCATTTTAAGGACAGTGCATAAAAAACTGGGAAAGTGATTTATGTTTGTTATTGTGATTTTCAAACACTTGTTGCATTTCCTTCCAGTTTTCAATATGCCTGGCATTTTTATTGTTATTTTTGTTCCTATTGATGCCATTTTGCCTATATTTTCTCTCTGCTTTAATGGTGTTTCCTTTAGCTTCAACTTATGTCAATAATGTACTCCTTACAAGTTCTAATTTCTTCTCCTGAAAGTTTTCTGAGTTCCTTGCACTATATGTACTTTACTATCTCTTTAAGGATTTTTTTAAGAGTCATATTGTCTTAACTTTTACAAATTTACCCTCAGTGGCAGAGTTTTAATTCTGCTGTTTGTCAGGTGCCCCCATTTCTTGGTAATTTCATGGCCGTGCTGTGTCTACTGTCCCTTTCCACTCTGCTCAGTGTGCTATAAGCCTTGATTACCAATACCTAATATTATATTTTCAGTTTCAACTCTATTTTGAGTCATCACAGGTAGAAATGCCATTTTTTAAATTACTGAACTTATACTCATTGTGTCCTATTTTCCTTCTAATTTATTCAACATGTTTGAAATAATTGCTTTGTCTAATTGCTCACTATAGCATCTGGATCAATTCTGACTGAACTTCTCTCAACTCTTCTCTAATTATGTATCAGATGCCAGACACTCCTCACACATCCGAATTTATTTTCAGAAAGGTGGAATAGAAGATTTTCTTTATAGGAAAGAGAAAATGTGGTAAACACTGTTTCCTTGAGGGCACCAATCCATTTCCTTTGTTCAATAGAATGTGGCAGACATTGGTCCTCGTCGTTCAGTTGTGGGATCTGCTGGATTGGCGCTGCATGGCACCTAAGAAAGCGGAAGTTCGTGCTGAGTCCCCTGGGGGAGTCCTCTGGGATGTGCTCTATAGACCTCTCCTTGAAGGAGAATTTTTGTATCTAGACATGGAAATGAGGTAGAGAGCTCCAATACTAGGACACATCCCAGCTCCCTAACAAGTAGTACCATGTTTAGGAGACAAAAAGAGGAAGAGAGGCCCCCAAGGCACACAAAACATAAATCCACAGTGCTATTGAATGTGTAGTGCATGTATGTGGGCATGTGTGTGCGCACATGCATATCTGTGTGATTGTAGTATGTGTGTGTATGTGGGGGGTGCACACATATCTGTGTGTATCTGTGTGTGTGCGTGTGTGTGTATGTGTGATTTCAAAAGAGGCACTATACTGCTGAAAGGCACTCTTTATGTCACCAGAGATTTCTCCTATGTGTTAACATTTTTCTATCAAGAACAAATAAAAACTATCAAGTATACAAGTATGTACATGTGTATATTTCTCTGTGTGTCCCTGTGGAGGCCAAAGGTCAATGCTGGCTGTCTTTTTCAATCACTCTGCAGTCTTAGTTTTTGACACAGATTTTCTTTCTGAACCTGGAACTCATGGGTTCAACCAGACTGGCCAGACAGTGAGTCCCAGATACATGTTTGTCTGTGTGTCATTTCAATTTTTTTCAGTTTGGATATATCTCTTAGGGTTCTTTCTTTTCTGTGTGTCATGATTTTTTTTAAAAAGTTACGTGGCTTCAAAACAGAAGAGTTTTTGTATTTATACTATTCGTGGATTTTGAGAAAAATTCTTAGATTATATCAGTCTTTCTTGTAACCATAAACAACTTTAATAAATGGATATATAATTATAACATTTCATTTGTATTTAAAATCGTAAGTACATTACTTCATAAGGATTACTTTTAATCATTAAAATTACCTTGTCTAGTTCAAGACTATTCAATTGACTCATTAATGGGTTTCATCCAAAACAGTGCCACTTAAATTTCCCTCCATGGTGGAAACTAGCATATGTACTAAAGTAACATGGGTCACGAGCCACAGGGGACTTCCAAGACTGGGGCAAGGTCCGATTCAGGTCCTCAAGGGCATTTCAAGTTAACAGTATAAACTGGTATAGCTAGCTCCATGTGGCTGGCAGTACCTATTGAGTAGCATACTATGTTTTGCTTGTGTGTTGACTGGTAAATTGTTACCCTGCTACTTGCCACCTGTGCTCTAACCCCACCTGGGGTCTAACTAAATTTATCCAAATTCCTCCATTTTGAGTTTGTTCATTTTAGCTGCCAATTGCCCTAAATTTCCCATTTTTAACATGCTAATTTCTCTGGAGCTTGAGCAGGACATTGAACAGCAATCCAATTACCTGGACCCATTCCACTCTCATTTGCTATTGTTAGATAAATTTGCTGTTTCCATTCTAGCTTGTTTCCATTTAATATAGTCTTTTCCTTCTTGATGAACTATTACTTGAATTTACTGCCAGGGTTGTGCAGTTAGCCCATTATTCAAACCTTGGTCCTTCCCACCTGAATAAATTGCATATATGTTGATTGTACCCTTTTTCAATCTCCTTTAGATACAAAATGTTTTATAAATTGAATTTACCACTAATCACTTACTATTCCTAGTCAATCTTAATATTATTTTTCTCACTAGAATTCTATATAAAGGTCCAAGACTACACTTGACTAGAATTCATTGCTTTGTTTTGTTTGTTTGATAGATGTAAAAACAGAAAACGAAGGAAGATAAACAATCAAGTACTAAAAAGCTTTAATGAACAAAATGAGATTACTTTAAACAGAAAAGGAAAAACTGTTGAGGAACCAATGCCTTAATAGGAAAGAAATACCATACAGATCTTGAGATCTTTTCTCAACTTTCTCCTTTTAGGTTTGAGTCTTTGATAAACTTTATTTGTAGACAATATGTTTATTTAAAGTTTTTCAGGAGCAATCTCCTCTACCTGATACTTTGGTGGCTTTAGTGGACTTTTCCTGAAGTCCATTCCTTCTGCTAAAATAACACATCGTAACTGAATAGCTACTCAAGTCATATTACTTAGGTACACCTTTAAGTTTCACTAGGAAAAGATATCATTGCTTTAAGAATATTCACAACTCGGGTCACCTTATTGTTCAGCTGTCTGAAGGCTGAACCCCAGATTCCCATCTTCTGTCATATGTCATCATGCTGGGGTGACATTTGGTAATGCAGCTGTCTTTGAGATATTTTTGCTCCTGTAAGTGAGCATATTTCAGGAAATAACCCCAACAAACCCTGTTGGTTCACCAAGCTAGACTTGGTGGAGTCCCTATTTTTTTCAGTGATCAGTAAACACTCACTTATTATGCTTACCTGTGGCTAACAAATAGTGGTTAGTATGTTGATCATAGTGTCTTTTTCTTTTACTTTAAATTACCATGTTTATTGCTGTATTATTTACAATAGCAAGACATGACTAGCCTAGATGCCCATGAACAGAGGAATATATAAAGAGGCACACACAAACACAGATACACATATGCAAAGAAACACAGACACACACACATACACACACACATACACACATGCAAGCAAACACACATACACACTTGTGCAAACAAACACATGCACACTCGCATACACAGGAGCAGTTAGCGGAAAAAAAGGAGACAATTGACTTGTTTGAAGGGACATAAGTGGAACTAGAAGCCATTACATACGTGAAGTAAATAAGATTTAGATAGACAGATATTTCATATTTTATTTCACATGTAGAATCTATTTTTTAATACAGAGGTAGGGAGGAAAGGATCTGACGAGAAAGAGCAGAGGGGGGCAAGAAGCTGGAATGGGAAGTAAACATGGGAAACAATCATCAACACATGTATGAATAGATTAGAGTGAAACAAAGCCCATGGTTTTTTACAGGTGAATATTCATGGCTAAAGCTCAGATATACACATTACCACGAAATATCAGCATGTTTATCTCCAGATCATTTGCACAAAGTACAGAATATGAGAATTTCTTTCTTCACATATTGCTAATATTTATGCCTGTCAGATTTTTTTCTTTTCATCATTCCTTTTTTAATGTAATATTTTTATTGATTTTTTTGGGAACTTTTACATCATGCACATGATTACTCTCACTTCCCAGTCCTTCCATGTCTTCTCCCCACCCTTGAGACTTCCCCCAACATATTTAATCTAAATTTTTTAATATGTCTAATTTATGTTGTATATAATATTTATATATATATATATATATATATATATATATATATATATATATATATGGAATATGGTCAATCTCTCAGTGGCCTGACCCTTAAATAGAACTTAGTAATTCCCCTGCCAAAAGCTATCCATTGTGGAGAGTTGACTTTAACATCCTTATCACAGTTTTAAGAATTCTCTTCCATGGTTTCATGTTTAGGATGCTACTTTTGCAAGAGATGTGGAGGTTGGAGAGGAGTTGAAGTTGTCACAGAAGCCTTCCATGTCCCCCTATCTCAACTGTGCATCTGAACTCATTTATATCCCTGAAAACATAGCGTCCTGGCTCTTTACAGTGATCAGGAGTGTGGATCAATGGGCTTTCATATCGATTCTGGTGACAGCACTGACCACGAACCCCCTCCACACACACAAACACTGATGTAGGACCTTGGACCCAGTCAAGGCCTTCAGAGGCTGCCCAGATTCTGGACAGGACCACAGGTGCCAGTGCAGGCTGTTCTCATCAATATGGCCCACACCCGCAGCATGGCCCAAGGACATGAACCATGCAGCCCAAACCATGAGCATCTTCATGGCCTTCAGGTGTAAAATTGGCCATGGGCATCAGCACAGACCCTGGCTGCAGTATTATCTTGGCCCCAGATGTGGCCCTCAGCAGCAGACACAGACACACGTACATATACACAAATATGGGAAAGGATGTCACCGTGGACTTAAGTGGCAGTGCAGGCCACATGCATCAGCCTGGTCTCACCACCATCAAATACCATAGCATTCCCAGCTCTGCCTCTCTCTACACCACATGTACTACTCTGTTCTCTCTCTCTCTCTCTCTCTCTCTCTCTCTCTCTCTCTCTCTCTCTCTCTCTCTCTCTCATCTTTTCCATCTCTTCATTATGAGTTTGTTCCTGCAAAAGATGGAGCAGCCTGGGTGGCTTGTGCCCAGTATCCCTATTCTGACCTGTCATGGCTCTCCCTGTGTAACGTGAGTACATATGTGTGTGGTATATCTCCTTAAGGAAAGCTTCTCCCATTTTTCACATGGAAAGAAAGTAACAGCTCTATTTATGAAAGATTTCCCAGAGACACACAAAAGAAATGATCCTAATCTTAGCCAAGTACTTGGAGACACTCCAATTCATGATTTTCTAATGCTGTAAAGTTAAAACAGTACACAAATTGTATTTCTATGACACTTGAAATTTCTGAGGAAAATGTAAGTGAAAATAAGAGTATAGTGAGAGAAAATGAACTTAATGAAAAAGAGAAAATTAAGTATAAATTTGAGGGAAATCCTATATTTACCTGATACCAAAATTTTCATAAATTTTTCTTTGACATAAAAATAGATTAAGTCCTTTATATTATTCCATATAACTTTATACCTTCAGTTTTGTATGTTTTCATTTAACATTTTAAATACATCTGACTGTCATTATTTTTTAAGTAAATTCTTTTCTCATATAATATATCCTGATTATAGTTAACTTCCTTTTTCTCATCTCCTCCTCATGTCTACTCACCTCCGTGATCCACTCCCTTTCTGTTTCTCATTAAAAAAGAAAAGCCTTCTAAGAGATAACTATCAAACATGGCAAAATAAAATATAATAGGATGAATCAAAAACTTTCAAATGAAAGTTGAATACGGCAACCCAATAGGAGAAAAAGAGTCTCAAGAGCAGGCGTAGGAGTCAGAGATTCACTCCTTCTCATAGTCAGGAGTCCCATAGAATTATTAAGCTAATAGCTATAAATTACATGCATAGCACCTAGTGTATACCCAAGTAGGCCCTGTCCTTGCTGTCTCAGTTCCTGGCAGCTCATATGTGCCTTGCTTAGTTGATTCAAAGGGCCATATTCTGCTTGTGTCCTCCATCCCTTCTGACTCCTCCGTCTTCCAACCTCCTCTTCTACAGGTTTCCCTGAACACTGAGGGAGGGATTTGTTGGGGCCTATCCACAAAATGTCTGCTATGGGTCTCTATATTTGTCCCTTCTGCTTCCAGAGGAAGCCTCTATGATAACAATTACATAAGGCACTGGTCTATGAGTATAGCAGAATATCATTAGGAATTTTTTTTTTTTTTTTAACCAGTTTGGTTTACTAAACTGGCTATCTAAGCTCTGGCACTTGGTTATCCAAGCAATGTCAAGTATGAATTCCTTCTTGTTAAGTAGTCTTTAGTCAAATCAGATGTTGGTTGGCTACTCCCACAAGCTCTGTGACAATATTGCTCTAGCATATTTTTCAGGCAGGAATGATGTTTGTAGTTCCCTCTCATTAGCTTGTAAAGTACCTTCCTGCACTGAAGATATTAGAACATGGGCAAAGGCTCCATGTAGACACCAGCACAACTTTTCCATGTCCAATGAATTGAGTGGATCTTGTCCTCTGTAATAGAGCCGTAACTCCATTTTCAGAGAGTAATGCTTTGTCTTAGCATAAGCATGGGGTGTTTGGGATTTCCCTGGGACCTCCTTGGCCAATAACTTAGTTGAATACAACCCAGTCCCAACACTGGAAAACTTGCCTGGCTACAAGAGCTTGTCAGCTAAAACTCCTCATCCCCCATTGCTAGGAAGTTCTCCTAAGATGATCTTCACAGATTCCAGCATGTTTCCAGTGCGGTAGGTCTCCACAATACCTCCAAGTGCCCCCCAATTCCAGCCATCTCACCCTACGTTCTCTTTCTCCATCCATCTCCCACACTTTCCTGATCCCTTCTGCTCCCAGTCTGCTCATTTTCCTATCCCAGGGAAATCCATGCATCCCCCTATGAACGTTGACAGCTATCCTTTCAATGCCTGTGAAGGACTGTATTGAGATCTTGATGGGGATTGCATTGAGATTATAGATTGCTTTTGGTAGGATGGTACTTCTACTATGTTAATCCCACCAATCTTTCTGTCTTCTGATATCTTCTTCAATTTATTTCTTCAGTGTCTTAAAGATTTTTATCAATGAAGTCTTTCACTTGTTTGGTTAGAGGAACCACAAGATGTTTTATATTATTTGAGATTATTGTGAAAGGCTTTGTTTTCCTGATTTCTTTCTCAGACCATTTGTCATTTGTGCATAGGAGGGCTACCTAATATTTTGAGTTAATCTTCTATCCATTCACTTTACTGAAAGTATTTATCAGTTGTAGGAGTTCCGTGGTGAAATTTTTAGGGTAACTTATGTTTAGTATTATATTATTGGCAAATAAAGATACTTTAACCTTTTCCTCTCCAATTTCTATCTTGTGATCTCCCTTGGCTGTCTTATTTCGATCTAGCTGAAATAATTTCAAGTACTACAGAGAATAGATGTGGAGAGAGCAGACAACACTTTCTTGTTCCTGGTTTCAGTGGAACTGCTTTGAGTTTCTTTCCATTTAATTTGATGTTGGCTAAAAGCTTAGTGTAAATTGCCTTCATACAAATGTCCATTGTGTCCCTATCCTCTCTAGGGCTGATCATGACAAGGTGTTGGATTTTTGTCAAAAGTGGCTTCTGCATTGAATAAAAAAGACATGCTTTATTTTCTTTCAGTTTATTTATATGGTATAATGTGTTTTCCGATTTTGTATATTGAACAGCCCCTGCATCTATGGGATGATGATGCCTTTTTGTTTCTGAATTTTCAATTTGGATGTTCTTTCTCAGTCTTTTAGTTAGGGCTTGTCCATCTTGTTGGCGTTCTTAAAAATTAGCTCTTTGTTTCATTCATTCTTTGTATTGTTCTCTTTGTTTATGTTTTATTGATTTCAGCCCTCAGTTTCATTATTTCCTATACTCTACTTCTCTTGGGTTGCTTGCTTCTTTATCTTCTAGTGTGCTGTTAAGTTGCTTGTATGGGATCTCTCCTATTTTTTTTTTAAGTCGGCACTAAGAACTGTGGACTTTCCACTCACTACTACTTTCATTGTGTCCCAAAGCTTTTTTTTTTTTTTTTTTTTTTTTTTTTTGGTTGCAAATCCATTTTTATTTGAATTCTAGAAAGTCTTCAATTTCTTTATTTTCATTAACCCAGTAGTCATTCAGTAGAGAGTTTTCCAGTTTCCATGAGTTTGTAAGCTTTCTATTATTTCTGCTGTTGTTAATATCTACCTTTAGTTTGTGGTGGTGTGATAGGATGTAGCAAGCTATTTCAATTATCTGATATCTGTTGAGACGTGCTTTTAGTCTGAGTATGTGGTCCAAAGTCTATGGGGTACTGACAAGAAGGTAGATTCTTTTGTGCTTGGGTAAAATGTGCTGCAGATGTCTGTTAGATCCACTTGGGTTATAATGTCTGCTAACTCCAGTATTTCTGTTCAGTTTTTGCCCTGATGACCTTTCCATTGGTTAGAGTAGAGTACTGAAGTCTATCGCTATTGGGGTATCAATATGTCATTTATAGTCACATCAGGGTCAATATGTGAATTAAGCTGTGGTAGTGTTTCTTTTATAACCTTGGGTGCCCTTGTGTTTGGAGCATAGCTGTTAAGAATTACAATATCCTCTTGGTGGAAAATTCCTTTGATGAGTATATAGTGTCTTCTCCATCACTTTCATTTAGCTTTGAAGTCTATTTTTATAGATATTAAAATAGCTACACCAGCTTGCTTCTTATGTCTATTTTCTTGGTATATTTTTTTCCAAACCTAATGTTGAGGTATGTTTCTTGTATGTAACAGAAAAATGGATCCTCTTTTATATCTATTTTATTAGTCTGTGGGAATTGAGACCATTGATATTAAGAGATATTAATGACCAAAGATTGTTAAGTCTTGTTATTTTGGTGGTGGTGGTTGTGGTGGTATTAGTGGTATAGTGTGTGTGTGTGTGTGTGTGTGTGTGTGTGTGTGTTTGTGTTTCTTTTCTTTTAGTTTTGCTAGTGTGAAATTATTTATTTCCTGTGTTTTCATGGTCACAGTTAACCCCTTTAGGTTGGAGTTTTACTTCTAGCACTTTCTATAGGGCTGGATTTGCAAATAGGTATTGATTAAACCTGACTTTATCATGAAATATTTTACTGTATTTATATAGAATAGTTGAGTTTTTACTCGATAAAATGTGCAGTAAGGACTTTTTAGTCTATTTTTTTATGTTTTAGGCATTTTATTTAGGCTAAATATTTTTTCTTCTATGATTTTGTTGAAAGTATTTTATGACCATTGGAGCTGAGTCCCTTCTCTTTCCTCTAGCCCTATTATTCTTAGGTTTGGCCTTTTTATAATGTCCCAGATTTCCTGGATGTTTTATGTCAAGAATTTTTAGATTTAACATTCTCTTTGAACAGCTGGGAGTGATGGCACCAATAATCCCAGCACTTTGAGAGGCAGAGGCAGGCTGATCTCTGTGAGTTCAAGGCCAGCCGGGTCTAAAAAGTGAGTCCAAAAGAGCCAAGATTTGAAAACATGTCTCAAAAATGCAAAAACCAAACCAAACAAAAGAAACAAACAAATAAAAACAATTCTCTTTTACTTATATATCTATTTCTTCTATGGTCTCTTCAATACCTGACATTCTCTCTTCCATTTCTCATGTGCATTCTGTTGGTGAAACTTGCCTCTGTAGTTTCTATCTAAATTCCTAAGTTTTTCATTTCCATAATTTTCTTTTTATTACTGCATTTCCGTTTTCAGGTCTTAAACAGTTTTATTTATTGCATTCAACTATTTCTTTTGTATATTCTTAGTTTTCTTTAAGAGGTTTATTCGTTTTCTCCGATCGTGTTTTCCTGGATTTTATAAAGGGCTATTTTTCATTTCCTCTTTAAGGACCTCTTCTCTCTTCACATAGTTGGGTCTAAGGTCTTTTTCTTGTACTTCAGCTGTGTTGCAATCTTCAGGCCCTGCTGTGTTGAGACATGTTGCTCCGGCTGTTGTTGACTGTCTTCTTATGTAGTGCTTACGCAGCTGGTTCGGGGATGACTGTAGTTCTAGGGGCTGATGTCTGGGATTGTCTTTGTTGGGTGGCTGCTTTATTCTTTGGTTCCTGGTTCCTCTCTGGAATTCAGAGAGTGTGATGGCTATGTGTTACTTTTTACTGGCATGCTCATCTGATATGTTCATGTGGAATGCCTGCTGGTATTAGAGGCTGGGTTGCAGGGATGAGTAGAGGAACAGGGGTCAGGAGGGCACAGTCTATGGAAGAAACAGGAGATATTGGCGGGAAGAGGGGAGCCTCACCTGGTGATCTATTGCAGCACCAGAGATGAGACTGAGTGACTGAGTCTAGGGGAAAAGAGAGAGTGAGGAGTTTTTGGATGCCTGCCTACCCCAAATTTTTTATATTTTATCATATTCTTTCCCTTCCTTCAACACTTCCTATATTCCCACACAAACTTATGCTCTTTTTTACTTCCCCTACACCCTCCAACTTTGTTCTTTCTCTTTCTTAAAGCAAAACAGAAAACACACATACACACACCCACACACAGGCATGAAGTTCATTTCACACATGCACACATACACACACAAAGATACATGCACACGCACACACAATAACACACACATACATATGCACACACACACAAGCATGAAGTTAATTTCACACACACACACACACACACACACACACACCTGTGAAGTCCACTTTGTGTTGGATAGTTATTCTGAGGCCCCCCAGGGACTGTGAGTAATATTCCCAGCAGGCCTCCAGTGACAAACTGGTTTCCCCCTCCTAACAGCTTTTTGTTGCAAAAAGATTGTTCTTGAGTAGGCGCTGTACTTTGTCCCTTCTTCCCCTTGTGTGAGCTAAAATGTTGTTTGCCCTGAAATTGTGCTGAAGTGGTCCCTTACTAAGGGTAACAAGATAGTTAGCAACAACCACATCGAGTAAGAGCATAAGAGTTGATTTAAAAAGGCCAGACGGAGAGTAGGATAATCCCTTCAAAACACCTTGGTGCTGAGGGAAATACTCAAGAGCACAGCATTTTATTTTATATTTTGGGGAGGGGGTAGATAATCCTTCAAACTGTTAATATCCCTTTATATATTTTATTAACATTCATATTACAAGACATTCTACCCACAAATATCACAGTTTGTTAAAAACTTTAAAAATGCACACACTCAGAAGTCTGCACCAGAACTAAATCACTAGGTCATGAAAAAATTATCATCGTTCTCTTAAAGCAATGAGGTGTGAGGCACTCTGGGAAAGGTTTCTTAAAGCATGTGTCAGCGGTATCAAATTATACCACAGTATGTCATGAGACAGCCAGTAATCGAGCATACACTTATGACAACTCTATGATCTGGTGTGTCTCCACCGCATGCCCTCGATTTGAACAACCACTGAGGCAAGCAGATTCTGGGCAGCAGGGTCAGTTCTGATGAGGCGCTCAACTAAACAGAGGTGGGGTGCACCTGCAATACAGGACAGCAGCGTCCTTTGTCATCGCTGTTCGTTTATTATATGTTAAAACGCACAGCCACCTGTGACTGTGATCACACCTGGGTACATCTCAAAACTCTCCTCATCATCTGCCACAGGACAACTGCCACTCTGCTCTGAGAATCTGGAAGAGTACCCTTAGAACAGCACTTCAAAAGACAAAAACCACAGTTACATCAGTATTTGGGGAAGGTCCCATCAGTTTTAGAGGGGATTAGAATGCACTTGTAATATTTGTCTTCATGCAGAGCTTAGCAATATTTTCCATAAGCAACAATTATTTTTGAATTATACCTCTTTTAGTTTAGTTTTCTGTATGTAGCTTGCAAAAATTAGTTACTTTGGTTAATACATCCGAACTATCGTCAGAGACATATACAGTTCCAAATGAATGGCAAAGGTTGACGTGATTATGGGCATTGGAATGCTTAGGAATGTCTAGGCAGAACCAAAGTGCAATCAGACCAATGTGGCCCTACCTCAGCACTTTTTCTTTTTCTTTTTTTTTGGGGGGGGGGGGCTTGAAACGGTCTACATTTTATTACTGAACAAGCCGCACCCCCAATTTAGACAGGACTAGGTGCCCCCGGGGTTAAAAATGCTGAACTCCATCTGGTAGGATTGATTGATTCAGTGTGAAGCCTCAGTCTCGCCACTCTGAATGCTTACAGTCCCGTTTCGTTCTTGTCCAGTGTCTTCTCTTGGAGCTGTACCTGATCTTGTTGCCAGTTTTCATCTGAACCGATTGAAAAATGGGCCGGTTTTGCTTTTGTTTCTTGGCCAGGAATTGCCTGGTTTTGAAAGTCTTGTGAGAAGACATGACGAGAAGCCGAGTTGGACGCACAGCGGGTGATGGCGGAGGAAAGGAGAAGAGGAGGCGCCGGCCGGAAGCACCCTTTTCTTCTAAGGTAATTCGCTGTTCATCTAGTCAAGCACTCCTGAAGGTGCACACACCATCGGCAGGGCAGTGAGTTTTGGTTTTGTGTGTTCATTTGTTTGGTTGGTTTATTTTAGGTTTTTGTCTAACTACTTAGTATTTTTTATTAGCTACATAGATGTAAAACAGGGGTGTGAAATGGCAGGTTTGGAGAGGATGTGGGTGTTATCCTCCTAACTGACATGTCTCCTCGGCCTATGTCCTCACTGTATTTGTTTTCATCTACAGCTGCAGTAAAAATATATAACTACATCTATACTATGTTTTCATTAAAGATTTACTTGTATACTATTGCAAAAATTTTCAAGTATTCTTTTCTACATTTAAGAAATTGATCATCTTATAATTTTGTTTCTGGTAACTTCAGTTTTGAAATAAATACATATCTAAAAGAGAGAATTCAAAATAATGTTTCTGTTTTATGGTAAGCTATATGCATCAAAGAGGGTATGTATACTGATCTCTTGGGCATAACAGGTGAAAGTAACTACCGGGGTATCATTGTACTTCTAATTCAAATATTATAAGAAAATAACTTTGAAGAATCTGAACTCATATGTGTAGCATTATTAGGGATGAAGAATTATTTCTTCAAAGAGGACTATTTAAAGAGTTGCACATATTTCATTGTTTACATTACTTTCTAAAGCTGTGAAGAATACATGCTGTAATATGCCTCAAATATGGCTGGCTGTTCAACAATTCTTAGTGGTTTTATTTTTATTTTTTTTTATTAATGTTTTTTTTATTAATTTATTGTTGTTACATCTCAATGTTTATCCCATCCTTTGTATCCTCCCATTTCCCTCCCCCCCATTTTCCCATTATTCCCCTCCCCTATGACTGTTCCTGGGGGGGATTACCTCCCCCTGTATATTCTCATAGGGTATCAAGTCTCTTCTTGGCTACCTGCTGTCCTTCCTCTGAGTGCCACCTGTATCCCCCTCCAGGGGACATGGTCAAATGTGAGGCACCAGAGTACGTGAGAAAGTCATATCACACTCTCCACTCAACTGTGGAGAATATTCTGACCATTGGCTAGATCTGGGAAGGGGTTTAAAGTTTACCTCCTGTATTGTCCTTGGCTGGTGCCTTAGTTTGAGCGAGACCCCTGGGCCCAAATCTGCCTATCATATTGTTCTACTTGTAAATTTCTAGGACCCTCTGTATCCTTTTATTTTGCTATTCTCCCATGCGTCTCTCATTTAGAGTCCCAATAGAATGCCTTTCCCTCAGTCCCAGTTTCCTGGTAAGTGAAGGCTTTCGTGACATGGAAACAGCCTAAGTGTCCCTCAATAGAAGAGTGGATAAAGAAACTGTGGTACATATACACTATGGAATACTACTCAGCTATTAAAAACAAGGAATTCCCGAAATTTGTGGGTAATGGATTGAGCTAGAAATGATCATAATGAGTGAGTTAACCCAGAAGCAGAAAGAACCAAATGGTATATACTCACTTATATCTGCATCTTAGTGGCTTTAGATGTAAGAATATTGCCGTATTTTTTAATGAAATGCCCAACTATGCATACAATGAGTAAATTTGAAAGAATAAGTAAAAACATTACCTTAATATAAATTTGATTAGTAAAACTGTATCAATCTAGTCTATAAATGGAGAAAATGGTATACAGTGAATCGAAAAAGATGCAAGTTCATTCTGTAAACGTCACTCAAGATTGAATCAATATTAATGCATTATATAAAGTCATGAAGCTTATAATTCATAAATAATAAATTAAAATAAAATTTAGCAAATGCTTTTAAAATGGATTTTAATATGTAAAGCACTTCCAAATCAATTATCTTTAGTGATATCCAGCTAGCTAAGAATTCTTTCATAGACCTGCAGCTTAATACAAATGGGTTCAAATGAATAATGTAATCACATTCTACAAAGGGAACATTCAACCAAACAGAACCACCACAAGTTATTCCTAGGGAGTCTGGGTAAAAGAACTGAGTGTTTTAAAATAAATTTAAAGAATCATAAATTTAAATGAAGGAGATAGACTATTAACTTTTATGAATAACAAGTGATCTTGGTAAAACATTAATGCATTGTCACTCCTCTGTAAAACATTTGTGAAACCCTGGCAAAGTATAGATTCTTAAACACCTATACATCACAAAGATTAGCAGTTGTGAGAAATGTACTTTTCAGATATTATGGAACACCTGCTGAGTTTACATCTACTTAGCAGTTGAGCTGTGATAGCAATGAGAAAGTTTTAATATGCAGCAAAGAAGAAATAAAATTCCACATCCAATGAAATATCTGTGATTACAATTTTGTCTCTAGTAATAAAAAAATTCAGCATCCAAACAATTCTATGATTTCTCATGATTTGTACATTGAATAATTGGTGACAATTTTTTAAAAAATGTATATGACAGTTACATGAATGAATATGGTGACAACATAGTCAAAGATAAGATAACATGTATTAGAAGAAGGATGAGTGGAGAATTTGTTTGTAGGAATAATTATTATATTTCTACTTGCAAGATGTTGCTGGGACATCAAGTAATTTTTCTTTCTCTAACTAAGGTCTCTCATTTTTTGTTATTAATTAAATTAGTCTGCACTGAAAAAAAAAGTTCATTATACTGCGTAACCTTTGAAATTTCCGGCAGTTATTTTAGGCGTGTCTATGGTAGTATCTATAAAACCAACTACAAAACTATAATGAAACAGACACTTGAATACATAAAAAGTACATTTTTTATTCCATTTCCTTTTACACAAAAAAATTTTAATGTGTCATTGGAATCAAATTGTTGGTTGAAGATAAACTGAAATGTATTATTAGTTATGTTTCTAAGATGTCAGTTTGTCCTGATCCTTAAGTTTATGTTCTGAATAAAGCAGTAACAGAAGCAAAGTGGCATCAACCTTTCCCATAAAAGCTGTAATGCTGTGTCCATCATATTACAAGCCACACTCCAGATTGGAGAACACACTGTTTAACTAAGGTGAAAATTTTCTAAGAGTCAAGGAATATAAACAACAATAGCAAAAGTCTAATATTGTTACAAAATGGTGCCTGGCGGAGTTTCCATGTCTAGTCATTCAGTTTCTATTCAGTCCTTGATGTTTGAAAACTCTACTATCACTTTATAGTATTCATCCTGAATATATAGCTCTGATCACATTAAAGAACTGCTTTATTTAAATTTCTAAGTAATAGAAATACCTAGCATTATGATACAGCCAACTTGGGAAATAGTACCTAATAGTGGCTTTCATGTATATTTTTAATGTATATTAATGTAATGTGTTTTAATGTACAGTTAGAGAACATTGGCTAAGTGTCAAGGAGTTTTCTAGGGACCAAGAATACAAGCATAACCTGTAAATGTTATTTTAATTTCCTCTGATGAGGGGATGAGAACCATACCCAAGCTTTAAGAATACATAGCTTGCGCTGAGCCCAGAGTATTTTTTTCTAACTGTCCCTAGATCTAGGCCTGGCAGCTTCTAGCCTCCATACAATTTAATCTTCTACAAGCTCAGACCCCATTGGCTTCAGGTTCCATCCTCTGTCTGCTAACCTAGGGCTAGACTATTTTCAGCTTCTGAGAATTACTGCTGAATCAACTCAGCTGTTCTGGCTCAGAACTCCTCTGCAAGCTAACTGATTCAAATTGGCTTTTCTCTGCTTCTTACTGGATTGCTCTGCTAAGAAAAACTGCCTCTGAACTCCATCATCTGAACTGTATGAACTCAACTGCACTCAAGTAAACTGCACCGAATTATACTATACTCCAGAATTTTACAATACTGTCTTCACGAACTCCAAATCTTTTCTACTTTCTCTGTGCTGCTCTTAAGTAGGTTCTCTTTACTGTCTGTGCTCATGAGCGTTTGGTGCATCTTATCTCTGACTCATTCTGTCAAATCTTTCTCTGATTGATCACTTTGTCTGTCCCTCAATAGATGTCATTGCTTGGAATAAAAGTGTGTACTAACCACATGTCTGTATTCTAATCAGAGGTACTAAAGGTGTGCCCTGTCTATATTCCAGCCAAAGAGATTAAAGGTGTGTATTCCAGCCAGTGGAGTTAAAAGTTTATACTAAGGGTGTGTCTCTATTCCAGCCAAATCACAAAGACCTAGGTCTTTGTATGTGGTCCCTTCTCAGAGTAGCCACGCTGCTCTATAATAACCTAAAGTACATTCTTTCCCGTATTAAATTAGCATTCCAGTTTGGAGATAAACATAGATAGATATGTGATATAAATATCAATAAGGGTATAAAATAATAGGAAATTCTTGGCATGGCTCTGAAAGAGATGAATTTTAATGTGAAAGCTATACAAAATGAAAGCATGACCCATAAATAAATTTGAAAACCACGAAGTGTATAAATGGCGGGTGATAGGAGTGCAGTTCAGCCACCTAGGGACCAAGAAGGAGATGGAAGTGGCTGCTGAAGAATGAGCAATGGGCTATTACATTCTGGCCCCTGACGTACACTGCACCAGAATGGCCCAAATTGTAACTGTTTGGACAAAGGCGATAGTGGATTGAGAGCTTATAATTACTTTTAGCATGATTGGATGAGGATTGACTGATGTTTAAGACATAGGGTATGGGTCAAACAAGACAGTTAGAAAAGAACACATAGTCTTTAGTCATAGGCTTTATAGGAAAGGTACTGCAAAAGGTGAAGAATGAAGTAGGTAGACCAGATGGATGGATAAAATAAGGGATTTTGTTTCTCTTGATAGATTCTTTTATTAGTGGGTAAAATTAAACTGCTAAAAACATCACTCTAGGTAATGATATAAGTTCTTGAAGGAAATACAGATTTGAAAAAGTTTTAAAATTGATAGTACACTGAGGCTATGAAAGATTTGTGTCAATAACTTTGAAAAGCCACTTAGGGAATAGACCAAAGCTCATCTCATTCCATACCCAGAAGATGAAATTACGGGCATTTGGTACAGTGAGAAGAGAAGAAATAGAGACTTGGCAGACTCTACATGAAGCAGCTTCTAGGACCAAGTTAAGAGCTAGAACAGTAACAGAAATGAAGAGAATGAATCTTCAATTTCTGGTTCAATTTGATGCACATAGGCTCATGTGATTCTATTAAAATTTACTTCTACCACTAAATAAGGAAAGTATTTGATTGGAGTTGGCAAGGATGCAATTATAGAAAAGAAAGATTACACAGATAGATTATTTAACAGCTTTTTAAAAGTACTATCCAAGTAGTATATATGACATTAGGAAAATAATTAATGAATCCCAGTTTCTGTCCTCGTGAAATTTATATTCCAGTAATAAAAATATAGAAAATATAAAAATGGATATGTTTTTATAAATTTAAATGTGTGCTATGAGAAAAATGAGAGTCTACATTTAAAAAAAAATCTATTATGATGGAGTTAAAACCAGCCTTTCTGTGCTTTGAGAAGCAAAGAAGAAAAAGTGATGCTAAGATGGACCAACATGTGCCAAGACATTACAGTGGGTAAGGAGTTTAATGTGACAAAGAAGGCAGTGTGGATGACAGAGCAGAGAGACCACTCCAAGGTGAAGAGAGAAAGTAAATGGAATCTTGCAGGGTATATTAAAGGATTACATTTCTATTTTACACAGAATGAAAAGCTACTGTGGAGTGATGTGTGCAGGAAAAGGCTCACCCTTGCTCTCCTTTTAAGAACACTATTAATTCCTATTTTTAAAAGCAAGAATAGGTGCAGGGCAACAAACTAAGTTAACTATACTCTGATAAAACGATGACAGCGCTTTTGTCCATGGTGGTGTTAATTGAGATAGAAAACAGTGGATAGGTTTCATATACACTCTAACAATAGAATCAATCAAGCAGTACCAAAGATGTGAGTGCTGAATAGAGGGAGCAATTAAAGACTGGTACTAGTAATGGTTTCACCAAACAAGTCATCAGAAATTGAGGGTGGTTACCAATGGAGAATGTAAACTCAAAGAGGTGTTGTTTATTTAAATGTAAATTCAGATTGTTATAAGAGTGTGGGTGGGTTAGTATGAGTGAAAAGCAATGATGAAGATAAGAAAGGGTGCACTTCCTCTCCTTTAGGGAGAGACAGAATTTAGTACACAAATGCATTTGGTTGGCCTTCCTGTAAGCATGGATGGTTTCCCAAAACAGATGAAATGATAGAGCATGTACAGGCCAGAATGAAGAGATGGGACAAACGTGATGGCAGAATTTCCAAGTTATTTTCACCTGGCTTTTCTGAATAAAACATCAAGCAATAATATCTAATAAGACTGATAAAAGTAGTGTTGAAAATTAGAAAAGAGACAGACTAGGGAACTCTTTGGTGTGGTGGGAAAATGAACTGGCCAGGGAAGTTCTGTTGGTCCTTTCCCTGCTGTCTGAATCTAGTAGCTATAAAGCTTAAACAGAGATTGTATCTCCAGACACAGTCAGAAGCAGGTCTAAGGTAGGGTACCAGCTATATATAATTTGTGTTTAGAATTTGCCAGAGAAGAGAGATGGATAGCCAAGGACTCCGGTGAGTGAAGGGTTTATTGAAGATCACATTCATCATGTGCTAAAAGGGGAGATTCAAAAAGAAAAGGGAAAAAACCTCTTAAAACATGTATTTGAAGACATACTGCCTGTCTCTCCACCCTAGGCCATAGTTCTGATGTCTTTACCTTTGTATCAGGAGCTGGCACAGTGTTGGTCATGATAAATACCTGCTGAGCAGGGAATGAAGTGACAGATCTATTTCCACCAGTTTATAATAATTTATCCATAGGAAGGAGACCTCAAATGCATTGGAAGGAGACCTCAGAGAATTCGGACATCTTTGTTACATTTAAAGTTTGATTTTTATGTTTAGTTTGCTTATGGACGTAATGTTTCATTTCTCTAGCTCTCAACACCCTTACCTACATGTGAAACAAAAACCAGAAAGGAATTCATGCCAAGCAGTGTAAACTTTGCTACCCTGCTTCAATTGCAAACATCACATGCTTCAGTAGCCTGAGATTCTAACCTAAGTTCAAGCACACAGGAGAGGAAAGACAATTGTGCCGTCTCATTTGCTATCATCATAATTTCTAGTTCTGGTGGTGCTCATGAGCAGGGCCTCAGATGCGTGGGTCTGCTTGACATAGCTGGCAAGTCAGCTTCTGTTGGAAGCCCATACCAAGCAACCTCATGTTGGCCTGCATCCTGCCAACAGGCGTGACAGCTTTAGGTCATTACTTTGCCAATGACTTTGACACATTTTACCTATTTAGCATCATGAATGCTACAAGAAATTGGCTTCTTTCACTGAGGTCTCATCAGCAAAGAGGAATGTAAGAATTCTGCATCAAGGCTATGACCCATGATGAGAAGACCGCATTGTAGCTGGGATGGGCTTTCCCTTATTCTAGCTGAGGCTCATTATTCATGTCAGCAGTGGTGTGACAGTTCTTTTTCTAAATATTCTAGATTTCCCAACCCTCTTTGAGGAAATTCATACTTACCAAATCAAAATATTTGTGCAATATTTCACTCTGAATAGCAAAGCAGAGGTTGTTTTTGGTGTGTAAATAACAACTCTTTTCTTCCTGTTTCTTTTGGAAGCATATTATCAGAGCTGGTCAGACAAGACTTACACAGCCCATCTAACAATGAGAAGAACAGGGAACTTTACTAAAGCCAGCATACCAATTATACTGGCTTTAGTATGAAGAATGTGCTAGAACAATAGCCTGTACTTCTCAAGTCATTATTACTCACAGGCTGTCTTCACCCTATAGCAAAGATGCCTTCCATCAGGTTTGTAGATCAGCAACAAGTTTGCCATCAAATATGATGAGGATGATGGTGATGGTAACAGTTGTGGTGGTGTTAGTGATAGTTTTATCACCTCCGCTGCTGAATTTTATCATTTTCATAAAGTGAAACTTTTGAAAATAAATCAAAATCTATGGATATCATTTTGTTCTTTACAATCCTTATCCCTTGCTTAACACCTATATAGTACATATGAATGTTGCCTAAGACACCTCACACTGAGAGCACAGCTACTTTCTAAATGTGATGCAGCAAATTTCTTTTCAATAGCAAAGGTAACAAAATGACCTCAATAATTTCACCTAATATCTCTTCAGGAAATTACCCCGAAAGCAGAGAAACTTTTAAAAATGAAAATAAATCTTAACAAACCAAAAGATCACAAGGACAAAGCTCCGCACAGTAGGAGCACAGTGCTCAGTTGTGAGGCTTTTCCTTCTCAGCCTGTGCATTTGGGTACTTAAATAAATTGGTCCATTTAAAACTGCAAGGCATAAAATCGAGCTGCTTTAAATGGGTCACACTCTACATTTTCTGCTCTAGGTAGGCATGGTTTTTCCTTTACTCCTGAAGAATGAAAACAGTCTTATGTGCAGGGCTGAGTTCTGATTTGAGGAGCAGAGGAGCTGAAGCTAAATTATGTCTTGTGAATAGAAGGTACGCTAATTACACGTAAAAGCTTCCGCTTGCTATATTAGGAGACTCTTCAGTGCCGTCTCACATGAAGACCTTACACAGAACTAAACTGCACTTGCTGATTACTCATTTTTTATTCATCTTTTCCCCAAAGACGAGAAGATGTGAAATGCTATGCAGACATGTGCTATAAATTAGATTCATGTAGGTGTTCATTTGAGGCAGATATTGTAAGATGCTCTCTTCATGGAGCGTGTGAAATATATGGATGTCATCATCGCTTCCAATGAGAGAGGCGAACATACCGTATGTGAGGAACCATGTACACTCATCAAGCCATTCCTTTGAGAAATTACTTTATAAATTACAGTAAACGTTGTTAAATTAATTATTTGCTTGCATCATCAGTTATATCTGTATACTGAGGCCATTTCTCTGAGAAGAACATTTATTCAAAGTGAGTATAACCATATTCTAAATTTGTCTCATAACTTCTCTATTACAAAAAAACAATCCTTAATAATGATTCAGAGTTTGTATTTGGTAATTTTTTAGCTAAAAGCAGAATAATAACAATAATACAGTTTTCATTTTGCAGATCATCTTAAATCACAGTTTGAGAAAAGCAGAGTCCTCAACATTAAAAGAATGTAAGTGTGTAATTGTTTTGTTGCAGCCTAAAGAAATGTACAAGCGCCGAGTTCAGAGGTGAGTCTCAGAGGATCATGTTAGGACCACACGGAGTGAAGAAAGGAAAGGACAGGAGGAGGGAAAAAAGCTAAGGAGACTGCGGGCGGGGGCGGGAATGGAAGGAGTGGGAAAGAACGTTATGGTGGAAAGCTAAGATTAATGCTGTGCGGGAAGTGGATACAGTCTACAGTGTCTTTTCCAATGGTCTGAAAAACAAGCACCATATGCACCGTACCTCAGCATATCCACAGTGAGGGTCCAGCCGTGCAGTTTCTAGTAGTTTAAGGTCTTGGGAACATGGCTTGGGCTCATTTCACTGCATTTTTAAAATAATAAATTTTAATCAAAATATAATTGCATCACTTACCACTTCCTCCAACCCCTCCCACTGGACCCTCACTCCCAAATTGATACCTTCTGTTTATTGAAAAAAAATGTGTTCAAATATATAAGTTCCAACCTGCGACATCATTGCTGTTGGTATGCACACGGTTTCCAGGCTGACCACTTTGCATTGGTGTTTTGTAACGTGATTCCTAGGAAGACATGAGCAAATATCTATTCACACCAGATAGGGAACTGATGGAAGACCAAGGCAAGGTACCACAGAAGTCCAGTGCGGTAAACTAATGAGTTTTATTGCTATCATTTGTAAGGATATGGGTGAAGGGTTACTTAATAGAGTAAAAATGACTCAAAGACAGCTGCATCACCAAAACCCACCCCAGCGACAACTCATGGACAGTGGAAATCTAAAACACATCGCACAGCCTTCTGGGAGCTCAGCAGGTTTGAGGGGGTCATTTCCCAGCGGCTTAAATTGGACAAGTCTCTTCTATACAGCTTGGCTGTTTTTTTGTTTTGTTTTGCTTTGTTTCGTTTTGTTTTCCCTCTAGTCAGTTCAGCTGGTTTCTGTTTCTTTCAGGCCTCATGTCTGGTCTTTGCTTCACTCAGATTGCTTGGATAATCTCTGTTTCTTTCTAGGTACCTTAGTTTTTGCCTCATCCAAGGAGCACAGGTGGCTGAGGTTGACTCCCGGCAGTCCTTACAGTCCATGTATTCTGAGAGAAGAAAAGGCTTCGAGGATCTGGACAGTTTCAGGGACTTGTGACTCTATTTTTGAGTCGTTAATTCCCACCTTAAGGAGTTTTCCTGCAGGATGGATCCCTCTAGAACATCCCATATCACCAAACCTCCTTGTAAATGCCGTGTTCTAAAAACATTAGAACTAATTCCATTTCTCTCTTACAAGCTGAGTCTTTTTTCCCACCTTTTATTATGTTTCTTTTTTTAACAATACATTTATATTATTATACATAAATAAAATAAACTGCATACAACAGGAAGAACCATGAAACAATCAAGAATTATATAAATGTTTCATAGTGATTTGGCTATTTGTGTTTGGCAAATTGGAATAAACATCTTTCCTGTCTTGGTGAGTCTAAAATTCTGAATGAACATCAATATCTGTCATATCTCATCTCTGTTGACTTACAGCATCTGTCTAGATCTAAAAACATCTTAACCCCTAACAAAAAAGCTTAATTGTAAGACTAAACTATCTGGTCTTCAACCCCATCAGAGACTTGAGAAGGAGTAAAACTTCATTACCTGAGTGAACTGGAAGTGCGGGTTAACAGTTTCCAAAATGAAAAGATGACTGAGACAGTTTGCTGCCTGAACAGTCACCCAAAACTCTCTATAACGTTGGAGCATCATCTTCAGCCTTCTAGCTCAATATATCTGACAGACATATGCAAGACAGGAACTATTGAGGACTTGTTTACCCTGTCATGACAGAGTTTGGCTGTCAACTCTGCCTGCATCCAAGCTTGTCCATTTTTAGTCAGAATTCTGTCTGTGGCAGAAATGAGGACATTTTGCCCAGTGGCTTGTTTGACATATTTGAAGCCATCTCCATGAGGATCTTTGATGCTCATCATCTTCTTTGAGGTAGGCTGGGTGTTGCCAGGAGTTAACTTGTCCTGTTGTCAAAGATTGTTTAGAATAATAAAAACATCATTTGCCCTAAATCATCCTGAAAAAACCTTAAGAGAATGATGTCCCATTTCCTCTAAGGGGGGTTGGGTAGGTTTCAGTTTGCTCTCCTGGACTACAGAGGCTTATTTTCATTAGGAGTTGGTTATAAATTATTATTGGTCTTATACAGAGAGAAAACTAGGTTGAACTCAGGGATGTTTCTTTTTTCTTTAGGAGCTGAAAAGAAAGAAAAGGGCATATAGAAAAATGGAGGGATAATAGAACAAAAGGTAGATTATTGAATCTACTCCTCAACTCAAAGCCTTAATTATCACTCACAAATAAGGTTATTTTTAATTCACTTTTATACAATTTGATAAATTGATGCAAAATAAGTATAAATATGATACAATGGTCTAGAATTCAAATCTAAGATTATTCTTCACACTCATTTTATATAGTGTTAATTTATTAATTTACCAGTATAACCTAATAATGTTTATTATCAGGCCTATAATTACTATTATGGCAGTGTAACTCACCAGCATTCAATCAAAACACTGACACTTGTTATATTTTAAAATACCCTAGTTAACCTGGGACAGGGCAGATATTAATCCCCTAAACTACTTTCCATAGTGGGGCAAGTATGAGATGCTGCCTCAATCCTATGCCATCTGTTTCTAGTAATTTTTATCAAGCTACCTCCCCTCCATAACCCCATATACTTGCTAATTATCATCAAATATCAGTGATTATTTTGGTACCGTCAAATCACCATTTCCATCAAGGAATTTTCCTATAAACAACCTTATACCTTAAAAATAAACCATTAATTGCATGAAGCTAAATATATATATATATATATATATACACATATACATATATATATATGAGAGAGAGAGGCATGTATATAGAGAGACAATATATATGTTTTACAATTTACTGTTCTTGAACTTCATGACAATTTAAAGTTACTTCTAACCTAAACTACCAGCATAACTTAAGATACTTACATTAAAATTTGAAATTGCTTTGGAATGTAGATATCCTTAAAATTTATGTATATAAATTCAGTTCTTTCCATATTGTACCTCAATCAATTTATTTTATGCTTACTTATTCTGGCAGAGTGGTTTTGTGCTTTTAATAAGGCCTAGCAATACATACATTTTACAAAAATTTATATCTTAAAGTCAATAGAAGTAAGCCAGGCTAGAAAAGAGAATGTTCAATGCATTCTTACTATGATTATCACTGTCAGGATGTGCTATGTGTTAGGCTTATTTTAAAGCAGGCTTTACACATTAATAAACTGCTGTGTAGGTGGTGAAACAAAATTAGAAAGGTTGCTAATATTATAATTAGACTATTTTTAAAGAAACGGCATCAAAGTCATCTAACATACTGACATTTGGGGCTGGGGAGATGGCTCTGTGGTCAAGAACAATCACTGCTCTTCCAGAGGACCAGAGTTCAGTTTTCAGCACCCACATTGGGCCATTCACACTACTTATAACTCCATCTCAAGAAGATCCTGTGTCTTCTCCTGGCATCTATGGGACCTTAAGCATAAGGGACATATACTCACACAAGCCCCCACATGGATATAAATATTATGTGTGTGATTTTTTTTCAGTTTATTTTATTTTTCTATAAATGCGGTGACATTTTTATATAGAGATTTTTTAAAGAAACACACGATTTTAAATAAACATTATTAGAGGCTATCTAAGAATCTGTTTCACAAAACTCTCAGCCACCAGTGGGTAGGTGCAAGTTCTGACAAGTGATCCAGTTGAAAGAGTGCCAAGTTCCAACAGCAGTCCATGTGGAATGAATGGCTGTAGCAAATTGGTATGTGGTTGGGAAAACAATGGATCAGTAAAGGAATTATTTTGAAGGTTTTGTCTTTCTCTAGTTACAACCTGTGTGTCTGTCTGTCTGCCTGTCTGTCTGTGTCTGCTTTCTAAACACGTGAGTTGAGATACTATCTAGCCATTTCCTTCTGTGTCACCATGGTCAAGAAACAATGGAGTAACTAATAAGAAACTAAAACTTTTGTTACTGATCCAAAAATAAACTTCCTCCTTTTAAAAAGTTTCTCTGAAGCATTTTGTTACAGTTGTACTTTCATAGGTTTCTGCTATATTTTGTTTATGTATATATTTATATTTTCTCTATAACTTCCATATGTAAATCTACAGCTTATATCTGTCTCTAGACATTAACTAGCCATTATGAAAAATCCTTATATTATCCGCTTATTTTGTAAACTCTAACTCTCAAAATCAAGTTGTCAAATTTACTAATATTCTCCCTCCCTGCATCCTCCTGACTTCGCTCCTTCAGTCCCTCCCCCCCCCCCTTTTTTTTTAAATCTATAGAACACATTCTCTGCTCTATGGGTCCCCCTTCTAAGATGATGGGAATTCCACACACCCACATGATCAGATCAAAACAAAGTTGTCATCAAACTTTATAACTTTTCCATAGTTCGGTTCCATTCCATAAGTAAATCCAATGTTCTCTATTATGCAAATATACCCACAAACTACTAAAAACTCACCCATTTTCCACTGTTGTCTAATGGATATTTTTGTCTAAAGGTGCAATAGCTCCGTAATGGTCTCCTGATCTCTACTTTGTTCTACTGTCTCTAAAAACTTTTTGAAAAATGTAGCTAGAAAAGGGAGGGAGGGAGGGTGTAAACAGGATGATAAGAGCAAGGGGATTGCAATCAAAGTGTAATGTGAATAATTTATAATAATAGCAAAAAAAAATTTTAAAGAAAAATGTAGCTAGAGCAATCTGCTTAATAATAGTAAAGTATTTGTGTACTTTTCTGTCAAAAACACTCCCATAGCTCCCTCCCTACAGCCATAGACTGAAAGCAAGTCCTCCTGAGGAACTGGTCCCTTACCCATCTTACCTGCCACACTCATTGTCTGGGTTACTTGTTCTAGCCACAGTAGATTCATACTCTCTTTAAATACAAGGGAACATCCCCGCCTTATGAAACAGGCACTGGCTCTTCATCGAGCTTAGATTATCTTTACCCTAATACTCATAAGAACAAATCCTTCACAAACTACTTTTGCTCAGCAAAGCTTTTTGTGGAGAAAGTTTGTAGTACTTCAACTCGTCCATCGCCGCCTCTGTTCCTCTAACAAGTTTTAGCTTTCTCTGTAGCTTTTCCTTGCAGAGTGCCTACCACATTCTCTACCCAAACTCATTTGCTGTTCTTTTGTATTAAAATGTACTTTCTGAGAAGGCAGAGACAGCATCCACCTATGCATCCCAAGAACCTGTCACAGGATCTGGAAGACAGTGGAATTCAAGGAAACATTTATTGAATGATTGACTACCAAAATGTCAGCCTAAGAGCTCAACCCTAGAAACAATAAATGTTATCCATAGATCTACATTTTAATAATTATTACAAGAGTAAGTTTGAGGTCATATAATTTTTAATAAACAAAATGAACACCTATAGGGAAGAATAGGGAGATATCCTGTACAACTATCTGGCCAGGTGATGGACTTCATGTGTCTGAATGTAAAGACTTCCCCATCAAGCCGTTTGTACTCTCAACAGACCTAAATTTCCAAGCATGTTCCCTGCAAACATGGACACAAGAAGAGCAGCTAAACCAAGAATGGTGAAGGTATGTGTAGTCACTGTTCCTGAGGAGACATGGATGGAGGTCTACTTATCCCAAATAGGGTGCCTATGGCCGGCCAAAGAAATAAGTCCACCCAGTCTAAGGTATGTGGAGTCACTGTTCCTGTGGAGACATGGATGGAGGTCTACTTATCCCAAATAGGGTACCTATGGCCGGCCAAAGAATTAAGTCCACCCAGTCTAACCTGGTTAAAACATAAATTGATGAGAATTATTTAAAGGAGCACAGATAAGAATGGCCCATGACTGATGAAAAAGCAGCTGCATCACCAACAAGCCACCACAGAATTAAAACTGCAGCCCTAGGAAGCCACCAAAGACATCCAAGACTCTTCTAACAGTTGTTACTTGTTAATCTAACCTTGTGAAGGGACCAGATAAATCATTCTGGGTTTCTTAAATTTTGTTCCTTTAGTAAATTTCATTTGCTTCTGTGTCTGATGGGCCTACTTGTTCCCTCTAGGAAAAAATGTTCAGTGCATTGAGACAGCAGCTCATTTCCAACCACACCACCCTGAGTGTGCACAGGCTCCTCTTATCTCAGAAGCTAAGCATGCAGGGGACTGGATGGCTCATATAAAGGAAACTAGCAATAAAACCACTGTACAAAGTAGGCTATTATTCAGCATCATAAGGAAGAAAACATTTGTTTCTTAGAACCAGGGAGAATGTGAGGGTTATTGCACTAATAAAATAATGTGGTCATAAAAAGACTATTGTGCTGCATAGTTTTATGTCAACTGGACACAAACTAAAGTCATCTGAAAAGAGGGAACCTCAGTAAGGAAAGTGCATCCTTCAGACTGGGTTGTAGACAGGCTTGTAAAGCATTTTCTTAGTGAGTGACTGATGGGGGAGAGGCCAGACCATTGCGGTGATACCGTATTTGGACTTCTAGTTCTAGGTTCAATAAGAAAGTAGACTGACTGTTGTCTAAGAATCTTTAAAAAAAAAAAAAAAAACATGATTAAATGCCATATTCTCTAAGTCTCTGAGGCTTTTGAAGACCGTGTCTAACTATTTTACCTTGTACATCTGTAGACTCATATCTATCTGTTAGACCTAGAATATATACTTTTGTGATAAAAATGGACTAGTAATTGACATGGCCATGATTTGATCGATTAACACTTAGCTTTTATTATTTAATTATCCTAAACAGCCTGCAATACCACTTTCAAAGTATTGAAAGTAAACCTTACATTATAATTGAGTTGGATGAGTACAGTACCTCATATTAGAGTAAATATATATAAAGTGTATGAAGAATAATCTTAAATTTGAATTCTATACTAATGTATCATTATTAAGCTTATTTTTCATCAATATACAAAATTTTATAAAGATGAATTTAAAATAACCTTATTTGTGAGTAACAATGAAGGCCTTAAGTTGAGTAGATTCAATGATCTATTTTTTGTTCTATCATGCCTATACATTTTTATAATGCCTTCTTTCTTTTCAACCTCTATCTGCATACTTACGAAATAAAAATAAAGGAAAAGAGAGATATCCCTGAGTCCAACCTAGTTCTCTCTCCATATAAGACCAAAAATAACTTATAACCACCTCCCAATGAAAATAAGTATCTGTAGCCCAAGAAAGCAAACAAAAACCTACCCAACACCCCCCAGTGGAAATGGGACATCATTCTTCTAAGGGTTCTTCTGGCTGATTGGAGGCAAATAATATCTTTGTAGGGACCAAAATAAATTTGGGGAAACTGGTTAAATAAGCCAGGAATACCATTTGTGGTCCGGTTTCTAAATGTTGAGAAATTCCAGGCTTAATAAGAGTCCTGTGTGGGACAGTCTGAAATGCTGAGAGCTGTCTTGTTCTGATGGTTAACAGCACCTGAATCACCTGGGGCTGGAACATGAAGGATGCAGGATGTCAGCGTCCAGCATGCCGAGAGGAATGAATCCTGTCAAGTCTGATCCAGCACCAGTGTCCAGTTCTTTTGTTCTGAAAACATATAATTTCTCACAAGCCTTATATAGTCCTAACATTATAAACCCATGAGGTGTGAGGGATGCACAGAACAATTAATACTGGTTTTCTGCTCTTTGTATGAGCAGAAGTAAGACATCTTTTAATCTTCATTCATGCCATATGAGGAATGACATCTAATAATAAATCATAGGGATTCTGTGACCAACACAAAGCTTTGTCTATGCATAGACATTCGTGTCTCAGCCAGTCTCAGAGCTATTCCCATGTAGTGGGATTATCAATATAGGTTACCTGCTTGTTCTGCAGTTTGAATTCTTTACATCCAGATTTTAGCTCCCTCCCTCATCACCACTTAATCCCACCCTCCCTCCCCTAGTCCTCAGAAAGGGGCCCAGCCTACCTCAAAGAAGATGATGAGCACCAAAGTACCTCCTTATGGAGATGGATTCAAATGTGACAAACCATCCACTGGGCAAAATGTCCTCATTTCTGCAACAGAAAGAATTCTGCCTAAAAATTGGCAAGCTTGGATGCAGGCAGAGTCGACAGCCAAACTCTGCCAAGACAGGGTAAGCATGTCCTCAATAGTTCCTGCTTCACAAATATGTCTCTCAGATATATTGGCCCAGAAGGCTGAAGATGATGCTCCAATATTATAGAGAGTTTTGTGTGACTGTTAAGGTAGTAAATTGTCTCTGTCATCTTTTCATTTTGGAAGCTGCCAACCTGCACATCCGGTTCACTCAGATAATTAAGTTTTATTCCTTCTCAGGTCTCTGATGGGGTTGAAAACCAGATAGTTCAGTCTTATAATTATGCTTAGTTGTTCAGGGGTTAAGATGTTTTTAGGTGTAGAGAGATGTTTTAAGTTAATAGAGATGAGATATGATAGGTATTGATTTTCATTCAGAATTTTAGACTCACCAAGAAAGAAAAGATGCTTACTTCAAGTTTGTCAAATATAAACAGCCAAATCACTATGAATGTAACATTTATATAATTCCTGATTTTTTTGTGGTTTTTCCTGCTGTATGTAGTTTATTTTATTTATGTGTAATAATATAAATGTTTATGTAAAAAAATAATAAATTTTTAAAAAAGAAAAGTAAGCAGACTGAGCAACCCCTCCATAACCAATTCATCAGCTCCTGCCACAACTTTCTGCCCTTGTTTGGCTTCCTGTCCTGACTTCCTCAGAAGATGAAGAGTGAGAGTAAGAGAAACCTACACAGAAGTTACACTTACATGAATGTGTGAGCCAAAGAAACCCATTTCCCCCCAACTTGCTTTTTGTCATGGTGTTTTACCACAGCACTAGAAACTTTAACTAAGACAACTATAAATTGGTTAAGTCCAAAGAAAAGAATGTAATGTTATTATCAGAAGCTAAGGAAAAGAAGATATGAAAAGTTTTTATTTGGTAAATAGAGTTTAATTTGACATGTGTAAATGTTTGGACTATCTATTTCTCAGTAGCATAAAGATCTCAAGCTATACAACTGGGTACTTAAATGGGTAAGGTGTTATGTTTTATGGTATTAGTTAACATTAATTCTTATCACAACAAAATAACTTAAATAATTGATGGAAAACATTAAAGTTGTGAATAAAAAATAAGAAAGGAATGGGGGTCTGTCAGGGATAATTTGTTTACTTCCCACTTGATATATAATTTATGACTCTAAGAAAGAATTTTCTGTTCTCTGGAAAGTTACCATACTTCTTTCTATGTGTGGATCACCTCACAGTAATTTATCCATCTGCTTTCAATGTCAAGGAATATTTTCATGAGCTCTTTTCTCATATGTAAAAATAGACACATACAATAAACATTGTATATGTACACACACACACACACACACACACACACACACACACATTTCTTATTTGTGTTAATCACTCATTTGGGGACAGCCGGATTTTTTGTTGCAACAGTGTCCCAGTGTTCCTCATTTATGTCAAACTTTTCTTTACTAAATTCTTACATCAATAGGCCAAGAAAGGTCATGTTTATCCTAACACTAAAATATAAGGTAATTAATTTTTGTTTTTATTTTTGGCGTAGGACATTGGAGGAAGGTGGGTGGTGATGGTGCTGATAAATTTAGGAAGCTGTATTCTTGTGCTGCTGGGAATGGAAGAACAGACACATGTGGCTCCGCTGGGAAGCAACCTGTGTCCTCGCTTCTCATTTCTCTTATATTTCGCCTCATGAATCTTTTCTTCCTTGTTAGTGTTGATCTCCATTTCTTCCTCTCTCTGTACAAAGCCACAAGCATGATTATGTCAGTTCTGTGTCTTGTGTGTTTCTCTGGTGAATCTTGGGGCCTGGCTGTGGGTGTGGGAATCTCAACGCACAATGCCCTGAGTCAGCGTACAGAAATGACGAAGCACAGCTAAACTGTCATCTACATGGCAACGCGCCACATAGCTAGTGTGCTAATGAGAACAGGTAGTTGACTACAGTAAAGAGATTGCAGTGTTGGTCTTGTTTACGATAAAGACATAGGAATGCAAACAATACATAGATAGATCATGAGACCATTGACTAGGCAGAGAAGAACACAAGTTATTCAAAGGTACTGCTTCAATCTGTTACGTATCCCACAGAGAGAACAGAGAAATCTTTCCAACGAAACACTAAAGAAGAGAAACGGTAACTTGCTTCAAAATCTATGTCAGGATTTTTTAATTTTGTACGTATTGTAAAAGCTTGTTACCAGAATTGTGTTTTTAATATGCTATGCTTTTAAGTTGACACATTTTGTGGTGCAATCATAACAAGAGTATTATTAGAGGCGCTAGACCAGGTCACAGAGCATTTAAGGCTGCAGTCATTTACAGCCATGTTTAGCCTCACAATTTCCATGTGAGAAGCGGCCGTGATCTGCACTCTAGATCATGTGGTGGTGTGTCAAGACTTAACATGCTCAGAAAAGGAACTTTGAAAGCAACTCTTCTTGTTATTAGAAAAATATGCTATCTTCAATTTTGAAAAACTCAGTGGGTAAATTTTTTTTTAATTAGCTGGTCCCATCACGCATACGTTTTTTTATAATTACAAATTATATTTAAAACCTCTGTTTATTTCAGCAACTACATTATAAATATTCTTTTTGTTAATAAGTACCTAGTGCTTCTCAATTTACTGTTTAAAATAGTTGCAGTTGCTGTGTGTTGAAAATGTGTGTTTGCTTAACATCTACACCGAAGATGAAAATTTCCATATCAACCCATTTTTTTGCTCCACATTTTTACTTAAAAACTGTTCGTTGGGGGCTAGGGAGATGGCTCAGCATTTAAGACTATTCAGTGCCTTTGCAGAAGACCAGGGTTGGGTCCCCAGCATCTACATGGTAACTTACAGCTGCCTATATCTCAAGTTCCAGGGAATCTAATGCCCCTTTTCACCTATGTGAGCACTGCATGTACTTGGTGTGTATACACTCAAGTGTGCATGCATACACATTAAGTACATAAACATTGATATTAAAGTGGCTATTTCTATTGGTAGTTGTGACATGATTAGGAGTTCACAGGATAGCAATTTTCATATTTACGCTTTTACTTGAAAATTCTCCAAACAGAAAAGATACTGGTATAGAAGGGTAAGGAGACGTGGCTGAACATGCCTATTATCCTAGCTCTCATTGGGAGGTGAAGTATAGTCAACGCTCAGCTGCTAATGAGTTTGAACCAGCCTGAGCCACTTGAGCAACAATAAGAAGGTTTAGTATGGGATGGATACTATCTTACCAAATATAGCTAATGTTAGTGGTCTGCTTATATGTACTGCTTTAATGAAACTGAGGTTTTCCTTGTGTGCAGGTTATCAAGTTAGATTGTCATAGTTTCAAACATATTGTCGGAGATGAAAGAATCTGAGTCAAATAGGAGTTTGTTACTCTGATCAGATGCAATATCAGTGTTTGGGTTTTTTTTTTTTTTTTTCACACTCACCTACTACCCCACAAGCAAATAAGGCAATGTAAAGAAGATTGGCAGACGCAGTAGGCAGCATGTTGGAGGAATGCACATCCTGATCTCTGGGAATACAAACATTTTATAATGGCGTCAGTATAGGAGATAGTTCATATGGCCTGGCTTTTGCTCGTGATTATTAATTGACACAGGAGAGCTCAGTCCACTGCAGGTGACACCATTCTAGGGGAAGGTGGACCTGGCTTACGTAGGAAAGCAGATTAGGCAGGAGCCTGAGAGTGAGCCAGCAAACAGCGTTCTTCTACGTCTCTGCTTCAAAGTTTCTGCTTCTGTGTGTGTCCCGGTTTCCCTTGAGATGAACTGTGATCTGGGAGTATAAGCCGAATAAGCCCTTTCTTCTCTAAGATGATTCTGTGACTGCAGCAGAGAAGGAACGACAGCACATTCAGATAGAGAAGAAGCACAGGACATTCAGCTCCAGTAAAGTTTGTTGGCCCCTCATGGATAAGAGGTACCCCAAGTTGTTGGGGGCAGAAGAGCCGGTCTGCACACAAGCATATACTGCCAGAATAGATGCTTACCTTCCACTTCCTTATGGGATTTGAAACACCAAAGTCCCAGGGATCCCTAAGGATTGTTGATACATATTTTGTTTGTTTTTTGTATGTATGTTTGTTTGTTTGTGTCTTTCTTAATTTTGTTTTAAAGCAGCTTCTCTTTTTGATGTCTAGGCGGCCATCAAATTTATAACAATTTCCTTCCCAAAGTCCCAAATGTTGGGATAAGAGCTATAAGCCACCAGGCCTGGCAGACACACACTCTTGGGCAGCATAAAGAATGACTCACTGGATAGGAACCAGGGATACATTTCCAGAAGAAGCAAGAACACTGTGGCTGTCTGGCCTCTCTGCCTCTTGGTGAGAAAATAGTCTGAGCTTTCATCCATCTTCACATTGCAGAGTTGGTTTCTAAAACGTGAGCTCATGAAATGGCCTTTCCTGGCTGCGTTCTTCTCTTAACATGAGTGAGTAGCAGCGCTCTATGCAGAAGTGTTCCACACCACTCTACGGCTATTCTATTTTCTTCCCTTTTTACAATGTGCTGCTCTAAAGCAACATTTAGACATTAAATTACATTAAGATTATTTCAAATTATATTCACTTCCTCAGAAGCTGTCCTTAAATAGTGTGTCCCCTTTTGTAATCTATTTCCTACTTTGCCCACAGCTTTGCAGAGATGCTGTATCATGCCATCCATTGTGATTCGTTATCTGTCCCCATTTCAATGTTGCACTCTGTTAGCACCAAAATTGGAACAAAAAAGCTGTGTCCTCCTTGTAGTTTTTTTTTTAACCCTGAAGTTACTCAGCATCCATCCATTCATTTTGCAGTTGCAGTTTTCTACAATAATGACCAATATAGAAGTATTAAAAATCTACAGGCAGAATCATGTGTTAAGAATTATATAAGTGACAGAATACAAAAATCAATTACCAGCATCATTCACATGGAAGATTTTCCATGTGAGAGCAGGAAAGGATGTCTGAAATGCAAGGAGCGGGTTTGGAGTGTTGGTTCCGTAGTTACAGCACTCTGTGGGGAGGCATGTGGACCCATGCAGAAGCGAGTCATTCTCACATGTGGTAACAGTGAGATGCTACTAGAGAAATCAGGGCCCAGGGGGAGGGGAGCACTTAGGCTTTTCTCAGTAGCAATTCTAGCTGAATTACTGAGCTCTGTGTTCACTGACAGACTGTGGCTCAAACAGCAAGACCCAGAACAAGAAATGAGAACACTTGACATTTTCTTCTAGCTCCCCTCCCCCCACACACACACACGCACAAACATAAAACAAAACGTGTCATGTAAGAAACTCCTACCAAGATAGGCATAGTACATGAAATACGAGTTTAGAGTTTAGTAAACATATTTCATGTTATTACTAAAGATGTGGCCTGTAATAACTTCTGCTTCAAAAGGTGGGAAACCATAAAGAAAGTGATGAACTCTCCTAATGTGAAAAGACAAATATGTGAGAGGAAAAGATGGTCTTATTGTTATTTGTACCATAGAGTCATTTTATCAGAAAAATCACATCAAACTGAGAAAGAAGATTGTATTTCACAAGAGTATGGCATATAGGCAAATCTGTTGGCTGTTGTCTTGATTAATATGAGTACATAGCTCTCCAGGGACGGTAGCATTCCTAGCTAGGTAATCTTGAGGTGTATAAGAAAGTAAGCTCAGTAAGCTAAGGCTGAACAATCTAGTAAGCCGAGTTCCTCCACGCCTTTTGCTTTGTTTCCCATCTCTGGGTTTCTGCCTCAAGTCCCTGTCCTGACTTCCTTCATTGATGGACTCCTGAGAAAGTAGAAGTAAAATAAATCTTTTTTTTTTCTCTCCAAGTTGTTTTATCACAGTGACTGAAACCCAGCTAAGAAAAAGAGTAAATCAAAACTATCTCCTAAAACACTCACCATATTTCTCACATTGGTGTCACTGGTTTGTGTGTGTCCATTAAACCAATGAAAACCACTAAATGTGCAGCAAGTGACAATGTAACTTAAGCAGACCTACTGGGTGTTTATATTAAAGGTGAACATGAAAAGTTTGAGGAAATAGGAATCCAAAAATTGATTTTTGAAATTTCAAAAAGAGAAAAATAAGAAATAAATACTTGGATAATGTCTTATCTTTAAATTTTTAAGTTGCAGATATGATGATAAGTCCAAAAACATAGGTGAGGAAAAACTGTACACTCCACATTCTTAAATCATATGCAACAATAATTTATTAAAAAGTAACTTATACAATCAATTTTAAGTACTCGTGTTTATAAATGCTTGGAATATATGCCTTCTTCAACCACTTTAACTCCAACAAAGCCAAACACATTATATACAAAAGTCGTATAAACCTGACCAGAGAAAACAAGCATACATAATGTACAGTTGACTGCTAGTTTAAAAAAATAAGAAAATACATATTTTATTTCATATACAATATTCACACTATAGAGAGCTCAAAGTAAATATCCACAGCCTTTCAAAGCAGAGGCAAGTAGATCTCTGAGCAAGTTTCTGGACAGCCATAGGTACACAGAAAAACCATGTCTCAAAACAAAAACAAAAACAAAGGAATAGAAAACATGGGTTCTAACCTAGGACTTTCAGTTACTTGGCATCTTGGGTGTCAAACTGTCAGGCAGGCATCATAATGCATGATGCTTGCTTTGGGTTTGTTGGCAAGATGTCTACCAAGCATGTGTAGGAAAACTGTCCTGATCTATCAGACCATCTGCCCTCCTCCTTTCTTCCACAATCAGCAAGCAATTTATCAAAATATCACTTCCCAAAACATCCGGAACTCTGGGAGTTTTGATCAATTTCCTTTTATTTCGGTAAAACTGAGCAATGCTGGGCAGCCCTTGACGAATGCCCACTTAGTGTCTGTTTCTCAAACTAGCTCAGCTGGGAGCTGATGAAACAGGTTTAGCCCAAATACAGACAGTTCCAGCCATGGACAGAGAGAATGAGGACAAATACATCTTTGTAAAAACTGAGACCTGTCAACTGAGTTCAATGGTTATTTCTTTCCATGTGTCAAGGCATTCTCCACAGCAGTCACTGACTGTCAGCACAAGGGTTCTTTAGGCTTCGTGATGAGTTAGACATCACTAGTCAGTACCCATGTATTTATAAGCTTTTGAAATACCGAAAGAAGAAACATTACATATAATTCCTAAGTATCACTCAGATGACTATCCCAAGTGATATATTAAACATGTGCCAAGATGTACAGTGTTCAGTCTAGTCTTCCCAAGTGAAAATGTTTTAGCATTCTTATAATTATATAGGTTGGTTTCATAGAAGTGCCTGTCCTTAGGTTGTAGGGGTGCTTGTGTTGTTTTTAATACCTAGTGCCATAATGGCCAAGGTGACCTTCATGTGGTAAGAAAAGTGAACATCTCGGCAAACCATAGGATAACTTCAATATTGAGCTTTCCGCATGCTACAGAGCTATTTTCTGTCAACTTAGTGGGGAAAAGAGCACCCTTGATGTTTTATTTTCCAAGTTTTTAAGAGTCCAGTGTGTCTAAAGTTCTGAGAAAAGTGCCTAAAAGAATCACATTTCTAGGTTGCAGATAATCCTTTCCCCAATAACAGATCACTGCTCACTAGATGAAAACTGCAGAAATATAACTGATTGTCTGCCAGTTTTTAAATATTTTAAAACAACTTTGTCCTAAACCTCTGGATCTCTTCTATTTGTTTTCATAAGTTTGAAATTTTTATCAAGAAAATTCATGCATTAGGAAAAATTCCAAGGGCTGGAGATATGGCTCAGCTGTTAAAGGCTAGGCTCACAACCAAATTCTAAATTAGCCTTTTAGTATAATTGCTTTTTTTTCCCCCTCTTGCTCTGATTTCTTCTTTTGGTTTTGGTTTTTGTTTGTTTGTTTGTTTTTGTTTTTGTTTTTTATTTGATTATACTCTGATGTTTATTTGTTTATTTATTTACTTATTTAATCACTTTACAGCCTTATCCCAGGCCCTTCATTTCTCTCCTCCCAGGCCCACGCCCACCCTCACAGCCACACCCACTCCCATTCCCCCCCCCCCACATTCCCCCCCATTTCCTTCTTCTCAGACAAGGGATGGGTCCCAAGGGGCACCAACATATCCTGGTATCTCAAGTCACAGCAGGACTAAACGAACCCTCTCCCATGAGGCCAGACAAGCCAGGCCAGCCTGGGGAAAGGGATCCAACAGAGTCAGACACAGAATCAGACACAGCCCCTACTCCCTTTGTTAGGGGACTCACATAATGACCAAGCAGCACATCTGCTACTTATGTGTAGGTGGTCCAGAGCCAGCCCATACATGCTCTTTGGTGGGTGGTTCAGTCTCTGTGAGCTCCTATAGGCCCAGGTTAGTTGACTCTGTAGCTCTTCTTGTGGTGATCTTGACCCCTCCACGTCCCTCTTAACCTTTCTTCCGCTCCCCACAAAACTGTTGAGCTCAGCCTATTGTTTGGCTGTGGTTCTCGGCATCTGTTTCCCGCAGCTTCAGGGTGAGGCCTCTCAAAAGACAGTTATGCTAGGCTTCTGTCTACAAGCAAGCTATTTTGGTCATGTTTTCCCTCCCCACAAGTGCTGTTAAACACTATGAATGTAGCATTTATATAATTCCTGATTGTTGCACAGTTCTTCTTGCTGTATGTAGTTTATTTTATTTATATGTAATATTATAAATGTATGTCTAAAACAAGAAGTAAAATTTTTAAAAAACTGGTGAAAGTGAGTACTAGCAGAAGGGTATTTAAATGAATGAACAGAGGAAGCAGAGCTTACATGCTCCTCCTCAAGGAAAAATAAAAGCAATGCCTAGGCATTGAGGTGAAAGAGTAGGAGGTAACTTTGGAAATCAACGAGAGAAAAGCCAGAAACCCTTTAAGATTAAAAAAACTGGCACCATAGCACAGAAAGAAGAAATACATATCCTAGCTCCTGGTGCTGGACTGCATAAGTAGTTATGGAAAAGCCGTCCCTCTGCAGGGCTGGGAGAGGAAGAGTCTCAGCAAACGGTAATGGCACAGCGTCTAGCAACTCACCAGGGGAAAGCTTCACCACCCTTAAGTGCTTAAAGCCTAACTATTTAATCTGATATCTGCTCAGTAGCCTGATTAAGTAAAAAGATTTGTCATCACTAGAAAACTCCAGGAGTGCTACTGCTGTAACCACAAGCCATGGTATGGAAGGATCTAGAACAGTTATAACATAAAAGCACAGAATCAAATACTAGATTCCACTCCCATGTATATCCATGGGCACAGTGTGTATCAATACTTGGTAAAATTTATTTTTCTGTAAATTAAGAATATAAAGTAATCTTCCTACAGGTCATAGTCTCTCTCTCTCTCTCTCTCTCTCTCTCTCTCTCTCTCTCTCTCTCTGTCTCTCTCTATCTCTCTCTCTGTCTGTCCCTGTCTCTCTCTCTGTCTCTCTCTATCTCTCTCTCTGTCTCTCCCTGCCTCTCTCTGTCTCTCTCCCTCCCTCCCCCCTCCCTCCTTCCTTCTTCTCTGCAGTGTGTGTGTGTGTGTGTGTGTGTGTGTGTGTGTGTGTCAAATATTTATATACATGTGAGTATGGATGTTTGTACCTTTGCTGAAATATAGGGCTCATGCAGATGTCAGAGATTGGTATTAGTTATCTCTCACTGTGGCTGTAACTGGTGCTCTCTTGTTGGCTTGTTATCTGGCCAGCAAACCTAGAGCATCCTCCTGTGCCCACCTTTCAGTGCTGGATTTGAGATACACACACCCACACTCAAGTCAAAGCCTGAGTGTTAAGACTTTGGAACTCAGGTCCTCATGTCTGCCCAGTGAGTATTTTATCCATTGTATCTTCTCTCCAGCACTTTCTAGTGCTATTTATTTTTAAACCAAATGAGAACATTCATGTACTTAATTACCAGAATGGCTTGACATTAGAAGTTCTCAATTGACCTTCATTTTCAGTAAAAGAAATAACTTCACGTGTACAAAAAAGACAGAAGTATCCATGTAGTAAAAACATTAAATAGAAAATTTAGAGGCTTGGTCATTCAAGCTTATAGTTTAGTAAGAGAAAATATGCAGTAACAATAATTAGAAATGTCAGGCTAGGATCAAGTGGATAAGAATCTTATCACTCTGATGATTTCACACTGTCACACTTTCGTTTTGTGAATGTTGCATGGAGGATCTTCAACACAGTCAAAAATAAAGAAAAGTATATATGTAAGAGGTAAAACTAATATATTGTTATAGTTAAACACAATGGAGACGACAGAAAATAAAGGACAAAATAAAATAGCTGAAATATAAATCCATAAATTTAAGTGGATAATGCATAGAGATAGAAAGACTCTGTATATATCTATTAAGAGGGACAGAATCCAAGAAGCTTTCATCACATTTTTGGGAAATGTACAAGTGTCTTTAATAGATATTAAAACTATGTCTCAGATAATACAGGATTGGAGAAAACACAATTGGAAAGATGGCTAGTAATTGACGTTGTAGGAATAAAGCTGTACAGGGAGGCAGCCAAAATGAGAAAGGATGGATGGAAAGTAGAATTTGAGAACACTGTAGCATAAGGAGTTTAATCAGTAGAGAAAGAGAGGAGAAAGGCCAGGAGAGAACTCCAGAGGAAATCAGGTGGAAGAAGCCAGTGCTTTTTGAAACCTGCAGACTACTCAAAACTGTGTGGATAACTGTTACTGAGTATAATTAGTGTGTTTAGTTTAGAGCAGGCAAATGAGCAAGTGGTGATTTCAAAGAGAGGCTCCTTCAGTTTGGATACTGGGACTGTTCTTCCATTACTAATATGACCTTGGGATATTAACTGAACCTCTTTTATATAAGTTCAGAATAAACATTCTTAATTTTGAAATTTGCTTGGGAATTCATAGATCATGCAGCAGAATGACCAGAATATAATAGTTAAATACCATCAATTACTTATTCTTATTACCTTCAATGAAATTTACCTAAGTCATTATCATTGGGACCAAAAGCAAAGATGAATCAATAATTGATACTTTTCCCTTCCCTCCTTACTTCATTGTATAGTCTGACCTTTGTATTCCAGTCATTATTACTTCACTTGAATATATGCTTATTCAATAATTATATATATTTATGTAATAGTATTTATTATTATCACATAGATGAGCTTACATACTATAGTAAAGAAGAGACAACAGATAAAAATTGCTAGAGGGGAAACATAACTGTACAAAAAGTTCCAAAGCATCACAAAGTAGATTCTGGGTGACAAGAATAAAGAAAGCCAGCCCTTAACTATTGAGTTCTGAGTCTGCACCACAAGTCAGGCAGGCCTTATGCCACAGAATAAGCACAGTTTAACAGAACCTTCACAGCAGACATGTCTCCAACACCCTGGTGTTCCTTCACAGCACATCTGCTAGAGGGATTAAAGGAAACTGTACCCTGATGACGTTGATGCTAATACTGACAAGTGACACATTTGGAAAACATTTTTTAACCAAAAAAAATATTATTACTGTTTTGTTTGTCTTTAGTACTAAGAGATAATTGCTTGAATTAAAATTACTAAATACTTATTATTTGTATCTAAAATATTAAGTTTTCTACACTGCCCAAATATTTTTTCAAGAAATTGTTTAGCTTAATGTGAATAAATAAAACATTGTCATGTCAATGAGACCTGCCATATTCACCTATCTTATCAATATGCCTTTTGGGTAAATAACGCCAGTAATTCTATGACTAACATAAACATTGCACATAGAACTGTTTTGCCTGAGTTCGTACATTGAATTTAGTTCAAGATATTAAATATTTTTAAATCATTGGTCTACCAATGTTTCTTCATATTTATCCAATTCAAAATTAATCAACTCTCTGAAACACCATGTTCTGTGACAGAGCAGTAATGTGTCTGCCAAGTCCAATGAGGGGAAACATCTATGTGAGGCAGGCCGTTCAAAGACGGGATTTAAATATTAACGAGCAAAGGGAGTTGAACATGTCCTCAGTCAACCTTTCTTTCCTTTGAAGAACCCAAAACAGACAGATATGAAAATCCTGTATTCACCAAAGACAGCTATTTAAGTTGAAAACAGACTCTCTCACATTGCTGCATTTCAGACACAATTAGGCAGCGTGTCCTCATAGAGCAATGTTTTTACTGGCCCAAACAATCTTTCTGGAATCTTTTTTTTTTTTTCCAGCTACTTCTAACCTTCTGGAACTTTTGGGCACCTAATCCATGCATCCGTTCCCATCCTCCACACGTGTACTTCTAGCATCAGATGCACATAGGATGACACTTATTTGTCTCGTGTGAGTTTCGTCTACCACACCAAGAGCCACTGAGCTCGTTAAGCAAATAATTACTGGATAGTCCTAAACTATCTACCACCACACACATATGATGTCCAAAATGTACCCTAAACTTTAGAACAGGAGATACTGACAGAATAAGAAGGTCTTAGGATAAAGTTAAAACACGAGACTGCAATTGCTACAGCTTTTGACCTTCCCTGATTTCAGTCTTTCAAATGACTCCTTTAGTTACAATCCTGTCAAAGGACAATTATTTTTCCACTAATCGAAAGAAGCTAGGCACAAAGAATGTCATTAAAAAGTGTGACTCTGAAAAAGTGTAAAACAAGGAACACTGTTCTTGATATTGGAAACTCCAATAACAGCTATGGGACAAAAAATAACTGAGATGAAGAATCTCCCAGAACTCAAATAATACACAATATCTCAGTGTGTATGCAAATGTCATTTATAAATTTATTGTAAAGCTTTGTTGAGTTTTATAGGTATGATGTAGTATACTTCATTTTGTAATATTTTTCAAATGAACAACACATGTTTAAAACTTCAATAGGCTGCTTATGGTCTCATATTTTGCCTCTAAAGTCTACAGTAGACCTGTTCTGTGACGCAGAGCAACAGCTCCAGTCCTTTTATACGAGCTGTCTTTATGCCTTATCTCCAACTGTACTTCTCGTATGTGGTGAGAGTATAAAATGATTTTAGTGCATCAGCTCCAGGTACGTAGCAGTTGTAGAGATTCCCCTATTCATACGTTCCTTTTCCATGTTTAGTGTAATAGATTAATTATACAGAATAGTGGGTTTCATAGTGGCACACAGTATGTATACTTTGGTCATGTTTATTTCCCCATAATTCAGTTATCCCTCTTGCTCTTCCCATAAGACTCCTTTCTGTTCTGTAATAGTTCCCTTCTGCTTTCATGTTTCTCATTTTACATGTCATGGGAAACAAAATGTGTGCTAAATTTCTTCTAGGATCTAGCTCATTTCACTTTTCATGATGATTTTCAGTTTCAATAATTTCCCCAATAACAGCATGTCTTTGAAATTATGTTCAAAATACTATATTCTATGAATTTTATCTTGGTGTGAAGCAGAAATTTGGATTTCCGATATACACTCTGAATACTAATATGGAGCAGGAGAAACTCAGTTGGCTAAGCTTATTCTTGAGTGCTGTGTCTTTGGATTTCTTAGGTAGGAGGGAGGCAGCGCTCACTGAGAGCTACTTCTAAATATTGAAATGATAATTTTGAGTTATTTATGCAAAATTTTGAGAGACTGTTTTTTCTAGTTTAGGTGGTAGGAAGACATAGCCCCTAGCCATGTGAGGGTACTGAGATATGCTGCCCCCCATCTCTCTTAGGTGCTCTTCGCAAGGTCAAGTAGGTTTCTGACAAGTGAATTAATCAGCACTGAGTCAAGTACTTATGGGAAATCAATGACATACACCATAACACCTTTTCCCCATGTTCTCCTTGCTCTGTGCACTCTACTTACCCTAAACTCTTCACTTCCCCCTCTTCAATTCAGGAATTCTGGAGGTTTTCACTTATATCTGACTCACTTCACCAAGATAAAGCATAGAAAATACCTCCCAGCTATAACTTGTGTCAATTACAGGGTGCTCTGATGCCTTCTTTTCTTCAGGATCACTATGTATCATCAATTGCTTTCACTTCTTCCTTAGTTGTTTCTGTCTTTTGAAAGAGGGTCTCATATATCCCAAGTTAGGCTGCGACTCACTGTTAAGTCAAAGATGACTTTAAACTACTGATCCTCATGTTTCTAGTTTGTAAGTGCTGAGGATTCAGGCTTGTGCTGTGACATGTAAGTTATATGGTTCTGGGGGTTGAATCCAAGGCTCCTGACAGGTTCAGCGAGCATTCTTCCAGCTGAGCTACACCCCCAGTCTGCCAGTGTTTTCTTTCCCCCAGTGTTTGCTGGCTTCATGTGAAAGTAAAATGAATCTGTCAGCCTGAGTATTTCCCTGGAAGTAGAAGTCCTAACAATCTTTCACGCAATTATTAAGAAAATGATTTTAATATATATATGGAAAGTCAAAGTGGTTTAAATAGCCACATTTTTCAGTCATGAACATGTTAACAGAGTCTGCAGTAAGCCGTATAGAAAGAACCCAACTTCTCGTAAAAATCTTTGACTAGGCTTTAAGTCTGTTAAGAATGTTAACGGCACAGTGATAATGCATTGTAAGCAGTCTTTAATGTGTAGGTTTTTTTCCAAATAAGCTAAGTTGTTGGAAGCCATGCTGTTGTGACCCTTTGATTGACAGCTGTCAGACCTTCCCTCTGACTACAACTCATTTGGGAATTGTCAACCAAACAGCCCTAGCAACCAGTGGGACTAATGACTACTATCTTATCTGCTTTCAGTGCTTTACTGTGACTCTTAGAAAATCCCATTTAACCTAAAAGAACCGTGGCATGGATAAAGCCACAACTTCTGTCTCTAGAGGCCTTACTTCAGCCATAAGTGTTCAAGATGGTCTGATGATCTCTGGGAGGCTTCACTTTGGCCACGCCAAGCCTTGATGACTTCTTGATGGCCCTTTCCAATTTTCCATTCTTTATCAAGAGTGGGTAATACACACACACACACACACACACACACACACACACACACACACACTCACACACACACACAGACATACACATGCATACACACACATGCACACACATATGCACACACATGCACATACACACATGCACATACACACATGCACATGCACACACAAATGCACAAACACACATGAACATGCACACACACAAACTCATACAAGCACATGCACACACCCATACACACACAAATATGCACACACTCACACACACACAAAATGGAGGGGTTGGAACAAAATTTTGTGGTACAAGTTTGTGGCTTTGGTGGAAGTTTTTTTTAAAATGACAAAAACCATACAGTAGAAAAATCTCAACACTCAAAAGCATTATTTCTGGGGACTTTTATTTAAAACCAGTATTTGGCTACTTAACACCTATAAGTATTTTTCTTAGCTCTACTCTCCTTTAAGCATAGTGATGATGGATGATATCTATATCACCCATGTTTGGAACTATGCTTGAGTGTGTGAAGAGAAGTATGTGTCCCATGGAGAATTCAGTCCTCTCAGGAGATCATCCACATTGCTTTTATTTTATTAGTTATGATTTCTTTGGAGATTAATCATTTGGTACATTGTTCTAATTTGACAATATAATCAATAAAATTAAATATTTATTTTGAGTGAGATAAAAAAAATCACTAGAGCTCATGTAAAGGTTAAAAAAAAAATAACTTTCTGATGACTTCCACACATGTAATCTGGCCTATCCAAAAAAGAAAGAAAAAAGAGAAAGAAGAAAATGAAAGAAGAAAGAGGAAAACAGAGAGACAGAAAGAGAAAGAGACAGAGAAACAGAGACAGAGTCTTTATAGATATCAGAGATTTGATGCTATGTTCTAACCTTTGTACGCAGTGTAATCCAGCTTTTTAATTTCAATTTTGGCTGCTTTTTCCACTAACCGAGGAGAAATTTATTATCTTTGGATTGAAATTTTAATTTAGTTTAGTGCTCACAAACCACAGCACAAACAATATGGAGGAGATTCATATATACAAGTATGCTGGAATGACCACTAAATGATAAATTATTCTTTTGGATTCAGAAATGCTGATATTTTGAAATGTATCAGAAAACAAAACAATAAACTGATAGTGCTGTTTCTACGCTTTGACCTAAAAACTTAAAAACTATTTATTTCATAAGACACATTTGCCTTAATTATCAACTAATGATCCCTATAATCACCTTCAGTTTATAAAATTTTATTAATATATTCCAATTACAACTCAATTGTTATCCCATCACTTGTATCCTCCCATTCCTCCTTCCCTCCCGCTTTCACCCTATTCCCCTCCCCTAGGTCTATGACCAAGAGAGACCTCCTCCCTCACTATATGGTCATAGGCTATCAATTCTCATCTTGGTAGCCTACTTATTCTTTCTTTAAGTGCCACCAGGCCTCCCCACCAAGGGGAGATGGCCAAATATGGAGCACCAGAGTTCATGTCAGAGTCAGTCCCCACTCTCCACATAACTGTGGAGAGTGTCCTGTCCATTGGGTAGATCAGAGTAGGGGTTCATTGTTTACTATTGTACTGTCCTAGACCATAAAAGCCAGAAGAGCCTGGACAGAGATCCTGCAAACCTTAAGAGACCACAGATTCCAGGCCACACTACTTTACCCAGCAAAACTATCAATAACCATTGATGGAGAAAACAAAATATTCCATGACAAAAGCAAATTCAAACAGTACCTATCCACAAATCCGGCTTTACAGAAGTTAGTATAAGGAAAACTACACCCCAAAGGAACAAGCTACAACCAAAACTACACAGGAAATAGATAACTACACCATCACAAAAACACAGCCACACAAACTCTCTATTGGAACCAACATCAAAATTAAGACTCTTAACAGTCACTGGTGATTAATGTCTCTCAACATCAATGGTCTCACTTCACCTTCATTCTTAAATTCAAGTCATAAGAGAAGCATCAGCTCTCTGTGTTGAGCATCTTCGAGCCTCACCTGGTGTGGCAAGGGGACAGGAATCCCCACAGTCTTACAACTCTCAAGAGGTAGAGCTTATTCTCCTCAAAGAGGTGATCATGTAAGGGCAAGAGAAAAATCACAAGTAGAAGCCCCAATAATGGTAAAATCTCCAAGAAGATACTGCAGGCTCAATTTTTTTAGCAAATATATTTTATTATGAACTTATTAACTAAGAGTACCCTCACTTATAACCTGACTAACCTAAACAATAGGAAAAGGAGATTAAAGAATACAATAATGAAACTGTAAGGATATCAGTTCCAAGGAATGATTCTCCTGGCGTAATTAGCAGGATTTCTTCTGCTGGAACCTAGAGCAACCAGAACCTGGAACCTCAGCAGGATCCCGGATCCCCAAAGCATTCCCTCGAGCTGTTCTCTCTAGGAGCATCTCAAAGTGGAACAATGAACAGTCAAAAACTATCCCAAGTCTCCAAAGGCCCCGCCTCTTGTTTTTGGTTCATTTTTATACTTCCTCTCAGAATTTGTTCAAGGATGCTTTTCAGCTGGTTAATAACCAATCTCCTCCACATGGTGGTTCGACTTCTAAGGGGGATAAACATCACCTGCTCTCTCACAAGTATTTTCTCATCCCCCACTTGTGATCTAAACAACAAACATGTTTATCTCTCCTTCAGGATACTCTATCCAAGGATTCAAATGAAAAAATAAATGAGAGATATAAAATGCAGTTATTTTTAAACGTCCTTTTTTTCAGAATAGTTTTGAAAGCCTTTTTCATATTATATGGATCAGTATGACAAGCATTAGTCATGATCTCATGAAAAGTCAAATACTTGACTTAAGGGTTTAAATACAATATGTTTTGAGACATAAATATTCTCTCCTCATAGACATCAGGATGCATCAAGTCTCACATGAAAAAGAGCATAACTGAGCAAAAGACAGTATACAGTAGGGTTGGAGAGAAAGCTGGGGTGTGATGGATGACCTCTAATGATACTTAATTTGCTAAATACCACGTGATAAAATATAGGACCAATTCATGGAATTGAAAGATGGTCTCATTTTACATTTTCTAGCGCTTCCATCTCTGCATATCTACCACATATAAATGTCAAGAATTATAATTACACCATGGAGCATTATGACTGCATTGCATGCTGGAAATGAAATTAAATATATTGTGACACTGAAATGTCACTTCTGTCACATAACGGAAACAATTACATGTACTTGTGGTAAGAAGCCTTAGACTCTCACTTGAAAAACCAAATCTAAGTGCTTTTGTTTGTCAAGAATTTTTCTAGTACCAAACTGGATAGTTCTGTCAATTAACACAATCAAGACACTCCTCCCCAGGAATGCTCAGAGCCTATCTACGGTTGACTCCGCGTTCTCTCAGGCTGACAACACTCAGCATCTCATTCCCTAAGGAACAAGTGCTTCTTCTCTGCAATGGGCATCAATCCTCCATCCAGCCTCTTGCTGTCCAATGTATGAGGTATTATTTTTACTGCTTAGCCCATTCCCTGCGATGTATTAAATAATCTTTTTCTGTCTCTTATGTAGTCTAGAGGGAAAATTAATTCACTACTTGATTCAGGCTAATCCCTTTCTACTACTGTTGTGGCCAATACAGCAAGAGAGTAGGTTTACATGGTTATATATAATTATATCACAATATCAGAAAGATCTGTAAACCTCCTAACAAAGAAACTGCAAATCCAAGAGCAAATTGCAGCAATTCTGAAGACATATAACACAATGGCTGCCTCATTAATGATTGGCATGCAGATTTTTAGACCTCATGTTTTCTAACTCCTACTCACTGATCAACTGAGAGTATTAAGTCAATTTTACCTTCTCATGATGTGTTTGTGAAAATTGCAACAAGTTACAATTTAGATCAACGAAGATAGGTGTGCAGCATTTTCACCAGCTTATTCAAACAGTCAGCAACCAGTTATTAATTCTTACCATCAATATAAACTATTAACATTTGCACATTTTTTAATAGAAACCAAGCTTATTCTTCTAAAAATTTCCACTGCTCCTGGCATGTGGTGCAGTTCATTGCTTCAAATTGACTTCTTTTCTGTTTTTCAGTGGAATTGCTCTGCTTGGAAAACTGTCTCTGAACTCCAAAAATTGAATTGCACTAATTCAACTCTCAGCTGCACTCAACTAAACTGCCCCAAACTGTACTGTACTCCTGAAATCTACTTTAATCTCCATGAATGTCACCCCCATCCCATCTCTCTCTCCTCTCTCTCTCTCTCTCTCTCTCTCTCTCTCTCTCTCTCTCTCTCTCTCTCTCTCTCTCTCTCTCTCTCTCTCTCTCAAATGCTCTTAAGTAGCTTCTCTTTCCTGTCTCTTCTCCTGAAAGTTTGGTGTATCCTATCTCTGACTCATTCTGTCAAATCTTTCTCTGATTTATTACTTTGTGTGTTCCTCAATTAGACTATAATCCATCCAGAGGGATTAAGGGTGTATATTTTAGCCAGAGGGATTAAGGGTGTGTACTAAAGGCATGTCTATATGCCATCCAAAAGTATTAAAGGTCTGTGGATGTGATCTCCTGCCAGAACAGCCACATTGCTAGATTAAAATTCCTTAATGAAAATTAAATGATGGTGAACTTTTGCATTAATATGAAGATATTAAAATTTGTCCCAAACTTCCACTGCCCACATCTTTTCCTGTTGCATTCTATCTCGTGTTTTATGGCCATGTCATACAGATCCCAAGCCTACCTACTTGAACTTAGTTGGGCATCTCATAGATAATTAAAAACGTGGACTTGAACAGACTAATGTACTTGTATTTTCCTCTTGAATTCTTACCACATGTCTGTGTATGTACCAGCAAAAGCCAGAACAAGTCTTGGTTTGTCCTAAAATGTACCAAATTAGAGATTAAAGGTAAGCATTCTACTCACTTCCACTGAGATCAAAGTAGACTGGACAATAGCCGGCCAAACTTAAGAGCTTCGATTGAACCCACAGTCTATCAACTGAAGCAGCCTATCAAGCCCCAACCGAGTCCAGATGTGTACGTAATCAATACTGATTGTTGTATGCTGTCAAGTTTTGTAGTGCCTTGTTCCTTGGCTTCACTGTAGCAATCCACTGCTCACACAGCTGCAAAGACATTGGGGTGTGTATGTGTTTGACATAGAAAACTAGTGAAGGCCTTTCTGATAGAGAAGATAAAAACTTTCCCGTGTTGAAAGAAAAGTTTGTTTGAAATTAAAAGATGGATTTCTTTTAGCTTGATGTCTTGATGCCAACACATTTATTTGCATTTAGCATATTGCCTGGACTGTTAACAATATAGTAAGTACTGAAACTGATGAGGAGCATGTATTAGATGAGGTTTGAAAACCTAGCAAAGGAAAAGATTTAGAAGTAGGTAGAATGTTAGCAGCTTTCTAGAAAAATCCCTCACCTTCTCATTGTCTGTGTGTGTGTGTCTCTTTGTATGTATCTATGTGTTTGTGTGTATGTATGTATGTGTGTGTATGTAAGTATGTATGTATGTATATATGTATGTATTTTATTATACATGGAGACTGGAGAGGTGGCTCACCAGTTAAGACACATAGTACTTTTCCAGATGACTTGACTTCGACTTTCAACACCCATGTTACCTATAATTCCAGCTCTATGAAATTTGAAGATCTCTTCTCGCCTCCACAGGCACCTGCATTTACCTGTACGTATTCACGCACAGATGCATATAACTAAGTATCTTGGTGACTTCCGCTTCTCCCACTCTCTCAAGCATATCTACCAGCTTCTTTCCAGCTTCCTGTGGTATCTGTGGTTCTTTGTTTAATAATGCATGAAGTCCTGTTCCTGCTGCCCGTACACTTACGTGTGTGCAGTCATCCACAGGAGCACCACCAACTTTACAGTGGTCACCCCTGCCCGGAGAAAAGGCACCCTGTCTCCCCTAGCAGACATCAATTGCCTTGCACTTCTCCTGCTTCCATATTGGGAGTTGTAACTCTCTCGATCTTATGGAGGTCTAGTGTGGGCCATCAGAGGTGGGAGTCCATGGAGAGCAGTCACGTCATATCCAGGGTCCAGCCATTGGCAGCACGCTTCTTCATATTCTTGGTCTTAATCCCTTCTCCGCCATGTACACTGTATTCCCTGAGCGGTATGTAAGGGCGGGTGGCATGATTTTCTTTGTTCCTTCAGAGAAGATGATAGAGGCAAACCTGTGTGGGTATTCATGATAGAAAGGTAGACGTCTAGTTACAGCAGGGAGGCACCCAAACAAAAACTGTGCTCAGACGTTCAATGGACCAGGAGCTTGCCAAGAGTACGGCTCAGGCTCTGTAGCAGGCCTGATTTTCTTTGAAGAAGAGATACTTGTTTTGTGTTGTGTGTGTGTGTGTGTATGTATGTATGTATGTATGTATATGTGTGTGCATATATATACGTATATGTGTATATATACATACATGTGTGTGTGTGGGTGTGTGTGTATCAATGCTGGTCCTGCAGTACATACCCTGCATCAGAAATGACCAGCATTGATGCTGTTCAATTGTAGCTCTCTCATCTAACAAGGCTCAGCAACAACTCACAGCAGAAGGAAGCATTAATCAAGTAGAATTGTGAACAAATAACTCCCCAGGACTGTATGGTATTATGTGGCAAAGTTCCATTTTGGTAACAATAAGCACATATATCTGGAAAACAATACAAGGAGATGATGATAGTTATTAGTAATAACAAGCGTATTTTTCGATAAAAATCAAATATCATTGTTATCTTAAGAGATTTAATAACTGATAGGATTTTGACAGGGATATTCATGTATAATGACGTCATCTGCAGGAGTTTTGCAGAAGATTCATCACGGATGAATATAGGTTTTATAACAAAGGCACTATCCCTTTCTGATTTTGTTCTAGTCTAGACTAAGATCACAGGACATTTTACGAGCAGGAAGACTTCCCAGACAGCCTCAAATACCTTTCTCGTAGAGAGTAGTCAGCTTTCTTTTGGACCATTACTAGGGCAAGGAGATATTTTCAGTAAGCCAGTACCTCCAGTGAGGCTAAGCCTCAAGTTAAGAAAAAGCAACTGATCATCAATAACAGTACTAAAGGCTCGTAGACAAGCAACCAGCGCTACTTAGGAAACACAACAGCAAGTAAAGTGCATAGTGAAATGGAAATTACTCGGAGAATGCCATTACAAAATAATTGTGGACATCACAATGACATAAGAGCTACAAAAACAAAGTACTGCAGAAAAGATGAAGACAAAACTGGTTTTGTCTGGTTTGACTAGGCTTCACTCCAAAATGTTCTTAGAAGTAAATGCACTTATAACATACTAGAAAGTTCTCTGATATAAAGCAGAAAATGGCCTAACGTAAAGATTTAACCCGATTTCTAGAAAGAGCCATATTTTTAGGCATTACTGGCTTTTTTAAGCTGTAATTATTAAAATATCTTTTTAATCTATATTTTTAAATTTTTAACAAAGTTCTTGGACACTGTGTACCTATTGTAAGAAAATGGTACGTACTTAATGTGATATGCATTAATATAATAGCAAGTAATATGAAAAATAATAAAAGCATAATTTCTTTCTACTTCCTGATTTCTGTAATTCTCGCCACACAGTTAACACTGCTTAGTACATTGTAGTAGAAAGTTAGCACAATTCCAGATCTCTTCTTTCATTCATCATCTTGATGTTTTTAGTGCCTCTCATCTTCTCTACTTGCAGCAAAAGGAAAAGGAAAAAGATGATATCATTAAAGTTTAAGAAGAAGAAAATCATTAAAGGAAAATGTTTAAATGAAATAGAAATTCCACCCAGGGGTCAAAAGACGGGGTATGAGGAGTCAGGGATTTTAATCATGGGGGGAAGGGATGTGTGGATTGTTCCTTAAGTATAAGATGGCCTAAATTAAAGGAGTTTAAAATAATAATCTGTTACATTATTTTATAAAACAATAAGTACTAATAGATCAGCTTAGGGTTGTGTTCTAAAAAGAGGTCAGCTATGTCTCCCTCATGTTTCCCACCTCACCCCCTCTGCATCTTGGCTTTGCTTAGCTTGTAATTGGAAGCAGCCATTATCAACCAAAACCTTTTCCTGCCGAAAAATCATCCATGCCCCTTGAAAACAGATCAGCCTCTTTTTTTTTTTTTTTTTTTTTTTTACGACTAAAACGGTAGGGAGATTGGTACCAACCTTTATTCCTTTCTTGGAAGAAGAGAGAAATATAAAAGCTATTCCTAATGTTTGTTCCACACAAACCCAGAGGACACTTGTCCTGCCTCTGGATGCTCTGAACTAGAATGTCATCTAGAGCAGAATTTTGGGGACGTATTTACAATTGCACATTTCTAGATGACAACGTAAAATACATTTTATACTCTTAGAAGAGATAACAAAAGAATCTACTTCGTACATCTGTAGAAACCTGGAGTGCACGACCATTCCCTATGGCTATAGTTCTAGCCGTACAGCCACGCCTAAGCTAGCAGATACTTTGCCTTCCAGCAATCTTATAAAACAGGAACAGCAATAGGATAACACAGCATGGTGAACAGGCTCGGACCTCTTCTAATTTATGTGGTAAGAACTCCCTAAATTATTGACTAAGCAAAAAATGCTTATTAAAAGACTGATGATCTTGTTAAAAATTTATGTCTACACTGCATTAGGAAAGAAAGCTACAATTTTCCATTACATTTTAGCTTATGGAAATGCAATTAATTTGTCTATTAGATGAAAGGATTTAAAATTGACAACTAGAGATAAGAAAACAGTTTAAAATAATTGATACTACCTTAGAAGTGGCCATGTTCTAAAATGACATCTCGATGCTTTTGATTTGTTATAACAAGAGGAGTGGTGGGAGGAAAAAAAGAGTGAAATCATCTTTATGAAAGGTCATTTATTCTCATAAGTTGTCTATTATTGCAAATCTTGTCATCTGAAGATATCACCAACTAACACAAAATAAGAAACTTTAGAAGCACTGCGATGTCATGAATCGCATAATACATTCATTATTCTAGAAGTTTCTCTTGATTGTTTTTTCTTTTGGTGATTCCAAGGTGGAAAATAAATTCATCACAAGCCAATCAAGAGAGGTTCTGGTGCATTTGCAGTGTGTACATTTATTCAAGATACATAGTAAACAGACACAATCCATTGATAAACTGATTAACAGCATGTTGGAGAATCAGCTCAATCAAGTCATGCTTATTAAATACCTCTAACTATATGTTTATCTTATTACAATGAGGAAATGGATTACTGTAAGAAATTATTTAGCCAAGGAAATTCTCTAAGAAAAATAGGCAGACATAGGTCATAAATATATAATGCCAAATATATAGGATGGGCTACAGCATAACTAGTTAATAACAGCCTGCCATCGGGGGCTTCTGCTAAGTGTGTTGATTATAGACATACCTGTCTAAGGGGAAAGAGCCAGAACTGTGAGATCATAAGTTTGAGCGTTAGTTCACTGCATTAGCTATTTAACCGGATACTACCTATATACATACCTACAAAAAAAGAAAAATATTTTTAAAAGCCATAAAAGGAGAAAGAGGAGACAGAGAGCTGTGTATTCCAACTGCTCGGTGGCAAATTTCTTAACACATGTCTAAGTATGCTTCCATTGTATGAGACTAAGAGGAATAGGTATTTTAACCTAAAAAATTCTAGGGATAAAACAAACTGCTTATCCAAAGGCAGAATAAAAGTTTAGGAAGTATGAAGTGGAGCTACATAGGATTTTGAGGGGACACCAATGCTCCTGCAGGCAAGCAATGATCCATGCAGCAGCACAGCATGGCTTTACAAAAAGAACAGGTAGTGAGAAAGCTAAAGCCACAAGTTCTACCCAGTAACAAAACAAAACAACAAAGTTATCAACAAAGCAAGTAATTTATATTTGTCTTGTGACTATCAGAGACCTAGACTGTCTAGCCTCTTTTGAGAGTTGATGAAATCCCATTACTCCCCAAGGAAAACACAGCTTTCCACACTGTGATTGTCACTGTGGGAAGCGAGCTAGCCAGAGAGAAGTCAGTCTGGAATTAGGGCATAGACAGTAATGAGTTCACGGCCACCAGAGGTATCATAAGGAATGGTATCAACCAAAATATGCATCGCGAAGCCAGAAAATTTAAATGTACCTTCCAGTGATGAGAATTTACCATTCTCATGAGTTCTGATTTAGTTTTTCTAAAATGATAGAAGTGCTACAATCTGAGGGAAGGAGGAGAGTGAAACATAATTTCCAAGCTACAAAAGTAAATAAACATATAATAATATTTTGATTAAATTAAGACATCATCCAAATTCTAGATTTGGGGCTTAGTGTAATATGGCCCTTTAAACCTAAGTTATTGCAGTTGTAAACAAACACTGTTTTTTTTTTTTTCAGGAACAAACATAAGTACTAAACATCAGTATGCATGAAAAATGCAGAGTTCTTGAGTTGCACATTTCCATGCATACGCACCATTGCAGCTCATTAATCCAGGAATGTCTAATTGCCAAGCTCTTTCTCCAGGCACCATCACTCTGTGTGGCAAAAGTGACCGTGGTCATATCCACGTGATTTAGAAATGACTGCTCTTTTATGAACAGGTGTATAGAGTGATTTAAAATTTATATGGCAGTGTGAACACACAGGATATAGAAATTCTTTCTCAAGTAATACAATTTTCCTAATACTTTACAGTAGTTACATCAAATCGTTAAGCTGATAGCACTTCCGCTCTGCAGAGCAGCATTTGCTTCTGCAGAATTCCAGGCCTCCAGACCCTAAAAGCAGCAAAGGCGCATCAGATCTACTTTAACCTGTATTCAAAAGCAGAACGCGACTTAGACTTTTGAGACATAACTCCTGCAGCTGCTATTCACGCTGTTCTCTATTTACACTTCTTCCCACACAGAGCCACTGGTCTATTTAAGTTAGAATGCACTGCAACCTTTCTGTTTCTGTCCTATGGATAATTCTGCCTACACTATGAGCAGAGATGCATCAGGCTAATTATTACACACAAAGAATCTTTGCATGTCACAAATCTATGCTCCTTTAGAAGCATATCTTAACGTTCTTGCTCCAAAACTCTCCTTTGGCCATATTCCTGGTGTTAAGTAAAAAATAAACAAGTTTACAGCTATGCTTTCTGTAGGAGTGGGCTGGAGAACCGCTTCGGCTGTTGAGAGCGCACACTGCTCTTCCAGAGGGTTTAAATTTGGCTCTCAGTGGCCACTTCTGGAGGCTCATACCTGCCTGTCCTCTAGTTACTGGGGAATTCAGTGACTCCGGCTTACCTGTGGTACTCGTGATGGAGAGACATAAGCTGTGAGAGGCTCTGCAGTCTAGAGACTAATCACAATTTTCAATACACTTGTGTTGATTGAAAAAGAAATAAACGGGTCACTACATGAATGAGTGAGTTCCCAACGAGGGTCTGATGTGCAAACAGCAGAAGTGGATAGTCTGTACCATATTAGCTGTCCTCATTGATTAAACAATCTACACATCTCACTGTAGCTCTGCAAAACTTTTTGCTGCATTTTTAAGGTTTCGTCCTATTGTGCCTTTTCATTCTCAAAAATAACAAACCTGTGGTGCCTGAACTTTTCTTTAAAAAAAAAAAAAAAAGATCAAAATGTCATCAAAATATTTATGCAGACCCATCTATCCTCAGCATAGGACCCTCTTTAGCGTGACCTTTGCTGTATGTTTATGCTGCAGACACTCAGAGGGATACAAAAGTAGAAAATAACAAAGTCACCATTTCTTACCTTATTATAACTAATGCCATTTTTAGGATACCTATTAGAACAATTCTGTAGGCCTTATCTGGGACATTATCCTTAGGACAAGAATTCTTTAAACAACTCAAGCTGTGTTGTAGAACTCTCTTAGACTATTATGATTTTTTAAAGCTATTAAGAACATCTGTGTTTAGAAATTACAATAAAGAATATTTTCCATCTTAGAAATGTAAAATGATAAATGCCCCCAGTAAGCAATCATTCATCTAAAAATGACAGCAGTAACATCATTGCAGGCTGACGTGATACATTTGACAAGTGAACTATATGCTTTAGAAAGAACAATGACACTCATTTAGACTTTTTAGAGTATTTTTAATTTGAGGTTAAAAAAGACAGGTGGCAATCACAGGTCCTTGTACACCAGTTGGTGGGATGTCACAGCATGCATGGTACTTGAGATGTCATTCTGTGTTCAGAAGCAAATAGCAACGGAAAGAGTGAAGCACATCTTTGTGTTGAGAGAAAAGCTATTTTGACATTAGAGAACCCATGTGAGTGAACTGCATATGTTCAAGGGATTCCTAGGTGCAACTAAAATGTTTATGGTGAATTTTTACCATAGATGATCATTGCTGAATAAGGAATAATATGCTCAACAATATTAAATTACTTAATTAAAATGACAGAAAAAGTAAGTCATGAGCATAGGCTAGACCTCAAATCTACTGCTTCTAAATGCACAGTTGATCCCAGCCTCCCAGTATTTCTAAGTTCATCTTTCATCTCTATTTGCTATAGACAATCCACTGGCCAGGAGGGATTTTAGTAGGGAAACACAAAACAATTCTAGATGATATTTGGTACTCTAATATGAATATAAAACCACTTTTCACTGGACAGACTCAAGTTCTCTGCAGTTTCCATGAGAGACACCACATGATACCTGACATCTGGATGGAGAAATGTTTGTTAGGTTAGATTGTAGTGATAGATCCAGAAATAACCAGAAAAACACAGACCAACTCATAGGGGAAATTTAATCCTTTCCCGAAATGTGTCTGATCCTAGGGCTCCACAGGAGCCAGGTGAGGATCCTTTGAAGTAGAAATTGATTCTGTAAGGATAGAAGAGAGGTGTTCTCTTATATAGCCGTAGGGAATAGAAAGCTAGCTAGGCAACATACAACCTGGTAGTACATAAACCTGAAAGTTCTCAGTGTCAATTGGCAAGCATTACGTTAATGGTATTTTATGTTAATTAATGCATTCATATAAATCTTTAGTAGGAGACCCTGTTTCTGAGCTGTGCTTAATTATTCTGAGAAGGACTATAAAGGAATATAATATGCAAACTCAGCAATATAACTTGAACTAATTAATTATCCAAGGAAATATTTAAAAGATGCAGTGACACAGAAAGATATATGGCTGCACACACCAAAATTTCCTTTGAAGGTTTGAATCTAGTAGAATATTGCTTTTGTTGAAATGCTGCATTTTTTATAACTGATATCTAAAAATATATTAACTATTTAAACAATAGTGTGATACTTATCATGAATAAAGATAAATCTTATTCAGGATCAATACATGATAAATCTTATCTTGCGCTAAACATTGAACTGTACTGTTTTCATCAATTAGCCTATTTAATTGTTTTCTCCTTGTTTTAAATTTATTTATTTATTATAATTTATTCGCGTTACATCCCAAGTGTTATCCACTCCCTTTTAACTTCCTGCTCCCACCCTCCCTCCCTCTTCCACCCTATTCTCCTCCCCTAGACCTCTGAAGAACTTGGGCTTCTCCCTCACCCTCTGATCACAGACTATCAGGTATCATCAGGGTAGCCTGTATCCTCTTCCTCTCGGTGCCCCCAAAGTTGCCCTACCAAGGGGGAGTGATCAAATGGCAGAAACCAGAGCTCGTATCAGAGGCAGTCCCCTCTCCCACACCTCACACACATGCAGAATGAGCTGTCTATCAGCTACATCTGAATAGGAGGTCAAAGTACTCTGATTGTATTGTCCATAGTTGGTGCATCAGTTTGTGCAGGCTCCTCTGGGTCCAGATCCGCTGGCCTTGGTGGTCTCTCTGTGGTACTCCTGACTCCTCAGGGTTCTTCCGTCCACCTTACTCTCCTGTACAACTCCCAGCTCTCTGTCCAGGGTCCAGATACAAGTCCTAGTATCTGTCCCGAATGCCCGCTGAGCAGAGTTTCTCATAGGACTTCTGTGTTGAGCTAGTATCCACTTAGAAATGAGTATATATCATGTGTGTCTTTCTGGGTCTGGGTTACCTCACGCAGGATGATATTTTCTAGTCTATCCATTTATCTGCAAATTTCAAGATTTCCTTGTTTTGATAGCTGAGTAGTATTCCATTGTGTAAATGTACCACAGTTTCTTTTTCCATTCTTCAGCTGAGGGACATCTAGGTTGTTTCCAGATTTTGGCTGTTATGAATAAAGCTGCTATGAGCATAGATGAACATATGTCCTTCTTGTATGCTGAAGCATTTTCGGTATATGCCCAGGAGTTGTATAGCTGGGTCTTGGTTTAGAACTATTCCCAATTTTCTGAGAAAGCTCCAGATTGGTTTCCAAAGTGGTTGTAGAAGTTGGCACTCCCACCGGCAATGCAGGAGTGTTCCCCTTTCTCCACATCCTCGCCAGCATGTGCTGTCCCTAGAGTTTTTGAACTTACTAGCACAGGAAACTACTTCCTGAACAGAACACCAATAGCTCTAAGATCAACAAATAATAAATGGGACCTCATGAAACTAAAAAGCTACTGTAAGACAAAGGACACTTTCAACCGAACAAAATGACTGGGAAAAGATCTTCACCAACCCTACAGCTGACAAAGGGCTGATATTGAAACCAAATAATCTAATTATAAATTGGTATAGAGCTAAACAGAGAATTCTCAATAGAGGAATATTGAATGGCTGAGAAACAATTAAAGAAATGCCCAGCCGCGCAGTGGTGGCGCACGCCTTTAATCCCAGCACTCGGGAGGCAGAGGCAGGCAGATCACTGTGAGTTCGAGGCCAGCCTGGTCTACAAAGCGAGTCTAGGACAGCCAAGACTACGCAGAGAAACCTTGTCTTGAAAAAAAAGAAAAGAAAAGAAAAGAAATACTCAGTGTCCCTAGTCATCAGGGAAACGCTAATCAAAAGGACTCTGAGATTCCACCTTACACCTATCAGAATGGCTAAGATCAAAAACTCAAGTGACAGCACATGCTGGCAAGGATGTGGAGAAAGGGGAACACTCCTCTATTTAATTCTTATAATCAACTACAGATATGTTGCTTTACCTATCCCTTAAGATTTAAGGAGCTTAAGATTTAAACAACTTGCCTGGTAATATGAGGATGAAATATGATGAGTCTGAGATTTAAACTCAGAATGAGGGTGAGTCAGGAGGAAGAGAAAGAACTTGGTTTTTATTCAGTTACATCAGTGCCTAGTAAGGCAGCACTCCTCAAACCCAGGTCTTCTTGTAGCGTGTGATGGGCGAGAAGCATTCACAGCACCAGGAAGACGGCTCATTCATATCTGCAGAGGGGATCTGGATGGGACCTCCTTGGGATGTTTACAATATGAATGGTAAGCCATTAACCTAGTGAAGCCTTCAGTTGACTTTAGGTACATGAATTAATAAAATAAAGAAACTGCTTACATAATACGGGAAGTATATGAGTTTGAGTAAATTGAGACATTTTACTGTGATTATAATAAAAAATGAAATAAACATTAAAGATAAGGTGAAGCATGATGGACTTTAGTCTTTAAATTTTATCGTAAAAGCCCTTTATAAGACTGTTTACAGTAAGATTTACTTTTCTGAGCTCTGAAAAAAATCTATCGATCTTTTTCCCCCTACAGAGAGCTTCATTTCACTGAAGCAATTTTATCACTTAAATAAACCCAAATCTTTAATTTGGCCTTCATTTTTTCTGCGTGAGCTGTGCTCAAAGCATAACACCATTAAATCTTAAGAGAGTAAGTATATTTAGTATAGCAGGAGACATATATTAATCAAGAAAACTCTCAGTTTGAAGAGGAATTTTAATTACTATAAATTCAGAGTCTGAGCATTTTGAGGGTGATTATCTGAGTAAACTGTTCATATTAATATCCAACAAATCAAAAAGATGTTCATGGCAGCCAGTGTCTATCATAATGTGAAAAAACCCACAGTGAGTAAATAGAAAACTGTATGGCAAAATTAAATTTTAATATACAAATATCTCTCTACTAAGGTCTACCCCCTCTAAATGTCAGTATATGAGACTTGGTGTTTTGTTATCAACATTACCTTAACAGCACAACAAACACATTAGGAGAAAACATTTTTATACCTTTATAAGTGTAATGAGTCTCCATAGACCCTAGGGCCTAAGAAAGAGGTAAATAAACGGCGTATGTGCACTCAAGTTTCCCAGAGAGTAGCTCTAGTGGCAGTTTTTCTAAAAATTATTGTAGTTTTCTCATGGTAAATAATTTGGAAACTTTAACCCATCACAAAAAGTCAATTTCTCTTTTTTTCTCAGCTATTTAAACAAACATATAATCAATACCAAGTAATATAAATACTTACCACAACCGAGGTAAAGGCTGTGAGGAAAGGCCTTCTCTGAGACTCCTAAATACCTTTAATCTATGTGAAAATATATAACCCTGATAAAGGTTTTTTCTGTAAAACCTCAAGTTAAAAGCTTCTTTAGCTTTCCTTAAGGATACTTTAAAAATTTAAAAACACTGTAAATGTATTTCCAGTTGTTTAAGAAGTAGTTTATCTTTGTTCCAGATTTATTGAGCTATGGTTTTAAAATAATATCATATGTACTTAATGTACATAAGGTGATGGTTTGACACATGTACATCTAGGAATCAGTCAGCAATCACCACCACTGAGCACATCCTTCCCTCACATATTATTGTTGTGAATGCTTCAGGTCCACTCCCTCGACACATTCTGAATACACAGTGCGTGATCGTTAACTGCAGTCCCATCACATCTGCATCATCTGTCATACTCAGAAGGCTGCACCTTCTGCTCTCAATCTTCATTAGCAGCCTCGCCGAGCCCTTGAAAACCATGATTCTGCTGTTTCTACAAGTCTCACTGTTACTTCACAGACAGATGAGATCCCATGTCCTTCTGTGTTTGCTTCGCTCAACGCAACATCCCCTAGTTCCATCCATATTGTCACAAATGATTGACTCTTAGTTATAAAAAGTTAATTACATCCAGCTATCATTATTATGCAACAGATAAGCTCTGGATGTGTTTTAAACAAGAAAAAATGTTAATACTCTTCTTAATAAGCACTGTCAAGTAAAAAGTTTTCTTACTTTTAATGTATGTTAAATAAAGTATATACATATATCATGTTTTCTCTGTAAATTCATCTCTTGACTAATTCTTAGGTTACTTCCACAATTTAGTTGTTGTGAATAACAAACACTACAGTAAACACAGGAGACGAAAACCGCATCTCTCTAAAATACTAACTTTGTTTTGAAGCTAGACATCAAAAAAAAAAAAGGTGGGATTTCTGGCTCCTATATTGGTTACATTTTGGCTTTTCTGAAAAAAATCTTGATTGATCCATCACAGATTGTGGCCTCTACACTCCAGGTATGAAGAGAGGAGTTGTATATTTTCATTAGCTGCTATATAGCGCATATTACTTTAAGGGAGCAGGACTATAACTAAATATCACTGCTCCTAAGTAAGTTAGTGATATAAAAACACTGTGTATGTGATAATCTGACATTGATATAATTATTACAATGATTACCCATTACTAATAATTAATTGCAAAACCAAATACTCAGTTTTTGTGTTTGACATGAATATTTGGAAGCATTCTATTCTGTTATTTGATGTTAAATCATACAGCAAAAAAAAGTCATTTACATCATCACTGCGTTAAGTGCCAAGGTCTCTGAATATTAGAAATTTCTATTCATTTATTACACATACATATATTTCAGATTCTAAAAAACTGACCAGTAAGTAGCTTTGTCGTAGGCATGTTGGGACTGTGCTTTCCGGTGACCAGGAAGAGATGAGCTCCGGACTCTCCATGCTTCCGTCATCTCCCCAGCCTTCCCACTGGCCCAGAAGGCAGTCAGCTGACCAACTGTGGATATAGACCACCCCAAACTACTAACTGAAGTGACCCTTTCTTCCTTCTCAGTTGATTGTCTTTGGTATCTGGCCGCAGGGACAGAAACTAACATGTTGAACTATTTTTCTTATACTGTACCATTAACATAGCAGCCATAGTTAAAACTACTCTACGTCTTTTTCTGTATCTGTTTCTTCCTTCCAACCTCAAACAAAAATCCCCAAACACCACCAGTACCACACACGTATATTTCAACACTAAAATAAAACTCCCATATTTCCTCTGCCTTTCCAGAGATACTATGATTGTTTCTTACTTCATCCTTTCAGTATTTGTGTCCCGTATCCACAGAGAACCTCCACACAGTCACAACCTCTGATGTCAGCCTTTACACTACACAAGTATTTGATGGCTTCTCTAAAGGCCCCCATGTAATCTGGTAAGTGGTTCTTAATCAATTTGAATGCTCCATCTGGTTCTTGCAAAGTCTCTAACTGATATATTCACCAGGAAATCACCTTGCACCTAAGAAGGGCATGACTCTCCTATAGCTGGCACCCACATCTGTGCTAGCTTTTAATAATAAGCAATTATAAAAAGCTGTTTCTCTTCGACTGCATTGCAACCTCCTCTATGGCAGGGAGTCAGGACTTGAAACATAAACATCATATTTTAATCATTTTTCAGAGGACTTAATTATAAAACACATTTTCATAGTATTAAATAATTTTAGAAAAACATTATTAGAATGAAAATCATTCTTATGAAATTTCTCAGAGATCATGAAGGTTTTTAAAATCCTGATGTAAGATAAAATTCTTACAATGGTCTTTTTTTAAACTGAAAATTTAATTGACATTGAAAAAGGAGGACTTTTAATAAATATGATATTTACCTTTTATGTTGAAGCAAATTAATTAAAAATTTTACTTTTGAGCTATTTGATTTGAAGTACTTATCATTTTTATCTAATATTTTAACTTTTTAATTCTTATACAGGATAGCATTATTATCTGTTTATATTTTGTGCTTTATCCTTTAAATTATATAAAGTTTTCTCTTTCAGTGTATGTAGGACTTAAATTTAAAATATTCTTTAAGAGGCTCATGCATGAACCTAATTAAATACAAGCATGTTCTCCTTTGAAAGTTTATTTGGTCTTGTATACCTTTGTACAGTTATTGGAGCCTCTATTTCCTTGTACAGTAAAAGTTTGCTTTTTATTATTTCACATACTTGATAGAAAACAAGTTGATACTTTTGATCATGTGGAACATTTTATGACCAGAGTAGAGGATGTCTGAACAAAATAGAACCATATTTTTTCTCTAACTTTATTATTGTTAAAGATCTGAAAGAAACAACAAAAACACGGAATCACTGGGCAGATTGCAGCTGGCTGCAGACCTTTTTTCTTAATGACCATGCGGTTGGTAGCCAGTGTACGGATTGAAAAGAGCATACACTGAGATCGAGACCTTTGTCACTGCACAAAGGGTAAGATAAAAAAAAGAAAAACTAAGGATTCGGAAAGGACAGGAGTAGAATCCGATAGATGCTGGTACAGTCAGGGAGAGCTCTCCAGTCCCAGGGAAGTCAGACACTGTAAATGCGTTGTGGCGTATGTTGCTTGCCTCTGTTCACTCTAAGGATGTCACTGAGGACGTCTTTCATCACTGTGTTTCCTGGTGTGGGGCACATTTCTTGAAAATCCAAAATGGCAGCAAGAATAACGTTCTGTCTTGAATGATTTTTTTAAATTACTATAAGCTTTCACATTGATCATATTTGTTGTTGCTTGGATGCTTAGAGACAAAGTGCCTGCTGGTCCCTAGAAAAAAAGTACAGAATGGCATGATAACATTTGTAAATTAATCCTATACACATTTCATCCTCTTTGAACCCCTTTTTCTTGAGAGAGCCATCACAATTTTCCATGATGCATTAAATATTTATTTTTTTTTTCAGCTATCTCTAGTCACTTGTCTCAGACCAGTGGGTTTGTAACCGCCAGGGAGACATTTGATTTCCTGATCCACTGCAGTGAAGGACAGCACACACCAACGGGAATCTGGGACAGCATATCAAGGGAGAACAGAGTTTTATGAGCCTGAGAGAAAGAGAACAGTGTCAGAAATATGTAAATGAAGTTTAATTTCTATAAAAATATGAAAGGGCCAGGTATAAAAAGGTGTGGCCTGAAAATGGAAGCTGTATCTTGTTTCTTTGGAAACTACAAAGTGAATATAAAACCAACGCAATGTGTGCAGAAACCTTATATCTGAAGTCTTAGCATTGCCTGGCTATCCACTGTGTCAAAGTAACTCAAAAGTTTGAGAAATCACTGGGGTATTTAATTCTTATTGATGCAATGTCATAAAAATGTTTTAGAACAAAGCAGTTCAATGGGTAGAGAGTGTTCCCAAGGGACAGTACTTCCCATTTTGAGTATATCCTTGGGAGAAAACCCATTTCCTGTTCAATCTCCTGTTACTTTTATCTGGGTTTGTTATTCGAGCCCAACCAGGACCTGCAGAGGCTTTTACTGAGTTAACTTCGGTTTTCTCACATGTTTAAATAGCATATTGAGAGGAGTCATGGCATGTCAAGATGCAAGATACAAAAGTTAATACTACACAACAGAACTAAGATTTTCTACAAGCACAGAAAGCATACCAATGATTCAGCCAATTAAAATTGGCCCAACCCATACTTTCTCATTGGCTTTTATCTCTCTGTTGTTTTGGTTGCACACTATTGGGTACCACTGATACAATATGACAGAATTTGTAGTCTTGTTCCATTTGAATCTTCATTTTTATCAGTGAAAAAAAAAAAAAAGAGACTGCCAATTTTTTAGATGTATGCCAGTTCAGAAATCCTGGCCTCTTGTCCATAGGCCCAATATTGATTCATTATGTAATTCGCAATGTTATGACCAAGAAATTACCATGCTAAAAGATAAACTACCACAAGTTTCTCTTAAAATAACTCCACATTGCTCTCCAACGCCACCGTCAACAAACAGTCACCTGACAGACAGGGAACACAAAAAACACGGGAGGCGTTTCAGTTGTTGTCTTTGCAGAAAAGTACTGGAACAATCTATACAAGACGTAATTAAAATCCCATCCCTCCTAGGAAGTCTCGGAAAAGAAAAATAACAAGCATAGCCCTGGCCCCTGAAGGTTAGTTATAAAGGCAGCACGTCTTACGCTGAGTGCCCTAGAGAATCCTAAACCAGAAGCTCACCTGAGCACTGAGCCCTGTGGTCATGACGGGAGCAAGCTGTCCTGCCTTAGCTGGCAGAATGATAGCTTCTAAGTGGAATGCTGCCTTCTGAGCCTTTTGAGCATGAAAATACGTCTATCACTAAATAGTAATAATAACAGAGTAGCTTCAATTTACATAGTTAAAGCCAAGGAATACAGCATTCCTGCAAACTTCTTATCCTCCATCATTCTTTAGTTCTAAATGTACATGTACACAGAACTGTCTCAGCAGGATGTACGTTCAAGACGCTGCAGGAGACAGTGTGTGCAGCACGCTGACTCTCAGCAGATCTGGAGATGGGCTACTTGGGATCAACGTTGGCTTCCACGGTCCCTGCACCTCTAGCTTTATGTATGAGTCTCAGTAACTCTAACTGGAGAGATTCAACACCGGGGTTCTATCAGCCACAAACAGACGATAATGTTCTTGGAATAAGCATATGAGGGTAAATGTGCCAATCTCACTGCAAAGCCTGTTGCATAGTGTGTACTCAGTACTATGCTCATGGAGTCCCTGCTGCAAAGCACACCTGAGTAAAAGTTCATCTACTGAGCACAATGGTCTAAGGAATTAAATATATGCAATGAATATATTAAAATAAATATATCCAATGCCATTAAAGTTAATCAAATGGAGCTTGTACTTTAAAAATGGATTTATTGTTCCTGTCATAATAATAATTAATAACACAATAATATGTCCAGCATATGTTTAGTGGTCAAAGGAAAGTGTTTTGGGTTACCTGATTTCAGAGAGATCATGGTATGTGTGGAAGGTGTATAAGTTGCAAGGTATGCTTGGGGGATGGGCAAGTAAGGGTGAGCTGCCAATATGGCCTATGTGGGTTACGTTCAGCACCAATCCTCATTTCTGGAGTTAAGAAGAACGGCAGTTTCAGGGATGTAAGGACAGTCTTCAAGGAAGAGCATCTATTGAAGCTCAGAAGTGAAAAAATATAGACTATTTTGCAAGAAAAGAATTCACATGATTCAAATCAATAAAGATACTTCTAGCACATTCTATAATCCTGTAAGAAATAATATTACTTTTTGGAAATATGTGAGGTATTGTGAATTTCAGAAACCAGAATAAAGAATGCAGGTAAGGATTGTCTTTGATAGAACAAAACTTAAAAGCATATTTAAAAGTATTTGGAGAGAGTTTTTATCTGTTATCATATCATTGAAATAAAGAAAGCTTTTGTAACAATGATTCAAATTTCACATAAAATTTAATAAATCTAGCTGTTTTAAAACGCCTTTGTGGGAAAAAATTAAAAACCAACGTATTACTGCTCTTAGGGAGAATGCAGCTGACCATATTGAAGATAAACAGTTCATGTCCCAAAATGTTTATACTTATAAAAAATAATGACCAACTTCCTATTAAAAAAAAAGTGTTTAAAAAAAGTGTTCAGAGAAAAATGCAGATCGCTTTTGACAATAGCAAAATTGCTTATTGAGGATTTAATATAAATTAATTTCAATAAAAGCAGACTAAGGTAGCAACGTCATGGAGACAGACTGACCAAGACCAGAAGTTGTGCAATCACTGAAGGTTTCTGTAGATCTGTATAAGTCAAGAGGGCAATTTGCCAGTTCAATTAAATGAGCACAGCCTTCATCCAGCTGTTACCCTGTGGAGAATTTGTTCTCTGAATGGCCTTCCATGGTACAAAGTGATCTATGTGCACTTACTGCTATTGTACTGACTCAGATAGAAAAGTGTTGAAAACAACTAAAAGGATCATCAATGAGGTACTGCCAAAATAACAGTAAGATTGTGGACATAACTCAGTGGTAGAGAACTTGCTTACTTTATGCAAAATCCTGGTTTGATCCTCAGCATCACAAATGATAATAATAACAATGTTAATAATTAATAATAATAATAATAATAATACATTCTTAAAACAGGTTATTATATTGCTGTCACCTTACAAAATATAGGGGCTCTATATAATAGTATGATACATTTTTAAAGTTCTACTAATTGGAAAAGGAAAGATGCAGAATAGTGTGTATAATATTCTATCTGTGTGGCAAAAAAAATGTGTTAATACTTGCATAAAACAACGTTAGAAGGACATATACAACCAATAAAAATGCTAGACATGTGATGAGTAATAGAAAAAATGAAGAGTTTACATGGTAGACTTCACATTGTAAAGCTTTGAAATATTTTACTTCTGTTGTATGTGAATGCATTACCTTTAACAATACAAAGCACACATGCTATATGTACATACAGTTATATAGCAGTACCTCCTCTTTGAGGAAAAATAAACATTTATAGGTTCCTTGTGTTCATGAATCATTTTGCCATGTATGCTATATTATACAGTTACATATAATTTCTATTTTATTTGCCATTTAAATGTCAATAAATACCTTATAAGCTAAGTGCTTTCACTAGCTTACAAGTCAATTTACTGAGTATTGGAGATATTGATATATCTAGTTTTATCTTACTAAAGTTTTAATAAGTGAATCCTCTATAAACTGATCAGTGGTCATATATTTCCCTAAGCATTCACCTTATACTAATTTAATCCTTGAACAGTCCTGTGAGGGAGCTACAAATATTCTTTTCCATTTTACAAAGAGGAACAAAGTCACAGTATAGTAAAGCCATGTGCCTCATACTCAAAAATACTACACCATCCAAGACAGATCTCAAACTTTAGGAATCTTCCACACTCCATATTCCTAAATATGCTATTATGATCACAGCACCTCCACTGTAAGTCTCATTATTTTCTTCTGTTTATTCTGTGTGGACATGAATGGGAGGGCTGAAAAACTACCTTTGATTTGCAATATTAAAAAAAAAAAATGTAAAGCCAAAACCTGAACTCAGATGAGCCACTGGGGGGTCAAAAGTATTACATTGTACCAAATCAGCTGGGAAACAATTCTAATTTTAAAAAAATCTTCTGTTTAAACTAACAGTTACTCCTTCTAAATGTGCTGTGCCAGGAGTTTAAGAGGAGCTGAAGTAGGACATAAAAGCCTAGGGTTTTTTTCTCCTTTTCTTTCCTTCCTTTCTTTTCCTCTTTCCCTTTTCCTTTCCTTTTCCCTTCTCTTCCCTTCCCTTCTCTTCCCTTCCTTTTCTTTCCTTCCATTCTCTTCCTTTTCTCTTCCTTTTCCTTCCCTTCTTTTTATTTTCCCTTCCTTCCTTCCTTTCATTCTTTTGTTCTGTGATGTTTTGCTTACATTCACCACCCTCATCTCTTCCCAGTCTACCCTCTTTCCCTACGACTCAACTTTGTTTCCCTTTAGTTTTTATGGAATTCCCTCAAGGACATCTTGAGCTGCTCAAATATTCTTGGATAGGCTGTATTCCACTGGAGCATGATCTACTTACAAGTAGCTAAACTGTTAGAGAAAATGGTACTTCCTTCTAGTCAACAGCCCATGGCTATGGATGGCACTTCATGCCCAGCTCTGCTCCACATACAGGGATTTGGTCTTGCTTGGGATTGTGCAAGTTTCGGACATGCTGTTAAACTGTTGTAAGTATATATGTGTAACGTCCCTGCTGTGTACATAAGACACTATTTGTAATCGCCCACTGCCTCTGATTCAAATAATCTTTCTGCTCCCTCTTCTGCAATGATCCATGAGTATTAGGTGTGGGGGTTGAGGTGTTATGTACCTCCAGAGCTGATAGCTTTGTAGTTTCTTGCCCAGTTGTAGATCTGTCTTAATCACCATCTACTGCAAATAGAAGCTCCTCAGACGAGAGTTGAGGGGTGCATCGATATGTAGGTATGATGGTGAGTCATTGGAGTTTTTAATGCTATGTCCACTTAGCAGGATAATAGAAATAGGTTCTCCCTTAGGGCTCATCATATGTCTAGCATAGGTTGTTAGCTCAGTAATAGTGCCAGGTATAAGTTTACCTTATGGAATGATACTTAAACAAATCATAAAGTGATTAATTAATTACTTATACAGTTCATGTGCCAGTGGGCATCTCATTTGCAAATGTAAACTTTGACTCTTTAGATATCTGTCTTTTATAAAAGTTAACACCCATGGAGATCAGGAAGTTATTTTAGGGCGCATGTGAAGAGGCACTCAATGGATAGGAGATAAAACACACAGGTACATGTTGCTGGGGCCCAGGCCCAGGACCCTTGGGGGCGGTGATGAGCTGGTACAGAGTTAATGACACAGACTGCAGGAGTCAAGCAAGTGGCAGAAGCAGACTCATTTATTGCAGAAATAGGGCATGCCTTTATACCCTCCTCCCAATGTTCCATTAGCTCCCAAACTGCAAGCTGCTGCTGTGGCTCTTCCTCCTTGGTCCCAATTCAAGTCTTTGTCTTTGGGCAGTCACCAGTCTCTGGGCAGTCAGTCTCGGGAGATGCCCGGGCATGTCCAGGCTGGTCTCAGGCCAACTCTACATGAAAGCCCCCCCTCTGTGCTTGCATGTTGCCAGGAGGGTGTTGTTCCTGCTCAAGGCAGGTCTCGTTCCTCCTACATATCGACCCTTTTGTTTTTAGTTTTGTGACTCTATGGGAACCAGAGTTCTTATGTTCTGATCTTGTTGACCCCACCTCAGGGACCCCAGTACCTGTCTTAGGTTGATCTGCCAAACAGGCTCTATCCTTCATTGACGACTACTCCTCAAAGGGTGGCATCCCTGCGGAGTGAACAGGGTGTGTAGGGTATTACACAGAGGCTTCGTGGATCTCCGTGAGCCAGGCCTGTAACATCTCCTTGGGTGGACTGTAGTTTAGGCTTTCCAAAGCCATGAGGACCTGTAGAATAGTTTTGTTGATAGAACATTGTCCGGTGACATGCTACAGGAAACATTGAAACAAAATGATTAGTATGATCATTATTCCTCCCAAAATGTCATAGGTGGCTATCCAGGAAGGTTCAAAGAATCTTTTGATGTTGCCCCATACCTGTTCCGTGAACCCCGTATCAACGGAAAGTACCACAGCCGTAGTCTCATTGAGTTTATACATGCTCTCTCTGGGTAGCACAGAGTAACTGAGGAACTTATTTGACGAGGTCCCGTGGATGAAGCAGGGCAACTATTGATGCACTTCAGCGAAATTGCACACTTGGTAGGGGTGAGACATATAACATGGAAGGAGGGTGTGTCACAGGCCAGCAGGGACATATCCCTAGGCTAATTCCTCAGCCAAGAGCTCAATTTGTTGTTGGATAATATGTATGACCTGGTAAAGTTGTTGACTTAATAATTCATACGCCTGAAGCACTTCACTGATTTAGAAACTATGTCATTGACAGTCTCTGCTGTCCTGGCTCTGTCAAAGCAATGGCCACTGTGGCTGTCCCAGCAACACCTGCTAGAACAGCAGTGACAATAATGGCTATAATGCCAAATCCCCTTTACCCAATATCGGCATTGTAGGTGGGTCTGAGTCATCAATGTGACAGCATAATTACACAACACATATGAACAAGTTTGAGGGAATAGGCAAAACAAAGAGAATGGGAAAATGTGTGTCAGACCTGAGAGTCTTGTGCTTAGTGGGGGACCTACACAATGTCTCCTGGCAGGGGGGATGGGATGGAGGAGTGGGGTTCAGCCCTTATATGGAAATATCGAACGAACTGAAAGTGAAACGAGTGCGCCTCCCTGACAAGACAAACACACAAAGGAAAAGAGAGAAGGATCCAGCATGCTCACCTCACATGAGGGCAAAAAACAGAAAACATAAAGGGGCCAACTCACTGATAACACTGCAGAAGGGGGCACTCAACCATGCCTCTGGAGAGAGAAGGGTCCAGGAGATGGGTTAGCAACGTCCAATACAGCACTGGCAGCATAAAGTGAAAATGAGGGCCCCCAAAAATGAGGGCCCCAAAATATGACAGCTGCAATGAAAAAACAAAGTCTAACCCAAGTGTACTCAATGCCCAATGCTACTGCTGTGGCTCCACCTCCTTGGTTTGACGTCATTGTCACCAGTCTCTGGGTGGGCCCCCGGCATGTTCAGGCAGGTCTTGGGCAGAAGCTACCTCAAGACCCTCTTCTGTGTATGGGTGTTGCCAGGTGAGCCTTGCTCCTGCTCAAGGCAATTCTTATAACCCCTATAGGTATAAAGAGCTAAAGAAGAATAAAAGACAGGAGTGGTTAAAGTGCCATTGGAGAGCAGAGAAAACAACTATAAAAGCCACCCCTTTCCCTCTGTCTCTCTTTCTCTCTCTCTCTCTCTCTCTCTCTCTCTCTCTCTCTCTCTCTCTCTCTCTCTGTCTGTGTGTGTGTGTGTGTGTGTGTGTGTGTGTGTGTGTGTGTATTTGTGTGTGTGAAACAAATACATAAAAAGAGTTAGAAAACAGAAATGGATCTATTCTATAATAGGACAACAATATCCTTATTAGTGATCAGAGCCTCTCAAAAGCCAAGTGTCATAATGGGTTTCTTCTTTTGGAGTTGGCCTGTTAGACCCCAAAGACCCTGAAATGTTACAGGCTATAGTCACCAGAACTTGACAGTAAGCCCCTATTGGTAAAAGCCCCTATAGGTACAAACATTAGAACCTGGAGTCTGGAACATGATGGAATTGAGCTTGTAGAGACGTGGAGCTTCATTGCTGTTGGCTAGCTGTCGCGGTTCTAAGGAGCTATGGGTAGCAACTGAAGAGAAAACTATCCATTAGTCTTACTCAGCTCTGAACCCTGAAAGCTAAAATAATGCTGGCCTGAACCCAAGTTCTTAGAGCAAGTTCGTCACCATGGCATTTTGGTGTTCTTCTTTATCCCTGTTCCTTAAGGAAATGACCTCCTGAGTCTGAGACTATTACTTTCCCCACATCACATTATTGGAAGGCCAACTCTTAGCCCAGATGCTGATGCCTCAGAACTTTTACTGACACATTTTTCGTGAATGTCCCCAAAAGGTTTTACAAAGCCTGTGACACCTTTAGAAAAGCAAGTCCCTGAAGCCTTGAGGTCACAGAGCCACCTGGCTCCTAAAACTGCTAAACAGTGCATTTTCTCTCTATTCTCCTGAAAGTGGTTTCTAAGAAGCTGGAACGGTGTAAAAGGTCAATGCTGAGCCAGCCAGCAGCAAAGGACTGAGTTGTAAGTGGTAAGTCTGTATCCAGGTGGGAGAGGAGACTGTGAATCATTTCGCCTGAGCTCTGCATTCTGTGCTATGCTAAATGACCTGACTGCAGAAAGGGATGGATCACTGAAAAGCTCAGGCCAAGAGTACCAAGCCTCATGTATACTTCAGTATGGTATTTATAACATAAAAACACACTTTCATTTGAAATTGGAGCCAGCAAAAGAAACTTACCAATATTTTAAATATTTGCAATTATTTACCTTTAAATGTATATTTACCAGCCATGGAACACAGACTTTAATTTCATTTTGGAGTCTTTAAATTCCCAGAACTAAAGACTTAAGTGTTTGTTTTAGCCAGCTGCCAAGTTACAATTGGCACATATAGAGACAAGACTTTAAAATGGAACTGTATGGACAGAGGCAAAGCTTAATGGCTGCTGCCGAGCAGGATGCAGTTTGTTCAATACTGCTGGTTCAGCATAGTGTGGCTTAACTACCAAAGCCTGAGAGAAAGACTGATTTTCTTGAAAGGCAGCTAAATATTTTAGGGGATTGCATTGGATTGAATTTGCAAGATATCTACAGGATCTTTTCAGCTGAAATATAAAGCCTTATTTGAGAACTTAATTTTGTATTTATTCCAAAAGAGCAACTTATTTATTAAAAAACAAACAAAACAAAAAAGAAAAACCACATACATACAAACAACAACCACTACCACCACCAAAACAAACAAACAAAAACAACTCTTGGATGAGATTTTGAAAGCCACTTACCCCAAAAGTGATGCTTAGATATAATAAAGGAGGGATCATATTTTATACATCTTAAAAAATCAAATGAAAAAAAAAAGGAAAAAGGTCATCATGTAAGCATTTTAAGCATAACTGAGTAGGAGGAACAAGACCTCCCTTGAGCAGGAACAAGGCCCACCTGGCAACACGCATATGCAGAAGAGGGCCTTCATGTAGCGTGGGCCTGAGACCGGCCTGGACATGCCCTGGCATACCCAGAGACTGGTGACATCACAATGGGAACCAAGGAGGAAGAGCCACAGCAGCAGCTTGCAGTTTGGGAACAAATGGAACACTGGGATTGAAGTATAAAGGCATGCCCTATTTCCACAATAAAGGAGTCGGCTTCTGCCACTTCATGACTGCTGAAGTCTGTGTCCCTGACACTATGCCGGCTCACCCTCACCCGCCAGGGTCATGAGCCTGAGTCCCAGCAACATAACTCTAACTGTTAAACTTAGTCTTCATAGGGCCAACAGTTAAAATTAGCAAAAGGCAAGATGATAACTTTTGTCTATAGAGGAAACAGGATATTAGCAGTTGCCATTTATAAACACAAGAGATAAGGTGAGGGTGAATGTGAGAAAATTGTTAACTATCCTCTGTTCAAATCCTGATTTTAAATACTTGTGCAACTTTAGAGAGCTATGTAGGGCCTATCTGAGATATTTGTTAAATTTAAATTCCCAAGCTACGCTACCTAAATTAAATGTGAAAAGAATATGCTCTGAGTGTGCCAATCAGATGACAAACTCCAATGGCTGAATCGAGAAACCCAACATTTCTGGTCTATACCCAGCACACTAATGGTTGAAAGAGGCGCCCTTTAAGCATGTGATTGTAAGTAATTTCAAGCTTTAAATAAAAGAACTCAACACAAACCCCCATAAATAAATAAATTTGCATCAGAATAAGCAAGATGCTCTATGCTATCAACCATGGACATTGCCAGACAAACAGAATTTCAGTATTTTCATTTCTATAGAACACAGTCATTTCCTCTGACAATCAGACTGGTTTTCAGACCATGTTTTTCAATCTTTAGTATTCAGAAGGCTGTCTGTTTCCCATTTTTTCTACTAGATTAATATGATATAGGAAGACTGGACCTCAACTTTCATATTAGGCGGCCAGTCACAAGATCTCAGTGGTCTAAACTATCTAAGTGGACTAGGAGGCCATGAGAGTGCCCTCGTGCCAGAAGATGCTTTATTACCAAGGAAGCTGACATATTTACTGCTGTCTGTAAGACTCTGGCCTGGTTCTGAATTCAGTAGGGAAGATAAATGCTACTTATTGATTCCCTAAAAGCTGGGTGATGAGGGATAAATCTCAATCTATCCCTAATGTAAAGCATCTTTCCTAGACATCCGGGATGTGAGATACCATCTACTAGTATGTGAAAAGGCATAAGGGAGGGGTCTCTAGAGAGAAGAACTCCCTCTGCACACAAAATAGAAACCATCCCTGTATGTTCAACTGCCATTTCTGTCATATCCTAATTCCTCAGAGGACCAGGGCAATGATCAGTACAACCCTTGGGTTAAAATGTGGCTCTTATATGAAAATCACACAGAACATGTCAGTTCCAGATGGAAACTTTTCTAGGCATAGAAATATCTAAAAATTGCAGAGATTATTCCTCAGTAGATGATGTTCCCCATGTCCTTGGAATAGCATAAGCAGGGCCATCAACTGACAGGAATAATGGCATTGGATAGTTACATTTTAAAAAATTACTCCTTTCTATTTCTAGATATCTTAACTCTTACATGAGGCAGGCAATTAAACCAGATGTCATTGGGACTTCTACTACTTAAATTAATTCAGTCATTTTCTTCAGCATCACTTCTTCAAGAAAGGCAGAAGTTTGTTTGCAAACTCCTAAGTACCCAGAAGTGTATATATATGTATTTGTATGTGTATGTATGTGTATGTATGTACATTTATGTGTATGTAATGTGTATGTATATGTATGTATGTGTATGTATATGTATGTATGTGTATGTATGTGTATGTAATGTGTATGTATGTGTATGTATGTGTATGTGTGTACATTTATGTGTATGTGTATGTAATGTGTATGTATATGTATGTATGTGTATGTATGTTTATGTATATGTAATGTGTATGTATGTGTATGTATGTGTATGTATGTATGTGTATGTGTGTACATTTATGTGTGTGTATGTATGTGTATGTATCTGTATGTTCTATGCCTCTCTGCGAAGTCACCTGACTATCTACCATGCCTGCTTCTTTTTTGATGCAAGACTAGTTCACATCCTGCATTTGCTAGGGAAATTGGGATGCCCTCTTATAAGTTCTTATTTTTAATAAAATAATGCATAAGTAGAAGAATCTTGAGGACTATTTTATTAGTTTTTAAATGAAGCAATAGGGTAGCATGTGTGCTGGTTAGTTTTTATGTCATCTCGGCCAGATTAGAGTCATTTGGGAAGAGAGAACCTCAATTGAGAAAATGCAGTGGCTCATATTCTTGCTTGATCACTCATATGAGACCATGGTGATCACGGCCAGCTCTGGCCTGGCGGTCAGGAACGTTGTTTTAAAGAGACGGCAGTGCAAGACACAGGAGAGCGAAGCAGTGAGCAGCACTCCTCTGCGGCCTCTGCGTCAGCTCCTACCTCCAGGTTCCTGCCCTGACTTCTTTCAGTGAAGGACCCTTGTTACCTATACGTATACAATAAAATAAGCCCTTTTCCTCCTAATCTTGGTCATGGTGCTTATCACAGAAATAAAAACCCCAACTAAGATGAAATGTCTTCAGATAAATCTTACTTCCCCAGGTGTAGTCTTCCAGACAATAATATGTAAGGTTCTCAATAACGGAGCAGATCATAATGTCAGGTCTCTCTACAGACCCAGATTCCACTCTTCTGACCAGGGGGAAGCAGCTTTAACAAAGCCAGGATACATCCGCCTTTTCAGATGGTATGTTATATCCTAAGGAAATAATGAAAAGATCAAAATGCCTGCCAAAGATTCTTAAGATTTCAAATTGTAATATTAAAAATCCTAAAATGGTTGAAATGGCATATATAATATTTTTAAGTTCCATTTAAAAAACACCAATGATTTCAAAGAATAAACAAATATATACAGGTAAATGAAATAAAGGAGTCAATGTGTGACTGGGCTGAAAAACTAAACAAAAGGTAGAGAAAAATAAAATGTAAATGGCAATCCTAAAATGACAAACTCCATATATCAAAGTAAAATAAAATCTCTATAAAAGGACCACAAAGAGATTAAACAGAAGAGTGAATATCAGGCCCTGAATACAATATAGATGAATTATTACACTTTGGTAGCAGTAATAAAAATAATGGTGGTCGTAGCTTTTAATAACATGGCACCAAACACATGAACCTTTGGCATGAAGAGGACAGGTAAGTGAAGCTAAAGGCACAGAACATAGGTGATTGTAGGGGGCACAGCTCACATGACAGCACTAGAACAATCAGAATTGTAATACATGTTGTTCTGTAAACCTGCTTTCATTGACTTCCCCCGGAATTCTGAGCTTTGTCTCTCAGTCAAGAGAACCCATCTTTATCGTTATTAGGAACCCTTCCTCCCTAGCCTTGTCCTCAGCACTCTGTCAATAGAACTCATTCTTGTGTGAAAGGTCACAAATGCTTTGCAAAAAAAAAGAAAAAAGTTTACTTTGCAGGGGAGTCTAACCATAGCCATGCCTAGAGCTTTGTTGTGATAATTGTCATGTGGAAACTTTCCCCAAAGTTTTACTGTGGTAGAAAAATAAACTACTTTGTCGGACCCCAGAAGTTTTTGACTCAGCACTGGTTAAGTCGTCTTGACCTGAGTTTCATGTTTATGTCCCCTGGATCATTTCCCTGCCAAGTATGACGCTTACAGTGACTCTCTCACCTGGCCCCCAAAGGAGAGGGACTCAATTAAAGTAAGACGTTTTTCTTTAAATAGGAATTAGGGGCAGGAAACTTGGGCCTCTCACTGAAAATGGTTCTCAGCCTTTAAGAACAGTGGAAGTTACTATGGGATCCTGTTAGTTCTTTGAAACAAAGCTTTTTTTTTTTTTTTTTTTTTTTTAACAATTACTGAGATGTTCGTTATCATCCAGAGAAACAAAGTATTCAGGGCAGTAGCTCTACAACTTTATACTCATAGGAACCAATGTAAAGAGGGAGAGAGAATCCGTGGCAAATAGAATTTGTAAAATGGCAGAGAGAGTGAGAACATTTTTCTGCTGGACTCTGGAGCTTGGTCAGCATGGTCACCCAGCCAAGCTCCTTGCGCTGGATTTAACTGAACTCAAAGCCCTCTTGCTCTGCTAGGGTCTGGCGGAGCTCAGAGATGCCTCTGAGTGGTGTGCCCTGCTCCACCACAACAGCATGAGCCAGCTCAGCTGCCCCAGAGCGGAGATGTGCGGGTGTGGCTGCTGCTGCTGCTGTCCTTGTTAGTATTGCTTCCTTGGTTGACTTTTAATCTTTTGTTATTTTTGTTTGGTTTTTTGTTTTGTTTTGTTTTGTTTTGGGGTGTTGTTGTTGTTTTTTGGTTTGGTTTGGTTTTGGATTTTTTTTTTTTTTTTTTTTTTTTTTGCCTTTTCCTAATAACTCAGTATAGCTTGATCAATGGTTCCCTTCCTGAGGAAACCTAAAACCCACCCAACTTCTAGTACAGAAACAATTGCAAGGAGGACGTATTTCCTGAGGAATGAATCATTTGGTATATAAATGGCATTCTCGTCTTCTGCCTGTGTAATTAAAACTTAAATAAATGCTGAAGAAATTTTTAGGGTAAATAATCTAAAAGAGCAGTTTTGCATTTTGACCTATGTCTCTTATCTGTTTATCACTACTAAATGATTTTGGAGCTGCTCTTTAATTTGCTTCCTGAAACTTTGTTAAATTCTTTAAAAAAAAAAAAAAGTAACACCTCAAGCAAAGCAGGTTATTATTTTATTAAATAACGCAACTGTTAAAGCAGTAGCTGATAGAATTACCCTTTACTGGGTTAAAAAAAAACTTACAAAATTATTGTGCCACTAAATAAAATGCAGAATGACCTTATAAATCATACTAATAAATAATACACAATAAATAAAACCCATATTAATATTTATTGGCAGGTTGCATTAACAGGTTACTTAGAATCTATAGATGATCATTATTATACAAAGATTGCCTTTAAAAAATTAGTATTGACTGAAATTATATATAAAAATCCTACAGAGATTGTTCTTAATGCTTTTACAGATGACTCTTCTAAAGAGCAAGAAGAATGTATTTTATATACCAATCCTGCATGTTCCACAAAATGATATACTCATTCCTGTTTACACAGCTGAAAAGTCTCACCTTGCTGTAACCTATCAGCTTTTGTTACGTATTTCTCAGCCATGAACTTTTTAACTGACCTCATGCATAAATTAAAATATAAAGGATAAAAATATCTAAACTTTCTTTGTTCTAAACTCCTTCTCTCAGGATCTATATGTTCTTAGGATACGGCTTGAAAAACTCTATAACAAAAAAAGTAACTTAAAACTTGTAATAGAAAGCTTATAGTTATGTTTATATGTAAATAATTTTAGTTTGCTACAGCATATATGTGCTTCAACTCCTGTTTTAAAAAAGTATATTGGTCTACTATATCATATTGTGTTTAAAATATCTGTATTATCAGTATGCCCAGCTAGCAATCAATGAAGACACTGACATTTGTTATATTTTAAAATAGCCTTAGTTAGGCACCAGCCAAGGACAATACAGGTGGTAAACACTAACCCCTACCCAGATCTAGCCAATGGTCAGAACATTCTCCACAGTTGAGTGGAGAGTGGAATATGACTTTCTCACGTACTCTGGTGCCTCACATTTGACCATGTCCCCTGGAAGGGGAGACCTGGTGGCACTCAGAGGAAGGACAGCAGGTTACCAAGAAGAGACCCTATGAGCATATACAGGGGGAGGTAATCCCCCTCAGGAACAGTCATAGGGGAGGGGAATAAGGGGAAAATGGGAGGGAGGGAAGAATGGGAGGATACAAGGGATGGGATAACCATTGAGATGTAACAAGAATAAATTAATAAAAATAAATAAATAAATAGCCTTAGTTAACCTGGGGCAGGGCAGACATTAATCCTCTAAACTACTCCCATAGTGGGGCAGGCATGGGATCCCTGCCTCAATCCCATGCCATCTGTTTCTAATAACGTCTATCAAGCTACCTCCCATCTATAATCCCAAATACTTGCTAATGTTCCTCATCTGGGCCAGATTCTCCATCCACGCCAGCTATGTGTTTCTCCTCCTAATCTAACCCATGGCAGCCTTCTTCTCCTCTCTTTCCTCCAGGTCTCTCTTTGAGTCTCTCCTCTCCTTCCCAGAATCCCTCTCTCTCTCCTTCTCAGGACCCTTAGTGGCACCTATCTCATCTGCCCTGCCCAGATGGGATGGCTTTTTATTAATTAGCATCAAAATACATCAGACCATCCCCCAACAATACCATACTGTATTTAAAGCTTAAATTTGACTCTGGTTTAGGAAAATAGATGGCTTTGAAAAGCAACCATGTGGCTTGCCTCCACCTTGGCTGATGACCTTACCTGGATGAAAGCAACCATTGATCTGGCACCCATCTTTACGAGGTTCAAGAATGCATGCCATGTAGTGTCACTGCCACCTTGATTAAGCACGTGGTATAAGCCAGCTAAGGCAGCACCTATAGAACATTTAGTTCTACTGAGCCCTCCGTTTATTGTTGTATCTCCTTTTAATGCTGAAGAAGCAAGAGCAGGTCTTCAAGATATTTTGGATTAGGATGAACTTTTGTAGAATACTAAATTCCTAAGGTTATAACCATATACTCAGATTAACATCGGCTGACTTAGAAATGTTTGTCCAGTTATTTATGTCTTTGCTAACAACAGACTCCTAGAAATTTTTAATTAAAAAAAAAGATATGCTTGATACATAAGGCATGTTTAATAAATAAGGTCCAGAAATTCCTCAGGTCTATTCAGACTAGCAGAAACTAACTTAAAGACATAGTCTAGCCTCTTGGTCTTCGCCACTGCACTTACGGTTTAACGTTCTATCTGAATGGTAAGGGAGCTTCAACTCAAATTTTTTTTAAGTTCAAACTTACCAGGAATGAAACTTTAAAATCCTTATCTTATAAAGCCACTAGCTTGCTATAAGCTGTTAAGATAAATAACCCATGCAAGTTAATCGTCAGCCTCCTTATAAATGATCAAATTCTTTGATGTACTCAAACTATGCTTGTAGTCATACTAAATGCAAATGGAGTTTATTTATTACTTTTTTTTTTTTTTTTTTTTTTTGAGACAGGGTTTCTCTGTGTACCCTTGGCTGTCCTGGAATCGCTTTGTAGACCAGGCTGGCCTCGAACTCACAGCAACCCGCCTACCTCTGCCTCCCAAGTGCTGGGATTAAAGGCGTGCGCCACTACGCCTGGCTACTGTAGTTCATTTATAATGATAGACTTTATTCAGGCTTCCATATGTATTTTCAAGGCTAAGGGTAAAGCAAGGAATTAAAAACAAAGTTTAAAATTAGGGAGGCTTAAAATATGGAGCTCAAAATCCCCAGAGGTATGCTGAATATGGCATTTAAAATGTTTAATGACTGATACAGAGGCCATTTGAATTATACTTCCTGAGATCTCTGATGATGTTGATGGCTAACTGTACCTTTATCAATTTAAAATCAGCATTAACAAAATAGAAAATGTGTCTTATATTTTATTAGGAAAACTTCGGTTTTTTAATTTATATTTTTTACAGCATACAAATTATTATAACAATGTACACAGGCTTAATATAGATTTAACAAAAAACAAGTACATTGAAATAAAAAATTCAAAATATTTCTTCTAGATAATACAGTGGCTAAGAAATGCAAACAAATTGCATGTTTTTCAAATTCCTTTGGAAGCCAAAGGGTTAAACCAGAAGCAATTGTTAGGATTTAGATTATTTTTAGTACAGCCTAAACATTAGTTATACCAGACTGTCTTAAAAATGGTATAAAAAAATAAAGCCTTCCAACCAGTTCTTCTGCCATGAAATGCTTATGCTTTGATATTATTCACATTTCTGTGTCATTTACAGTATCAATTGGATATAAACTCTCTTGCTTGCATGGGAGAATCCAATTGTCTTCTTCAGAATGTCCTATGATGATTTCTCAAGTACTTCTTAATGTCCTGTAACGTAGTAGGAAAGTCTTCTTGTGCTCAAAATATCCTAAATTTAAAAGATCCTAAATCTTAAATTAACAAAGCCCTAAGTTTAAATCTATAAAAGTAAATGACCATTGTTCATTAAATTGATGTTTTTGTTTTTTAGGTTTATGTTTTCCATTGGCCCGATAAATGATCAGACTCTCACAGGGGAGGTAGGTAAAGGAAGTTCACGACAGCTGTCCTCTATTAAAGACACTGTTTCACACAGTATTCTAGTCATAACTAATAATGAATGTGCATCAGCTAGGCATCTGGATCTAGGGTTCTCTACATCTGGGACCTTTACTACCATCAGGTACAAAAAGACCAACGCTGACACGCGTTACAGACATGCCTCATGTCTCTCTCCAACCACTTGCCTACACTATACACCCTCAGGCATGACATGGGACCCTGGCAACTCCAGAAAATTAACCATGAGTCATATCCGGAACTTGAGTTTTTCAAAGAACTCTATGCATGTCTTTCTGAGGGCTCTCATTGCAACTAACTGCTGATAATGCTCCTGCTTATGCTAGCAAATAGTCTTTAAAAATTAATATTAAACATGTTACTGAAATCTCTTACTATCCACTGGATCAAACTATTATGAAACACCATTGAATGATAAGAAAGTAAATAAAAAGGAAGGACATATCTGTTCCTAAGTATGGTAGAGGAGAAAGATTATTGAAGATAAAAGGGAATGTACAGCCAGAGGCAGAGACGTCTGGGTGAGTTCAGAATGGATATGATCCTGAGCTATCTGAGGAAAGGGGAGAAGGAAAGAGAGAGAAGATAAACAGGTGTAGCAGCCAAGAGGGTAAAAAGGGGGTGGATTATATAGGGAAAATCCTACTGAGGGAAGGAGGCCTAACTCCTGGGCTGGGGAGGTAGAGGTAGAGCGTGGGGTAGACTAGCCATACCCTGTAACAGATAGGGACTGTGGGATGCTGAGAAAACCTGTTGGCAAAGTATGCTTTTATATGTTAAATAATCACCTCAGTCATTTTTCCCAGGATATGAAACTAAATAAAGATAAAATACTTAATTAGAAAATTTTAATAATAAAAGGGAAATATATACACCTATCTATATCCCACATACTATGCTACATTTGGTTAGGCTAACTTTAATTCCTTTTTTAAAAATTCACTTTAAAAGATAATGCTTTACTTGGCAGTGGTGGCACATGCTTTTATTCCCAGTACTCGGGAGCCTGGTCTACAGAGTAATTTCAGGACATCCAGGGCTACACAGAAAAACTCTGTCTCAATAAACAAACAAACAAACAGAAACGGAAATAAAACAAAACCAAAACAAAGATAATGCTTCGCCAGCTGCCCAAAACCATTTTGCCCTAGAGGACACACAACCTGAAATATAGGGTGTATAGGGTAAATGAAAAGGTCTAGAAACTGATCATACAAAAGGACTTGACGTTACATGGGGACAAGGTTATGTTTATGTCTTTTCAGAAAATAAATGAAGCCCCAGATGCCTCCTGATCCAGGACGCCATCTCAAAGATCACTGGACCAATGAAACAGGTTAGGTAGATGGCAGTCCATCCACAGGAGATGTCTCAAGAGGAAGAATAAACTGAGAACTTGGAGAAACACCAAGACTTTAAGTCATCAGCCTGAAACTTTGGGGAAACAGCAAGAACACTAAACTACTGACCCTCAAAGTGATACCGTTATGTTTCCTGACTGTACTGCACCGTAACTCTCAGCTTGTCAACACAGAACCTAAACACCTTCTGTCAGCTGGAGGAATAAAAGCAGTGTCTGTGATCAAAGACAAGATGATATTGCTTTGCCATGTTGAGAATTGTCTTTATCCTCTAGGGCAAGCTGCCTGGATAACATATGGCATACATCTGGGTGCATGCCCGTAATCTGAGCACTCCAGGAGGCAGAGGCACTCAGATCTCTGTTACTTTGAGGCCAGCCTGGTCTCCAAAGCGAGTCTTAGACAGCCAAGGCTGCACAGAGAAACCTTGTCTTGGAGAGAGAAAAAAAAAGAGAGATGGTCAAACCTTTACTCACATGAGTGGAAGAAACTTTGGACTAATCTGACTGAGTAGTTTGAACATAATAATATGAATTTTAGTGTAATCAACTGCTATTTAGAATGTTTTTATAGGGGAAACTATAGGTGTATGAAAATGAAGAAGGGAATACCTTCTGCATTGCTCATGAAAGTTGATCTAATTATACCTAGAATAATGCTATCTGTTGTCAATCATTTAGAAAATGACCGGTGGCTTCATGTGGGACATGACGGTCAATAAGAACAATCTTTTGGTATTAGAGGAGACCAGTCTATCCTAAGGCTCTTTAAAAAATGAAGGTACATGGCATAGGAGTAATTCATAAACACTATGCACAAATAATAAGGAACAAAAATAATCTACCCACACCCATGTTTATAGGGCTTTCCCTGATATTCCTGTGATTGATGTTTTTCTAATACATTATTTATTATTTACATGTACCTATATCCTTATTTATTGTAATTCCACCTCTCGTTATATCTTTCCCTCTGGTAGAGCTGCTTTTGAAATGGATTTTTTTACAAAATTAATAATAATAATAAATAATAATAATAATAATAAATAATAGCCATCTTGTGAGTTATAAAATTTTATTTTGTACAGGCCATGTTACACTGATTTTCTTCTATAGATCTTTGCATTCTTAAGCAATTAAATTAAGAGCGCTCTCCCTCAAAATTGTGATAATTCTTTACATTTATTTTATTCAGGAAGCTACAATGACTTTTTATTGCCTCTCCCAGGAGTAGTTCCTGGAATGCAAAGAGAGGTCTCAGCATGATCTGAGTAAAACTACTAGCAAACTGCTAATTCTACAGGAAAGATGTTAGCAGAAATCAGTCAGGATATTTGTGAATTGAGGACCACGGTTTTACAAAATACAGTCACCATAATCTTGAACGTCAACAACTTCCTGGCATGTGTTGCTTTACTATGTCAGAATTTCCCAATACTATTGATGGGAAAACTAACTGTGAGGTCTGAAATTGCTACATGAAGACCTCAACTCACATATGCAATCAGCAAGGGTACGTTTATTTTGCAAAAGCAAAATTCCTGCATGCCGAGGTCAGGGACTTTACACAATGCCGACCACGAGTGGAGCTCAAAGGCTTCTTTTAAAGCCAGAAAGGTAAGGTCCAGTAGGTAACCTGTGACCTGATTGGAGGGTAGCAAGGCAGTTACATGGGTCAGGTTTTGATTAGCTTGGGTCCAGAGGGCCACCAGACCACATTCTTGTGTCATGAACCATGGGATGAAATACCAACCCATATAAAGGCAGCAAGCACGATGGCCAGCCTTGTGATAAGATTTCTCCACACTTTTGTAGTAATCTCCTAGCTGCCCTTCTCTGATTTGCTGTCCCTGGGGTAGAGGGTTTTATGGTCTGTTCCTGGAACTGATGATTTCTTGGGGTCAGACCTAGGTCAGGCCTGGTCCAATATTGGAGACCAAGCTCAAAATTTTCTATTATTGTCTTTTTTCTTTAAAAATTTTTATTATCATTTATTCATATTACATTCCAATTGTTATACCCTTGCTTGTATCCCAATTTCCCTTCCTCTTTCTACTTATTCCTCTCCCCTAGACCTCTGACAGAAGGGGACCTCCTCCCCCACCATACGGCCACAGCCTATCAGGTCTCATCCAGATAGCCTGCTTTCCTTTCCTCTGTGTGCCTGCTGGGCCTCTCCAACAAGGGAAAGTGATCAAGTCATGACCCACTCCTCTCACAACTGCAGACAATGTGCTGTCCATTGGCTAGATCTGAACAGGGCATCTAGGTTTATTGTACGCATTGTCCTTGATTGGTACTGAGATACCAGAAGAACTAAAATTGGATTTCAGGGTCACCTGGGCAAAAGTTAAGAAATAGGCCTACAGGAGATAATCTGGCCAGCTGCAGGGAGGAACCAGCAACCAGTCTGGCTGCATTCTTTTCCCCCTTGCAAGAGATAAGGTTGCAAGGAAACCAAACGAGAACCCTTTGTGATTTTGGTGCCCTCTCACAACCAATCACTTTGAAGCACAATATCCCTTTTGTATCTCAACCAATAGGCATTTGCCAGGCTGGAACTCCCGTGATTTGGTCAAGCTGGGAGGGAAAGCAACCTATATAAATTTACCCTCAGCTCTGACTTTTGAGCTCTTTCTGGATACCACTGCATTGGTGATGGTCAGAGCCTAGCTCCAGCTGAAAATTAAAGATCCTCTTGTGCTTGTATCCATATCCAGTCCTGGTGGTCTTCTGGGGGTCTCATGATCTGGGCACAACAGTACAACAGTTTGTGCAAGTCTCCCCTGGGTCTAAATCCGCTGACCTTGATGGTCTCCTTGTGCGACTCCTGAGCCCTCTGGGTCCTTCTCCCCGACCCCCTCGCCCCTGTACTCTTTCATACCACTCTTACCTGGAGTCCAGCAGAGAGTCTCAGCATCTCTCATGATCCCCTGCTGAGTGGAGACTCTCAGAGGACACCTATGTTGGGCTAATATCCACTTATAAATTCTCTTTTAATTAACTATCTACACAAAGAGTTAGGCAAAATCTCTCAAGTGACCTTTGCATAGCCTTATACTTGCCTATATTAATTAGGCTAGACATAAAAACAATGCATTCAATCACAGCCTTTATTACACCACGATTTTTTCTTTAAAATACTAGAAATAGGGAGATGAGGAGGACACATCTTACATTTAACACTTTAAAAAAATCAGGAGCCGCATGGGGTGGCACATTCTTTTAATCCCAGTACTGGGGAGGCAGAGGCTGGTGGAACGCTGTGAGTTCAAGGCCAGCCTGGTCTACAAAGTGAGTCCAGGACAGCCAAGGCTATGCATGTTTTTTTTCTTTAAGCAAAGGGATGAGCATACTTGTTTTCTATCCAGAGGATATGAATCGGTGTGTTAATACCTGGTAATCTTTGCTATTCTGTAAAGCCAGCCTTCATCTAATCCCTCAGAATTCTGAACATTGTCTTGGAGTCAATAGAAACCATTCTTATGCTTATTACAAGTTCTTCCTCCAGAGGCCTTTATCCTGTGCACTGTTCTCAGTCAATAGAACCTGTTCTCGTGTAAAAGGTCATAAGAGCTTCGCTAAAGAAAAGTACTTTGTACAGCAGTTTTGCTGTAACCATGCTTAAAGCTTTGTTTTGATAATTGTCATGTGGAAACTTTTTCTCCAACATTTTACTGTGTTTAAATGTATAAGAAAAATAAGCCACTTGGTCAGACTCCAAAGGTTTTTGATCCAGGACTGCTCAGTGGTGCTGACCCACGTTTCAGTTTTACCTCACCTGGATCATCTCACTGCTGGCGTGGAAGGCTAAACTAATCCCTGCAAATGACATATAAACTAAAGGAATACAAATTGTATTCATTAAATTTGATCAGAAAATGTTACAGGTCTAAGGAAAAAAATACATACATCCAAGCACAAATGTAATTTAGAATACCAAGTAGATATGACCAGGAAAGAACATTTCTATATCACATTATAGTAAAAATGCCAAATGTACAGAACATACAGATATTTGAAAGCTAAAACCAAGATGCACCAAATTATTTACAAAGGCAAGCCAATCAAAATAAAAGCATACTTCTTGGCAAAAATTCTAAAACCAAAGGAATGTATAATATTTGAGGCCCTGATATTACTATATCTAGAAAAAATATTATTTAAAAAATACGGAGAAAATAATGGAGATATAAAAACCACATTATATACACATATGAATATGTCACAATACAATCTATATTTTACTATAATATATACTAAGAATAAAAACAAAATTTTCATTCCATAACATTATTTCTGTATTTGGCTGATAATTTATGAAATTCTGAGTGAACATTTGACCTGATATGCAGGCAATTTGTCCATTGCTTTAGAATTGAATTTTAAATTTATAACTTCATAGTCCTGTCTTCCCTCTCCCTCTCTGTCTCTCTATAAGAAAAATCTTCTATTTCTCACTGAATCATACATGAAAAACTAAACCCACTACCCCCATGGATTATAATTAAAATATTTTATATTTTGTTGTTAAAATAATAAATGGATTATGAATAAGTTAATTCAGGTTTAATCTCATTTCATGTCCCTGCTAGCCTGCAGGACAACTGCTTTAGCATGTTCCTTTATAGGTCCTATAATTCTGCAGTCCCGCATACTACATCTCAGAACTTAGCTAGTGGAAAGTTAACTTTCTCGCTGCTGCCATCCATGGTCTCCATGAAGGTATTTGTTTCAAAGTCATCCTCTTAGCCACAAAATCGAGTTACTAATGACAACATATTCACTGTCCCTTCAAATAACCTTCTTCTTTTCCTTTATCCATTCATTCTGTAAGAGATAGCTAGTGAAAACACACCGCATTTCCTCCACTGTCATAGACATTAGGATGGCAACAATGAACAAGACAAGTATATTTCCTTAGCTAACAGAAAAGTAGAGACAAGAGCTCTGCAGAGCAGCTACAATGGATTGAGAGACAAAGAGGTCTTAGAATAACACAAGTAGGCTCACCCACATGAGTTTTGCGAGTAAGGGAGAGATTAGAAGGAAACCTCTGTTCCAGCTTAAGTAATAGCCACTACGGAAGAAGTGTGCTGCTTTCAGGCAATTGATACACCTGAAATATACTTCCCACACCTAAGGCTCAGAAAACATCATAGATGAGGAGGAAGGAAGACTTTAAGAGCCAGAGGACCAGTGCATCTGTGTAAGAGTGTATCTTCTATATATGACAAGAAAGATACACTCATGAAATCCTGACAATACGGTAGTCTAAGGAAGACGTGAGCAGTAATAATATTAATTTACACATCATTGTGAATGGGGAAACTATCACAAGGCCCCGCCCCTAGGCGCAGAGCTACAGACAATTAATGAGAGAGGGAGAATTAGCATTCCTTAGGCATGAACACCCAATATTAAATCGATTTACCAGGTTATATTTATGTATTTTAACATATGAATACATGTAACAACACCTAAAGAAAGAGAGAGAACAAAGAAAAGAGAGAAGAAAATACACGAGAGAAGGAGGTGTTAGAGGTAGAGGAACGGTGTCAGTGCCAGGGGAACACATATAATAATAGAAACTGAAGGCAATCGAAGTGTATTCTATTTATGTACAGTATGTCACTAATACGCTTGTTAAATGTTTTACAATTTTAAAATTATAATAAAATTGAATAAAGATAATTTTTGTTTGTTTGGTATTTGGTTGGTTTTGTTTTTTCGAGACAGGGTTTCTCTGTGTAGCCTTGGCTGTCCTGGACTAGCTTTGTAGACCAGGCTGGCCTCGAACTCACAGAGATCCACCTGCCTCTGTCTCTCAAGTGCTGTGATTAAAGGTATGTGTCACCACTGCCCAGCTGAATAAGATAATTATTAAAGGTGGAAGATTCAATTAGGCTAGATTAGGTGGGAACTTTGGTTTTATTGTGAGAACTACAAATATCACCTATCTGAACAAAAATTTAAAATGCTTAAATTAACATTATAATTGGATAATGGAATTATTCTATATTTTATTTAAAATATTTAAAACAAAATGTTGAGTTAAAAGTTATAGTAATCATTCAAAGAATAATAATAGATATTTTAAACATTATATATGTATATATGTATATATATGTATATGTGTATACTTATGCAAGTAAAATCACACATATATGTAACATAAACATATACCTGGAAGAATATAATTGACATAGAATATTATAGTAACTTGAATCTATATTGATAGAAGGATATGAAAAGAGATAGAAATTAAATGATTAGCACAGTAATATACAAAGTAATACAGTATTCTATTATGAACAGCTTTCAGGCTTCATGCTTCCAAAAGAGGATCCAAATATAGGACTGTTGGTTAAGATCTCTGAGTAATACACTGTAAAAGGAGATTACAACCAAGAACTTTAGTAAGAAGTGCTTTCAGGGCTAAGAACAGGGGAATGAGTAGAAAAGCAGAAGAGGAAAGAACAGATTAAGAAAGGAGAGGCTGAGCTATGATTCATTCTTTGGGCAGGACAATGAACTATGTGTAGAATTTCCAACTCGAGTGACATTTCAGAGCTGTGATGGATATAGGTTAGCCTAAGAAGTCGGTATGATACGTAGAAGGCCGCTGCCTTTAGTGGAAGCAGTTATCCAAGCCAGCTTACAGCTGAAGACAATCAGCAGTCTTAGGAGACTATTTCTTATTAGAAGGAGATGGCAGTAACCTAGGGTCCTTATTACCACTTTTACCCAAGTTGCTTCCTTCATTCTGATTTCCACCCTGAAAGTGAGACTCTACAGTTGCACAACTTAGATGTCATACTGACTGAACCGAAGGATGATGAAAAAAGCACTCATAATGTCCATATAATGCATAAGACATATATGAAATAGTCAGACAGCTTAGAGACCACACACAAAAAAAGTAGATCAACTGTTGCACCTTATACAGAAGATTAAATGAGAGACGTAAAGTATCCATCACCCACTTTATCTCCTTACAGTTCTATTTCTGGAACAGTGGGACTTTATCTGTGATTTCTATTGTCTTGATCAGAACTCATTCCAGGAGGTGAAGAAAACCAGGTTATGGGAAGGGAGAGAGCTTCACTACTTCTCAGAGAAACAGTTGCTTTCTACAAAAACTGATTGATCTATAGATGAAGAGATAACGAATGAGGGCTCTCAAAGCAATAGCATTTTGATTGAATTAATATTAATAAAAAACAAGGTAATGGCTTATCAATTGATTATATTGGAGAACTTGGCCTACTGAAATAGGATTACTGTTTCATATCATATATTATATATGTATTTATAATGAATTCTACAAATGTAATCATTAACAAGTAATTTACCACTTGTGGAATTTAATAATCACATGAAACACATACATTGATCCTGCCAAAATTACATTCCAAATGTGTGTTAACTGCCAGAAAAAAAGTACAATTAAATACATGCATAATTTTACTGTAAATAGGAGAAAAGCTATCCAACTGAAGAAAGAGCATGAATGGATCTTCCTTGTCAAGCATAAGATTCCATGTAAATATGAGTAAATAAATGTCTTCCTCAGTAGGCAACAAGAAATATTTCAAATATATATCTATCATCACATGTTCTATAGGTAACATTTGGTGCTATTGATAAAATACTCTGACAAGAATAACTTACAGGGGAAAGGGGTTTATTTCAGCTAAAAAGTCAAGGTCCATCACTGAGAGAACTCAGAGAAGGGACTTAAGCAGAACTCGAAACAGAAACCATGGGAAAACGCAGCTGGCTCACTCACTTGGCCACATTCTTCTTACTTAGTCTCCTTATACTACCTTGTCATGTAGTGGCACTACTGCCCATGGTGAGCCAATCCCTACTATATCAATTAACAGGCAAAGTGATCCCCCAAAGACATGCTCACAGGCCAGTTGGATTTAGGCAATTGCTCATTGAGACTCCCCTCTAAAGTTGTGCTCCATTGACAGTTAAAGCTAACGAGGAAAACATAATATATGTAGTGCCTGTGATTTATGTTATTATTTTGTTGCCAAGGATCCAATCAAAGTAAATGACTGTTCAAAGTAAAAAGTAAATAAAATTTAATAAAAGAAAGAACAGATTTATAGAGCTTTATATGGGCTCACAGGAGCAGAGGCACCTAAATGGGTAAGATGCACTTCTTAGTAATGACACATCACATACTTGTAAGGGGAAGATGGGGAAGGTGGGGATAACTACCAGTTAACAGAGTATACACAGAACAGACAGACAGATGCTTTTCCTTATGCATCCTTTCTTCTTAGACTGTCAAGTAAATTATCTGAATAAAAGCAACAGCACTGGTGGCAATGATGCTGGGCAAGCAGACAGGGAATAAAATATCTATCTGCAGCCTGCTGTTTTCCAAAGACCATTCAGAACGTAAGACTGAATTTCAACATGTTGACTTTTTAAGAATATCCTGATCCAGGACAAATAATTCCCTTTCTAATGTGGACAATAGTTGCATCTTGTGTCAAGAACTCACTTTAGGACATATGAATTCCGATATAGTGACATCCTCGGACACTGACAGAATGGTTGATGGTCGACACTCCTTTCAATGGCCAATAAAATTATTTTGGTCTCATCCCCAGACAAATGCAGAGACTTCCTATTTTTCAACCTAAAGGTAAGCCTAAAACTAAAAGCTAAAAAGAAATATGCTATATCTCATGGCCAGACTTTTTAAAATGGGAAGAATGGCCATTCCTCTACTGAACTCTGTCCTAATATATGCCAAAAGTGTCCTTGGTAATCAGATAGCGTCCATATGACAAAGTGTGGACATAAGACAGAAAGACAGGTAGCTGCCCACAGGATTATGCTGCTAAGCTTGACATATTGTTAATTTTTTACTTAGGGAATGTAACTCTTTTCCAACCCCTTTCTAAATGTTTTCTTACCACACTGACCCAAATCTTAGGTTTGTCTGCTGACATTTAAAGTAATCTTACTGTCTCTCAAGGCCCTATTGGCACAAGTGCTCCAGAATTCTACTATTAAACCTGACTGACTTTCCTAACTTCCAACTCAGAAAGCATAACTTTCTCTCATCCTCACTTATCTCTATCATGGCTGTCCTAAAGTTTTCTCTCTTTGACTCCACGTTACTTTCTGTGTCAATTTTAAAATAAATCAAGAATCATACACACACACACACACACACACACACACACACACACACACACACACACACCATATTGAGGGGGAGTGGTGGACCGAGAGAAAGAGAGAGAGAGAAAGAGAGAGAGAGAGAGACAGACAGACAGACAGACAGACAGACAGACACAGAGACAAAGATAGAGACAGAGAAATAGAGACTGACACCCTGGTCCCCTGGTGGCAAGTAGCTGATAGCAAGAACTTGTGAAAAGGACAAAAGCAGATATCCTTTTTACGGACCTCTCTGGTCACCTATAAAATGACACACAAAATACATCAAATACCTCAGTTACAAAGTCACAAATGAGAAGCAAATAAGAAACCTAAAATACACATATAACCCTTAAATGAAGAATCAAAAAATATTTGCAGAAATCCAAAACTATTAAGAAGAAACAATTGAATATGAGAAAATGACACCTCCAAAGCAAAGAATTTAAAATAGAAGATGGAACAAAATATTAATTATAATTATTTTCTCATAGCAATGTGAGTAAATATTGCATTCATAAATGTGAACCCTCTAGAATCTTGATAATGAGCCATTAATTATGGAAATATAAAAGAAATCAGTAGATGTTTTAAAAATCTGCATGCTCAAAGCTGAAGACAGGAGCTGAGCTAAAGAATTCTCTCAGAATGAAAACCCAGCACAACAAAGAGCAGAAGGCATAAAAAAAGTAACTCTTAGGAAGGTCACATCTGAAAGTTCCTAAAGGCATTTACAGAAATGTCCAAAAGCAGAAAAATAGGTAGAATGAAAGACACAAATAGCAATTTTATTTTCTTAAAGGGAAAATGCAAAAATGCTCAAAGAAAGTATTCATGGATAGAGTTCTCACATCCTAGAACAGAGACAAAATTCCCCCTCTCTCTCTCCTCCCCTCCTTCTCTTTCTCCCCCACACACATGCCACACTGCTGAGGAAAATTTCCCTTCAACTCAGATTTTTGTATTCAGCCTAAGTGTAGTCAAGGAATAACACTAAGTAAGACTTTTTAGGTATTCAAACATCTACAATTCATATATCCTCTTTGAAAAACCTCTAGAGGACTTAGCCAGATGAATGGAAACAAAATAAATCAGGAGAAAACATAAGATGCACAGAAAACTAAACATGTTGGAAAAATATAAATCCATATTTTCTTCCTTCCTGCTTTATTTCTGCCTCCTTCCTCCACCTCTCTCTTGTTTCTTCCTTCTTTTCTTCCTTTTTCCTTCCTTCCTTCCAATCTTTCTCTCTTGTTTGTATGCCTATCTCTATGTCTATCTTTTTGAAGAGTAGGGCTACAAAGCCTGACTACCAGTGTCAGCATTGTATATGCTAATCATACCCTCTGTCCTAACCTCATTCCTCAGGCCTCATTACTAATTCTTTTTAAAAATATATTTATTAAATATTCTTTTATATTTTGCATATACATTTATACTATTACACACATATACAATAAACTACCTACAGCAAGAAGAACCATGAAACAATCAGGAATTATAAAAATGTTACATTCTTAATGTTTTGGCTATTGTACTTGGCAATCTTGAAGAAAACATCTTGGTGAGTCTAAAACACTGAATGTAAATCAATCGCTATCATATCTCATCCTTATCAACTTAAAACATCTATCTAGACCCAAAAACATCCCAACCCCTAAACAACCAAGCTTAATTGTAAAACTAAACTATCTGGTCTGTCTGCTCAGATAGCAAACAGTCTCTGTCATCTTCTTATTTGGGAAGCTGCTAACCTGCACCCTCTGTATACTCAGGTAATGAATTTTATTCCTTCTCATTATAAATTCTTAATATAAGCTTCTAAGCACATTTTCAAGGAGTAAGAAGACTAGATTCAAACATGCAAAGGTCTTTTTTCATACATGCAGAAAGTAAAGAAAATGAGCATAAAAATCAACAAGACCAAAAGAAGGAAAACAAAAATTTGTGGACATAGTATCTTTATGTGGTGGGCAAACACAGATATCCACTAACTATTACATGCATGTCCAAACCTCAGTGACCTCTTGGTGCAGACAACTCTGGTTCTGCCACTTCCTACCTTGGTCCATTTGGAAGTTTTCCTAAAGCTTATGCACACAATCTCCAACATGTTGACTTCTTAGTTAAACACTTTGATTGTCCTTTGGCCTACAGTGTTGTATGTGCCATCACTGGAGCTAGTTTTAGTCTACATTCAAGGAAGCATCAACAGGGTGAGGACTTCACATTCTCTCGGGTGACTTCCAAACAGGGAACTGGATTTGGTAGGTTCAACAAGCCCAGCTCCCTACTTCATTAAAAAAGAGCAGCTTGAACCTGTGCTCAGGTAGCTGCTCTCCAGTGCCCCTGTGCCTCTATGATCATCTCCACGTGAACTCTCAGCATTTGAGTTGTTATCAATGAAATTGGCCAAGGATCCCAAGCCAAGATGGTTATTAACAGTACAGGACAAAAAACAAATACTGGAACTTTCCCCAATGTTAGACTCAACTGAAACACACACAAAGAGATACACTAACAAAAATATTATTGGAGCAAAGATCATTAAATGGTTACAGAACTGCATGGTTCTAAGTAACGACCTCTCTTGAAATTGACATAACAGGCTTAGCTTAGTCACTTATAAATATAGGGCATGCTACTGAAAATCTCAAGGACAGTATTTACAGACTAATTTTTCTACAATAATTAGGCATGTTTGCTGAAAAGAGGTAAAGAATTCAAATCCAACAGTTTTAAAATTACAAAAGGACTGAGTACGTAGCCCAGCAACTCTTCCATAAAAGATTCCAACAAGAATGGAGTTTAAATCTGAGTTCTGGGATGGTGATATCATGGTGCACATACCTGAGAAAGTTCAGTCTTCAGATTCTTCTGGAATCTCCAGACAAGCACAAGCAACCAGCCGTACTTTATGTAATACTATCTGCTGGAACAAAAAGGTCAGAGATGCCACGGCTCAGGTACATGCATCACACAGTTATTCTTGCCCAACTAAATACACCGACTTTCCTTCTTTTACAGTATAGATGAGTAGATGCATAGATTTCCATAGCGGAGTCACTTAGCCTTTGTCTGCATAGCAAAACCTTCATACAAAATAATGCATTATTTATAAAAACAAATGAGCGCCAATGTCTATCAACGGGGCCTGGAAGACCATATATGTAAATGAATGTTAGGAGTTGGTACCAAGTAAATTCAAATAAGAAGATTTGTTGGTATGAGGGTTCATTTCTGACATAGCATATAATGTCTGAAAAAGATGTGTCCCAGTGTGTTTTAAAATGCCTTTCCAACTCAGACACAAATATTTTTCTCAGCAAATTTCTTAGCAAACAACCTATTCCAACAGTTTTTGTCAGAGTGCTGAGAAAATAGTCCCAGAGAAGTCCACAAGCAAGTAGGGAAAGAAAAAAAAAAAAAAAAGCAATGTACCAGTAGTCAGAGCACAGTATACTTCTAATGATATTTAGTGATAGACAATCATAAGAACAAATTAAAACAAAGAATAACAAGAGCAGAAAACTATAGTGACTAGAGATGTGGCTCAGTTGCTAAAGTGCTTGGCACAGGAGCATAAGGACCAAGGCTCAATTCTCAGAATCTTATGTACAACCTTACACTCCTGTAATTCCAATGTTGGGGACACAGAGACAGCAGGATCCCTAAAGGTTGCTGGACTGCTAATCTAATTGAATTTAGTGAAAGATTGCCTCAAAAATAAGGTACAGAGTGATTGAGGAAGATTCCTGAGTTGGCTTCTGGCTTTCTCTTGCATACACATGTATGTATGCCTGTGTGTATACACACACATACACACACTACACACACACACACACACACACACACACACACAACATTCATATACATATGCATAAGTACACACACACAAAAGCATGTGATAATGCTTAAATAGCACGTATTAATCTTTAACATCTGAAATTGTGCTACTGTTTTTTCTAATATTTCCTCTTATTGTTTAATAATACTAATGTAATTGATCATATATGAGATCACAGCGGAAATTTCAATAAATTTTATATAGCTCCAATTATATTGCCTTTGCTCACAGATTGAGAGAGAGAGAGAGAGAGAGAGAGAGAGAGAGAGAGAGAGAGAGGTGAGACAGAGCCTGCTTTGTTCCAAGAATGCTTTATAAAATACTTCGAAATAATTTGATGATGATAAAAACATAAAAAATTAAATATCAAAGATATCTGAACCAATAAACCATGTAAAATCTAAATAATACATACAGAACATGCATTTTATATTCTTAAATATTTTTATTAATGAAATAATTAGAATTATGCCTTAGGCTAAAAAGCAATCTAGAATAAAGAAAACAATTACTCCAACAGTAGTAAAAGAAAAAACATGAATAAACAAATAATTCTAAAGCATTGACACAGAAAAGCAAATCAACAAAAAAGTAAATGTGAGTCAAGTGTGGGGCACATTCCTGCAGTCCCAAGACTCAAAAGGGAGAAGACACATGTTGAGAATTTCAAGGTCGTTGTCCCTCAGCAAATCTGATGGTGGCTTGAGCTAAAAGAAATCCTGTATCAATTAGAATAAAATAATAAAATAATCTGTATGAGCTAAAATACTAATTAGTATTAAATTTAAAATGGGAGCTCTCACAATTATAGATGGTAGTGAGCCATGTAGGATTAGATATAAAACACCGTGTAGGGATTTTTAATAATTCATTATTCTTGTGTTAAAATCTCTGGTATAATTCAGGCACAGGATTCTCTTTATCTCCTCTCCTATAACCTCCTCACTAGAGACAAAAGTAGCTGATGTTCTTACTCCATGTAGGGAGCTCTCCCAGGGTGTCAAGGCCAACGGGAAAGCAAAGCATAGCAAACGCTTCTCTGCTGGCTTCCCATATCCAGGGCAGATAAGCAGTTCTGAGAACCTTCAGATTTGCTGGCAACCATCACCTTTGTCCTATACAGCAATAATAACTTTTATTTTGTAATTCTTTATACTAAAACAAAACCCATACAGCCTCTGAGCGTACTTAACAGCTAAGTATGGACAAGGAGCAAAAAAACTTGGATGTGTGGCATGAGGGCAAAGGTTATATTGCCATTTGCATTTTCTTAATTCTCTATTGTTTGCTCATGATTAATAATAATAGCTACTTAGGAGTGTTGTTGGGTCTAAGTAGAGTGTCTGTTTACAGTGTATGTAGCCTGAAACTAATACATCTGGAAATCGACCAAGAAATGGTTCTAGCTTTGCTTATTAACAATTATAATGAAATCTATTTTTTTCCCAGTCTTAGTTTTTCTCAAAGACTCCTTTGATAATGGGGTAATGTAATCTAGGGTGTAAATACATTCTTTCCTTAAAGCTGTACAGAAAAGCAGTCCTGGAATCCAGGGCCTTGGGAAGTAGAGTAAATCTGAGAAAACTCCTGTAAGTCTTGCCTGCGTTTCCTTTCCTACAATGCCTTCCTGTGCTTTGGAAGGAATATAAATGAAGAATAAAACTCTATCTAGCTCTTCCTTGATGTAACTACTGTGAGTCTATTTAAAGATTCTTCCTCATGGGGGATTATTTTTCTAGTATAATTTAGGATATAAGTATTGTCTCTAGGTTTAAATGGCACATGGGGTAACCACACCTTCTACACTTTGTCTTTATATACTAATTTATTGGAAAGGTTTTCTACAAGAATATAAATTGCTTATATTTTAGTATCATGTTACTTAACCAATAAATTAGACTACTTAATGTTAAGCAAAACTTCTTTCTGTATTTAAGAGCATTATATTGAAATAACAATTTCAAATAAAAGTTTTAAAATATGCAAACAGAACTATGAAAGTAATTTCTTTTCTTTTTCTCTTTCAGATGAGGAAACTAAGAAAGTGGAAGTTTGTTGGCTTGTGCCATGCTCTATCTCTAGTTAATGAAACAATAGAAAACCTACTCTCTTGGGCCTAGTGTAAGGCTTTCTCCATTGTTCTATTGACTAGTTGACATTCTGTCCTTGGTTTTGCTCTACCTTCCGCACTGTATAATGAGATTTTAAAGGAAGAAGTGAGTCTCCTAGTTTTATTACAATTCCCCACACAGCTATAGCCTGAACACTAAGAATTCAATGTGTGTCAACTTACTGAATACTTGTTACCCTGAAGAAAACCCAATGCTTCTTGAAAGAAAATATCAAGACATCAGCAGCACTAGGAAGATGCTTAAGTGTTAGCTAGAAGAAATTCAATATAGGAGAAGTATATAAAAGTATCCTGAGTCTTAAAGAAAATTGCAAAACAGCAAAGACATTCCATAAATAATAAAAAGAGACAAGAAGTGCAGGATAATATAATTCAAGTCAAAAATGGTCTTGCTGAAGTGGTTCCTGGTGGGCATTTGTAATTTTGCACTTCCTAATTCAAAAGCTTCTATATAAGCAGATAGCTAGTGGTTTTTCTTTGTCTCATACCATTTAATATGAGATTCATGGACACCTCAGCCCCTTACCTGTATGTGGGTACTGCCCAGCATAAGGTATATGGTATTTCTCCAGGCTTATAGTATCAGAGAGCTAAACATAGCGAGCAATAAGACCAATACCAGGTGAACAGAGGAAAGTCTTTGACATTGCATTAGACAGTAAAATGATCTCCCACTTTGGTCTTATCAAGTTACATAAAAAGCAGACATTTGCAGAAATATTTTTCTATATCAGCCTCAGGTCTAAGAGCTGGAACTTAACAGTTTGGACCTTAGTTAACAGAAAGTAGGAAGTTGTGACTGTGCAGTGCAGAATATTCTTCTTTTATAGCATGGATGTCCTTTTTTTTTTTTTTTTCTTTTTTTTCTTTCCTGACTCACTTTATTTTATGTAAAAGTATTTATCTATCTTTTGCAATTAGATGCCATGTATATATAGGAAATGTGGCTGAGTGACTTAGAAGTCCTGAACCAAGAGGACCCCAGCAAAACAAATCACATTTATCCTACCTTATGCATCCTACCATATATTCAAACACTCAAATATCTTCTAGTGACATCTAGATAACCCAAATCTCTGACTTATTCCTCCCAGTGACTTTATATTACATCATCAATAGGTCCACATTAAAATCAAAATTAATAAGCACGGCTATGAGCAGATGGTTTGACCAATGAGCATCACTGCTGCATCATGGCAGGCTTGAAACAAAACCAAAACCAACCAAACAAAATCTGTTCCTAGACCCTGATGAAGTGGCATATTTAAAACAAAGTTTCATTTACACATAAAATTGTTTCAACTTAGGTTTTAATACATATAATTTCAAAGTTAAGTTCATACTTTATGTTCTGTAATATCCCACTAAAGTTGCACAATAGGCTATTTTAATTTAGTTAATAAGATTAGTTCATTGATTTTGTTCCATTCTTCTTGTGTTATTAGATGTGGGGAAGTTTAAACCATCATCTAAAACAATAGACCTGATGATATGGTCCTTACACAGTCACGTTTCTGTGGAATTTTAGTCAGCTATCCCCAGAGAAACAAACAGCAGCAGCAAAATGACATAGGGATGGGTGTGTCTTTGGAAAATCAGCCCCTGTGTTGTGGGGGCTAAGGTCCCACAACTGCTGTCTGTGATCCAGAGAACCCAGTATGTAAGAAGTCACAGCCCAAATTCACAGCACTCAAAACCATGGAGGCTACTTCTGCTTGAGGCCAAAGGCAGAGATCCTATGTGGTTGAAGGTGCAAGTCCAAGGGTATAACGGTCAAAGAATCTGGAGGTTTTGGTTTCCAGGGGCAGTGAAGCGACTTTGGAAGAAAACAAAGCAAAGTGATGACTTGCCCTTCCTTTCCAGTCTTCCGTTTTTTGGATTCCTGTGTATTGGGTGGCCCCTGTGTACTCCGTCTATACATGTGTCTATTCTGAATCATCCCACTCATGCCCATCAAAAGCAAAGCTGTTTAAGTTTCTGTTTTAGAAGAAGAATAAATACAATACTTACTGAAGCAACTCAAAACTGATGCGCCACTGCGGTCTCTAGAATGGTCTCCAGTAAAGAGGGAATTCAAATCAAGGTGGAATCCAACATGTAAGAACTAGAAAGTATGACTTGACCCACAGATGCAAGTGGGATTCTCACGGGTGAGGTAGGTATGGAAAAAACTCCAACTCTACCCATTTCCGGGGAATAATAAAAGCTCCAATTTGTCTTTAACATTATTCATGAAATAATTATGGATTCTTTTTCTTCTGTTAAAATATAAGATAATAAGATTAATTATTACTAACCAGAATACATTAGAAATTTTAATAGTTGCAGCATATTGATTTCTTATTACATAGGAAATGAAAAAAATTTTCCTGCTTTCTGTAAAAAATATGAGAGTTTATATGAGATTAAACAGTATTTAATTCCACGTCTGTCTAGCAAAGAGGCCCAAAGACAATTACAACATTGTTAATGATGTCACAAAATATGATTAAATCATAAAGATATTTTCAGGATGACCAAATTATAAAAGTTTTGTATTAGTTTTCCTAACTATAGAATTTTGCATATTCATTATAAAATCAAAAAATATAGAAATCACCAAAAATATACATTATCAAATGAGCATCAGAAAGTCCTATGTTCCCAAACCCAAAGAAAGATTGCTGTTACTGAGTCGAATCTGCTTCCCCAACTCCTGTGAGCTCTTAGGTTTTCAGTGCAAAGAGCCCAATTACCAGCAAACAGATTTTTATCATTTCTGACATCCTCTGCTTTTTATTCATATGAGGCTACAAGATATACTATATTTACTTCACAGTATTATTGGACAAACTCATATTTTCAAAACAAGCATGCCTCAATTTTTATCTAAATCAAAGAGATTGGGGAATAATTGCACATATGCTTTTGAGTTTTGATTAATTGACTATCAATAAACGTTCTAACAGTTCTGAAAAGGAGAGCTCTGTGGGGGAAAGCTTCCTCGGGTTTGTTTATAGACTCCCTCCTTCACCTGTTTCTAACAATGATTACTGACAGATAAGGAATATAAAATGTTTAATCAAACTGCATCTTCACTCAGATCTTTCTACTTTGGAGAGCTGTCTATCCTAAGCCTTCCTTTCCAAAGAGTAGTACCCATGGCTTTCTTTTTTAATTAAACATTTTTTATTTTTTACACATGCATTTATATTATTATACATATATACAATAAACTACCTATAGCAAGACAAACCATGACACAATCAGGAATTATATAAATGTTACATTCTTAGTGTTTTGGCTATTTGTATTTGACAGCCTTGAAGAAAAAAAAAATCTCTCCTATCTTGGTGGATCTAAAGTTCTGAATGTAAATCAATCTCCATCATATCTTGTCATTATCAACTTAAAACGTCTATCTAGACTTAAAAACATCTTAACCCCTAAACAACAAAGCTTCATTGTAAAACTCTACAGTACACGACCTTTCAGAAGACCAGCATGCTTTGCTCCTTTTCAAGTTACCTGTATGTCAGATAACACTCAGCCCAGTCAGCACTACAGGTGAAAACACAACCACCATCACAGAAGAGGCAGAAGGTTACTTGGCTTATTGTCTAAAATGAAAAATACTAATAATTCTTCCAAAAAGCTCTGTAACAATGGTTTAATGCTTAGTGTTTGATGTGTGACAGTTTGATGAATGTGTTGAAATCGCCTGCTTATTTTGTTTCAAATGGAATCTCTTTTTTAGAAAACAAGGGTGATTATCTTTGTTATTGTGTGTGTGTGTGTGTGTGTGTGTGTGTGTGTGTGTGTGTGTGTGTGTGTGTGCGCGCGCGCGCGTGCCCATGGATGCCAGAGTCTTGGGATATCTCTGGAGCTGGAGTAATAGGTAGCTGTGAACCACGGATGGATATGGGTGTTGGTAAACTAGCTTTGGTCCTTTTAAGATGAGTATCCACTCTTCACCATCAACCAATTTTGTATGGTTCTCAATAAAAGCCAGTAATCAACTGCAAGGGATGGTATTGTTAAAGGCCAGGTCTGATGCATTGTTGCATTTATTGCAAGTCCTACAAGGACTATACTTACTTAATATCAGAACATCTTACATTTTTTATTTTTAAGAAATTTTCTTTTTAGTTCTGTGCACATCTATCTTCTTATTAACACAATGCTCATTTATCTTGATTACATACGGCTTCTTCAACTAGATCAAGATTTTCCCTTCTTTCAGTGTTTTTTAGGTTCTTGACATGTGACCCTAGCTGACCTGATGCTTACTATGTAGCCTAAACTGATCTCCTGAATGCTGGGGTTGCCGGTGTGTGCCTCTGAACCTTGCCAGAGACTCTCACTTTTATCTAATGGAGCTAAATGTAGCATACTTCTCTTATCTAGTAAGGCCTCTGACCTGCAATATATAGCTGTCGTGTCCATCTCTGACTTCACACTTGCTTTTCTTTTAATGCCTCATATGTTCATTTTTAATATTTTCACTGCACTTATTGTTGCAAGCAGCTTCATTTCTTGTGGGAAATAAACATTAAATAAGCAATGTTTACTTCATCATGCTTACTATTTTATTAAAGGGAAATTTGTTGCTATTTTTGTCTAAATCTTTTCACCATATGCATGTGTGAATTGTAACGCTCAATAAATTTGTGTGAGACCAAAAAGACATTGAAACTATTTTAATGGAGTTTTCTTTATTGGTAATTTTTATTGACTGAAATAATAAAGGAAGCTTCAAAATCCCTCTATTTTTCTTTTGGCTCAAAGATTCCTGAGGATTTTCCATGTTCGTGTAAGAAAGAAGACAAACAAAAAGATTTGTAAAGAGGATACAAATTAATAAACAGAGAGAAGCCTTCTAAGCTAGTATAGGAAATTAGTTCTTAAGAAACCTCCTGGTAACTCACTTCTCAGACTCTCTCGCTTACCCAGTCATAACGCGAGTTTGCATTGGTCCCAGGGTGCACCTCCCTGCACCAAGATGTCTGTGGTTAGCTTGTAACTAAGCACTTAAAAATGCTTGAAAATGTACTTATCCTGGCGTCAACACATTGCAGAATAACTTTTTCTCTCTCTTCTAAATATTATGGCCTGTCAGCATGAGTCATGGAATTCCAGGATGCTTTATGCATCAGCATTATCTTCCCTCTGTTCTACTTGGGGACAAAGTTGAGATTATGTAAATTAAACCACTTTCTTTGAATTCCTGACTTGGTTGTATATGCTTAAGGTTATAGGTACTTCTGGGAATGTATAATTATGCACATCCTTTATTTGTTTGGGATTTATAGGCATTTATAACATACAAAGGTAAGGTTATATTTCTGTAGAAATGTATGGCTTTTAAAAACACAATTAATGCACACCAAGTAGTACTGGAAAGAGAGCAGCATCGTTCAAAGTGATCTAACTCGGGTGCCTGAGGTGAGAATGTTAGAGTGGAGTATATTGGCTAGAAAGTTCTTTTTCCTGGAAGTCCATGTTATCTTTCCATCACTGTGGCAAATGCCTGAGGGAAACAGCTTAAGAGGAGGAAAGGTTCATTTTGTGTCATGGTTTCATAGGTTTTAGTCAGTGGACAGGTGGCTCCACCATTTTTAGACTAAGACTAGGCAAAACCACCATGGCCACTGTATGCCCACTTTATACTAGCCACGGCCACTGTATGCCCACTTTATACCGGCTATGGCCACTGTATGCCCACTTTATACCGGCTATGGCCACTGTATGCCCACTTTATACCAGCCATGGCCGCTATATGCCCACTTTATACTGGCCATGACCACTGTATGCCCACTTTATACCAGCCATGGCCACTGTATGCCCACTTTATACCGGCCATGGCCACTGTATGCCCACTTTATACCGGCCATGGCCACTGTATGCCCACTTTATACCGGCCATGGCCACTATATGCCCACTTTATACTGGCCATGGCCACTGTATGCCCACTTTATACCAGCCATTGCCACTATATGCATACTTTATACCGGCCATGGCCATTGTATGCCCACTTTATACCAGCCATGGCCAATATATGCCCACTTTATACCAGCCACGGCCACTGTATGCCCAGTTTATACTGGCCATGGCCACTGTATGCCCACTTTATACTGGCCATGGCCACTGTATGCCCACTTTATACCGGCCATGGCCACTGTATGCCCACTTTATACCAGCCATGGCCACTGTGTACCCACTTTATACCGGCCATGGCCACTGTGTACCCACTTTATACCGGCCATGGCCACTGTGTACCCACTTTATACCGGCCATGGCCACTGTGTACCCACTTTATACCGGCCATGGCCACTGTGTGCCCACTTTATACCGGCCATGGCCACTGTGTGCCCACTTTATACCGGCCATGGCCACTGTGTGCCCACTTTATACCGGCCATGGCCACTGTGTGCCCACTTTATACCGGCCATGACCACTGTATGCCCACTTTACACCGGCCATTGCCACTGTATGCATACTTTATACCGGCCATGGCCATTGTATGCCCACTTTATACCAGCCATGGCCAATATATGCCCACTTTATACTGGCCACGGCCACTGTATGCCCACTTTATACCGGCCATGGCCACTGTATGCCCACTTTATACCGGCCATGGCCACTGTATGCCCACTTTATACCGGCCATGGCCACTGTATGCCCACTTTATACCGGCCATGGCCACTGTGTACCCACTTTATACCGGCCATGGCCACTGTGTGCCCACTTTATACCGGCCATGGCCAATATATGCCCACTTTATACCGGCCATGGCCACTGTGTGCCCACTTTATACCGGCCATGGCCACTGTATGCCCACTTTTCACCGGCCATGGCCACTGTATGCCCACTTTTTACCAGCCATGGCCACTGTATGCCGACTTTATACTGGCCATGGCCACTGTATGCTCACTTTGTACTGGCCATGGAGCAGAGAGGGGAAAGGAGACTGGATAGTAAACCCTGCAAGCAAAGCACACTCACCTTGACCTGCTTCCTCTGGGTAAAGCACTATTGCTAAAGTTTCCACCACCTTCCAAAGCAACAACAGTAACTGGGGACCAACCATTTCACACATGAACCTTTGACCAGCGTTCAATATTCAGAAAATAACACTTGCAAAGTATTAGTGGAAGGCTAGAACTCAAATTTTCTTATGCCCTATTCTCCATGTAAATTACCACTGCCATATTGAGGAAAAGAAGATGCTCTAAACTGTTTTAAACCCTTTTAAAGTAACAGAATATTTACTATATTATCATACTATTGGATGCTATGGTTTATATTTAAATTATTTTCCACTTTTAATTTATCAGCCATTATTAAAGTTTTTTATGAATGAATCTTTAACAACTTTAACAAAATTGGGCATAAGAAAGGGTGAGAAGTAATTACAGAAAAAAAAAAAAAAAAAACCCAAAGAAATAACCAACCAGAGATAAGTTCTTTCTCAGATATTCAAGTATTTATTTTTCTTATTAATAAGCATATGCTTTGCAAAATATGACTTGGTGATAATATGAACTAGACAAAATTTAGACACTAATCAGAAAGCCATTCTTTATTAATAGTAAAAAAAGGAACCAAAGATAATTAACAGCTATTAATTTCCTGACTACCGAAGTCCTATGACTCATTGAAGGTTAGAAGTGTTCTCAGTAATGGGTGGGGATAGAATATGAAACTTTGTCACCAGGACCTCTTGCTTTTAGAACTTTATAGCTTGATTACATTCTCAATTCTACCCCTATGGTGGTGGAAAGATAGGTGCTTATGCCAAAAAAACTTTCATGGTGCAGTCTTTCTATTGCTCCAACAAAAAAAAGCTAAAATTACCCAAGCATGGTAACACATGCCTGCAATTCCAGTCCCCAGGTGGCAAGACAGGCAGTCAGGACCTTGTGGCCAGCCTGAGCAACACAGCTCGAGTGCCTCCAAAGAAGACCTCCAGCACAGGACCACATTCCCCCAATACAGCCAAGGGCTCTGAAGAGACCGTTGCTCACCTCTAGTGAATGACATTTGCTCACTGAATTCCTTAGTCCTGGGTTTCATAGCTGCCCACGGAACAGGGTTTAAATCCGCTTCGCTCAAAGTGGAGCATACGTTACAAACTCATGCTTGGGTCTTCCCACAGGCGAACGGGAATGTTGGGATGCCCGCCTCAAAAAAACAGTCTTCTGAATGTACTTATTAAACAGCAGAAGTTGTTTGGTGATTTTGCTGTTTTCTTATCTCCCTATTTCCCACCTTGAATAACTGCTTGGATTGAAACACTTGAAAATAACCAGTGGTGGCTGGACGGTCATGACGCTCACCTTTAATCCCAGCACTTGGGAGGCAGAGGCAGGCAGATTGCTGTGAGTTCAAGGCCAGCCTGGTCTACAAAAGTGAGTCCAAGACAGTCAAGGATACAGGCTACAGAGAGAAACCCTGTCTAGAAAAACTAAAAAAAAAAAAAAAAAAAAAAAGAAAGAAAGAGAAAAAAAGAAAATACCCAGTGGAAGCAAAGACTGTATTACAATTCCCATGGACAAAGTCTTCTTTGTCCTTGAGTTAACAGTACACAAAGATCTGACTGGGATGGTGAGAGGACTCAGTGTTTAAGAGTACTTGCTACTTTTCAGAGGACCCAACTTGAGCTCCAAACACTCAGGTTAGGCAGCTCACAATCATCTATAACTCCAGCTCCAGGTGATCTGAGGCCTCTGGCCTCTGTGGTGCACAAACTTACATAAAATAAAAAATAATAAATATAAATGCTTTGAAACAAAAAGACCTGGTTTAGTAAAAGTTCCCCTCAAGAACTGGAGAAAATAGATTAGAGTAAAACAGAATTTTCCTCTGTTAGCAGGGAGAGGAAAAAGCGTCATTTTCCCGTTGGCTTATAATCCGTCTCTCTTAGACATGTTTTTAATGCTAAGTTAAATCTTTGAAATGTTTGTGTTTAAACCAACCATATAGAAGCTATAAGGAAAAGGGCAAGAACAAATGCCTTTCTTTTTTATTTTGCATGGGCCCAGAGGAGGATAAATGACAGTGACTATATTCCGTTTTTAAAAACTGTTCCCAATCTGTTTAGCATTAGACCCATTATAAAATTATTAATCTTGTTGCTGGCCATCCTGTCCACTAGAGCATCAAGCCTATGCTTAAGTCTTACCACTGTGCTTTAATATAGTAATGAGAGAAATAAAACAGTGAAATAGGGAGAAATTTATTCTGTTTTCATGTAAGATGTTTTTCTTTTCTGTATATCATATAAATGAATATAAAGTAGATCAATGCTTGAACTAATTAACTTAAGACAAAATTGCTATACAACTCTGAACATAAGCCATCAAATTCTTAAGCCAATTATTCTTAATACTCAAATATTTTTTTGTTTGTAATAATCACTGTAGCTATGCTAAGCCAAATGGGATCATTAATTTATTAATTAATATTACCCTAAGAAAAAGATACCACTTGACATGGATGGATTGCACTTTACAAAAGGTGTGTGGGTGTTTAATTTTGACCTTTGTTCTTTTGATGTTTTTATTTATTGTGCATGAACTTTTAGATTGTCCCTAGCAACCACTGGAATAAAGTAAACACTTTCTGTCCATAGGCCAGGAGTGATGAGCAGGACAGGCAATCAGTTGATGGTATGAATTTTGGGAATTTGGAAAGACTTCATAATCACATCAAATCCCTCTTAAATTACTTTCTGATACCTGACATTTCTTTGTCTTAAAGTAATTGCAAACATCACAGGGAGAGCTAGCACACATCTCATTAGAGTTTTACATATTATTTTTAGTTCTGCAAAATCCTGCATGGGAGTTAAGTTTTTATGTAGAAAATGCGAATGAATTAAATATGAGTATTCAAAAAGTATTAAAGGCATAAGGAAAATTGGATAAGTCGAAGACAAACTATCTAAATTATAACTTAATAGAAGAAAAGATTCAAATGGATGACTTTGTATTGAAGATATTTTCAAAATCAAATACAGTTTGAAATTTTATGTCGGTCTAGGGCCTAAGGTAATTGAAATATTCAAATTGAGTTTTATCCCTTAGCCTGATGTTAAATGGCAAAATTTCTACTTCAAAATAAAATGCACTTCTATCTAAGATGTACCAAAATTTCATAGTTGAAAGAAACAAATTCTGTTACCTTTGCCAAGATCTGGCACTCAGAAAATCACCCCTTATCTTTGCAACGGGAAATAGAAGGTCTATAGCATAAAGCTGAAGACCCGAGTCCCACTCAGAACTCAGATCAATTTAAAACAGGAGCGATCTGTCTGGATCATCTGCAGCAAATCGCAGCAGCAGCAGATGTAAAACTGTTCTTTACACCCCACTGACTATTTGACAAATAGGAGTGTGCCATTAACCACACTGAGAATGGTCCCGTATTAAAAATATGAAGCCTATTTACATATGAAGAGTTGAGATTGATTCTGTATAAATGGAAGGCATAGACACATTCCTTCCAGTTCTCTTAGACAAAAAAAAAAAAAAAGAAAAAAAAAAGAAAAAAACCTAACTTTCTTAGGTTTTTAATATTCTCTGACTCTTTTCCCTGGAGCCTAAAGAGCCTTTGCAGAAAGCCCTCTCATATAACATCTTTTTTCCTTCCACAACCAGCCAGAGCTTTTATAATTACTTTCATAATTGCACATTCATCTCTCTATATGTAAATTTATATTTTCAAAGGCATTTTCTTAATCTCCAAAAGTGACCTCTTAAAGAAATAGGACACCATTGTGACAACGGATACTTTAAAATGCATCCATTAAAGGGAAAGCCTAACATTTAGTATGCTCTAAGACTTCAAAAAGCTTGACTGATAAATCACTCTCCAAAAATAACAGTGAAAATAACATACAAGAAAAAAATTAAATTAAGATTCATTGATCCTTGAACTAACACTGGGCTTGAGGAAGTGATTTCTGTGTAGAATTAGGCATACATAAAATATTTCCATAAAACATTTATTATGGACAGAGTTGGAATCATACCTCTCTTTCATGTCCCTTAGCTCTTGACAAACTCTGTCTCTTGAAAGCAAGAAAGAGTTGAAACTTGATCATGTGTTTTGATCCAATAATCTAGTTTTCAACTGTCACTTGGAAGTATGAGATAATTAACTTTTAAGTTATACTTAAGAGATATTTGTTGATCCTGTATTTTTATTTATTTTTTTGGCCTGTTCCATATTGCTTGGTTTTTTTTCCCCCAGTTTTGTTTGTTTATTTGGTTAAGAGGTTTACTGGTTAAGTTGGGCATTTTTTATTTATTTCTGTTGTCATTTATTAATCTGGTCCTGATTTATTTTTTCCTCTGTTATTTTGTTTTTACTGCCTTTCCTTTTTTGTGTAAAAATGTCTTTATCTTTATCTATCTTACATAATGCTGGCTTCGTAGTTATAAATTATTTTAGTTTGTGCTTGCATTGCACGTCTCTTGTTTCTATGTCAATTTATAAAAAATGCTTGGCTAAGTATAATAATCTTACTTGGCAGTCATTTGCCTTCAGAAACTGAGATGTGTCATTCGATGCTTCTTCTCCTGACTTCTAGATTTTCTGCTGAGAGGGCTGATAGCACTCTGATGACTTTGTGTGTGAAGCTTTTATCTCGAGAAGCTCTCCCTGTTGTCGCTTTGTTCTGTGATTTCTAATGTTTTAATGATGTGTCTTGGTCATGCCTGCTTGATCTGTGTGTCCAGGTTTCCCTAAACCTCAGAAATCATCTGCCAGAATTCCATAGGCTAGTTTTCCTAAACCTTTTCATTTATTTTTCTTTTTGTTGTTGATGTTGAAACATTTTTCTCATACAGTACACTCTGAATATGTTTTCCTCTCTCTCAACTTTTATGTCAGCTCCTTCTGCTCCCTGGCTTTTTAAATATTCTCTCTTCATGATGCCCAGCATCCTTGAAAGTTGTGGTTCCATTGGAATCCTTTCCTTAAGTTACTCTTGGAATATAATAGTGTCTCACCTTAACTGCCCATCCCTTGTCTTCTTTCCTCTGCTTCATGTAGCCTGCTGGTTCCTACTCTGTCCTTCATGTAGCCACTGGTGGTGCTTCCTACTCTGTCCTTATTCTTCATGTAGCTGCTGGTGGTGCTTCCTACTCTGTCCTTCATGTAGCCTGCTGGTGGTGCTTCCTACTCTGTCCTTATTCTTTGCTTACACCATTTCTGGGTTGTTCTTTTTCAAAGCCTCCATTTCCATAGTAATGCTTGCTCCATCTTACTGAAATCCTGCCTGTTTCACTTTCTCAGCCACACTGCTGATTTTCTCTTTGGGTCTTGAACTGACCTCCTTACATTATCCATCTGTTTGACTTCATATAGAGCCAAAACTCTGACCCCAAAAGGGATAAGAGATGGTTTATTCTCATGCCAAATATGGATGGCCATGGCCTAGGAATTCATATTGAGATTATGACAAATTTATTGTTCGGATATGGTAACAGTTTGGCATTCTTATAGTAAAAGAACCAAGAAAGTAATAAATCAAGGCACTTTTGAAAAATACACAATTGGAAGCATTCAAGAGGCAGAATACAGCAAACTGTGGAGACTCACTCTAGGCCCCAGGCACTGTATGACAACTTAAGCCCTTTGGTGGGCTGGAAAGTAGGGATTGGTTCACATATTCTAAAGGACTTATCTACTGATAATAAAGATGTTAAGATGCTGACAGAAGATGGCTGTGAGTGGCTGTTATATAGGGTAACGATGGCTTGAGATATTTTGACACCGGACTTAGAGCATACCAGCTTCTCAGCATAACTGAAAGCCTGAGCAGCTCATCATGTCTGAGGAAGGTGAGGTTGGTTTTAGGAGCAGTCTGTCACACCTTCTAAAGTAGTTGAATGTATTTAAAAGTAAAGTTATGAGCCCACCACTTACACCCTCACCCCCACCCTCTTGCCAAGAATGTCACATTTTTTCATTATTTGGAATCATCATGTAGAAATCTGGGCTTTGGCGATGTCATATTGGTTGGCTTTTTTTCCCCTTTAAATCTTTTTATGTTACAATTTCCACATCTTTGGAAATGAATTTCTGTTTCTATTTTTCTTTGGTCCTATCTTTTGGTTTGTCTGTTTTATTTTATGTGGGTCTTCTCAGTAGAGAGAGTCACTTGGGATTATAGTAAATAATTCCTGTTCCTCCTCAGTGAGAACAGGAAAAACACAGTCACAGGAACAATGGTTTGCCAACAAACTCACACTAAAATGGATTTTAAAAAACCAGTAGAATATTTCAGTACATCACCAAGAATGGGAGCAGAAAGAGAAGTAGGGCTCTGCAAGGAATATGGGTAGTAAATATCTGTAAAGCCGAAGAAAATTGCAATTATGAAGAGAGAGAGACAGAGAGACAGAGAGAGACAGAGAGACAGAGAGAGAGACAGAGAGAGAGACTGAGAGACAGAGAGAGAGAGACAGAGAGACAGAGAGAGAACTGTGAATAATGTAGAAACTGAAAAGCAAAGGGAATGGGAAGACTGAGGAAGTTTATGGGTTGAAGGAACAAGAAGCAACAGAGCAGAACTAGCTACAGTCCAAGATGAAAGGGACATAAAAAAAAAAAAAAAAGGCCGAGCACAAAGTAAGTGAAAACTAGAGTAAAGACAAAAATATAAAATACAGTGAAAGAGAGTGTTTGTTATAATAGTCAATACCTGTTCCTTGCTCAGGTGAGCAAACACTCTCTTCAATATTTCCAACCTCATCTCATCCACCTGCATCAACAGCAACCAGGAGCAGCAGGAAGAAACACCAGCAGCCTTCTTTCTCAGAGACCCCAGTCTCTCTGTCTCTCTCTGTCTCTCTCTGTGTCTCTCTCTGTCTCTCTCTCTCTCTCTCTCTCTCTCTCTCTCTCTCTCTCTCTCTCTGTCTCTCTCTCTCTCTCTCTCTCTCTCTCTGTCTCTCTCTCTCTGTCTGTCTCTCTGTCTGTCTCTCTGTCTCTCTGTCTCGCTCTCTGTCTCTGTCTCTCTCTCTGTCTCTCTCTCTCTCTGTCTCTCTCTGTCTCTCTGTCTGTCTCTCTCTCTGTCTGTCTCTCTGTCTCTCTCTCTCTCTCTGTCTCTCTCTCTGTCTCTCTCTCTCTCTCTCTCTCTCTCTCTCTCTCTGTCTCTGTCTCTCTGTCTGTCTCTCTGTCTGTGTCTCTGTCTCTGTCTCTCTGTCTCTCTCTCTCTCTCTCTCTCTCTCTCTCTCTCTCTCTCTCTCTGGCATTTCACAGGTGACAAACATTGCATGCTCTTTCAGGAGGCAACTCTCAGCTGTGGACAACCTGGAGCAGCCCCCATATCCCACACCTGGGATTAAAACAAAAACATGTTTACATATAAACCCAAACTTCCACGATAGTTCTTGGTGCTATTCTCCTTTAGTTAGTCATCTGGGTGGGAAACTTTGTGTCTTAGGAAAATAATGGTGTCCAGAGTTCCCTACTCTCTAGCAGAGTGGTTTGAATGTGAAGTCTATCTCAGGACTGTGCCCCATCCCCCCCACCCCCATTTAACCAAAGAGGTTTGCTTCCTGCAGCTTGAAGGTCTGCCAGGCAGAATGTGGGGTCTAATGTGTTGTCTTAGGCAGATGTTTTTCTATCTTTTGATGCCTGCTCACAGAGACTGGAGAAATGTATTCTTTTCATCTCTACTGCTTTGTTCCACACCCTGAATTGGGATCTGTTGTTTCCTTTGTAAATTTAAAACTCAGCATTTATGCATTTCCCCTAGTCTCCCTTCTTGCCTCCTGTTTACCACAGCCCTCCCTTGGTATCCATGACTATCACCCCTTTGCACTCTCACAAATCAAATATATTCTTTCCGAGTCAAAGAGACAAAGGAGTGTGCTAGTGTTTCCATTATGCAGGCAGCGCCTCATTGCATCATGGGTACTTCCAGGCACATTCCTCTGAACAGATCAAATCAAGTGTATAAGACTAACGGAGAGAGATCAAAGATGCCTAATCTCCCCATAGGGAGGGAGAAGTCCTGAAAAACACATGCACATATTTTGAAAAACAGAGGGAGATTTTTTTTTAGGTTGTCTTAAAATCCTAGAGTTGAGATGATAATGATCAGTTCTCTATCAGTCACATCTCAAACAATGGAGTACACTAGTAGAGTGTCAATAAGAAGGTGAATAAGTGGAAACTCTCACAATTATGATTATGATGACAACGATGATGATGACGACGATGACGATGAAGACAACGACCATGATGATGATGCGTTTGAAGCATAAAACTCTGAGACATCCAGAAAGGAGCTAAATATTCACAGGTAATATTCGCATAAACAATGGACTGATTTGACCTTGTACTTCCGAACATACTGTTTGTTAATAGCATTCCAAGTTTTCCTTTCTTTGATTAACTGTGCTGTTTAAACTAGCCATAAGGAGCTGTCCATTGAATCAAGTATTGCACTGATTCCACCAAAGATGTTAGGTGTAGATAAGGGATAAAAGTCAAGTTCCTGTCCCTATTTATATATATAGCCCTACATTTTTCCGCTGTTGACTGTTCTGGGTTAAACTCACTCCAGTGTTTAGGTTATCTATGCCACAACCTTCATCAGCACATTAGTTTTTTCTTTTATGCTTGTTCCTATTAAGTATTAGAAAAAATGGTAAATGCTGAGAATATAATCATAGAACTAACATGCCATTTTGGAGAGATTTTAAAGATGAGTGGTAAAGAGGGGTAGGACTTATTAAATAACATTTACTTAGGAAACTATTCATGTGCACTGTTGACAGAAAGAAAAGACTCCACAAGCAGAGGCTTCAGCCAACAGTTTCCGGCTACTCCTGTTGAATCAGCATAAAGACATCAAATTTTCTGCACAGAACAATAGTGGAAGAGTCCCAGGCAGGAGGCAATGTTCACCCCACTGGCAGGCATATGATGAGTGGGTGGAAGATGGTGTGGGGAGGGTGAGAGGGAGACGGTGAGACTGCTCAAGTGATAGGAGACCCGGTCAGGAAGCAGTCCAGACCCATCCAGAGGAGTCTCGCTGGGCCTGTCACTGAAGGAATTCAAGCAGAGGGATGACATAATTCAGTGTGTCTGGCAGGCTGTTGGATGCTTTAAATAAATAATCAATAATTTTTTATTTATCATCACTACTAAAACCCTAGGAATCATCCCAGCCGTGAAGAGACAGGAGCCTCTGAAATCTGCAGTGCCATTCAAATAGCAAACCAGCCCCACAGGCCCATCAGCACCCTGGTGCTTCATCAGTTTCAGAATGCAGGCCTCTCCATCCTGCCAAGTCTACTGCCTCGTGGAAGCTTGTTAGAGTCTCTCTTTTGATGGCACAGTTCCATGTCTCTTCTCAAACTTTGTTACTTCCACACCTTTTAATTATTTTCAATGCAAGCAAGTGGGTGGGGAGAGAGCTCAGTCAGTAAAGTGCTTTACCATCCCCAAAATCTAAGCTAGATAGAAAGCTGAGTGTGGTGGCTGGTGCTTATCATCCCAGCACTGAGGAGACAGAGACAGAGAGATGCCTGAGAGTCACTGGCTAGCCACTTCAGAACGCTTATTCTGTGAGCTCCAAGAGAATGGAAAACCCCAGCTCAGAAAAAAAGAAAGAAAGAAAGAAAGAAAGAAGGAGAGAAGGAAAGAAGACTGACAACACCTAATGTTATTCTCTGACGTTCAAGTAGGCATGCACACAAAAGCACATAGTGGAATGCACATATACATCACACACAATGCACAGACACACACACACACACACACACACACACACACATTCTTCTGTGACTATACAAATAGCTTTTGCTCCCATGCATTTAAAGTAACAAAATTCACTGTATTCAAATTCAGTTGTAATTGTTCCCATGTATTTATTAATTCACTACAAATATCAATAATAATGTTATTTCATAGTCACACTTTTATTGTTTATAAAAGAAATTGTACTCTCTCAAGCGGAAACAACAATAGTAGCCACTCTTACCTGTTTTTAAATTTTTCTTCAATATCTGGCTCAAAAGAAGGACAGATGAGTTCTCCAGGCTCTGTCCGCATTTAGTCAGTTGCAATATGTTATTGGAGTGTACGGTGAGACTATGCTCTCACCCAGAGAGTTAGAAAATGGCTAACCCTTTTCAGACACTTATTTTCATCTGTTAAGAGCAGACATTGAAGACAGAAGTAGAGGAAGGAGACATTTCCGATGGTTGAGCCAGGACATCTATCTCCTACTCACACACCTTTGGTGCCCAGACCTAAGGCTTGAATGACAAACACGCCTGGATCTCTGGTGTTCTTGCATTCTTCAGAGCTGTAATCCCCACCTCCTGGTCCTTTCCACACTGAGACTCTCTCCTTCTGGCTTCATACACGGCATGGCATCATCAAACTTGATTTGAACATTAAACATGATATTGCATTGGGGCATTTAAAGAAATAAGGGTGTGATGGCAGCTGTCTGTGGCCAGCAGCCTCACTGGCTGTGGACTCTTCTTTCTCAGGCATCCGGCAAACACCATCCTAAGCCATGCTGGAGAAACAAGAGCTCCCCTGAGCTGAGTTTAATTAACTTGAGGGAGTGTTTGTGTGTGTGTGTGTGTAAATAAAAAGGGAAAAGTATTATGAATATGTTTACCAGATGTTGAAAAACATAAAAAAAAAAAAAAAAAGCACTGCAGGGAACATAAAGTAAATAAAATAGCTAATATAGAATAGGCTCACTGAGGCATTCAGTTATGCACAGTCAATTCAGAAAATGAAAGGTTTATAGAGGCTAAAAGGAGCAAAAGACAGAAAAATTAATTGCTTACTTTACCCAGTGGCACTCAAATAAAACTCAGCTGTATTCATTCGGATATGGTTTTATGACTTAAAAAATGTTGTGTTCATTTATATATACTTGAAACAGATAAGTTCAGTACCCAGCTAGATACCAATCATTAAACTTAAAAGATAAAACCAAACAGAAGCTGGGCTCACTTTGCAGTTCTGTATAACAAGTCCCATGGAAAGTTAATGGATTAAAGAACCCACATTCACGATCTCAGTTTGGGAAGGCCAGAAGGTCAGCCATAGCCTGTAGGAGTCATCAGCTTAATGTTCACAAGGCCGCAAGTATAAGTCTTTCACTGGGCCTGTGACCTCATCAGAAGACACAACCAGGGAAGAAGTTGTTTCCAAGCCCCGAGCTCCCCAGCAGAATTTATTCCTTTGAAAATGCAAGACTCAAGAAACATAATCTTTCAAACTAGAACAGAGACCGTCCAGTGACAGTGGCTCCCAGGCATCGCAATCAGCGAACATACAGAGCCAGGCACTGGCTAGAATGGGAGGCTGCTTCCCCATTCAAACAGTAGTGATTCGCAATGGCGGGAATAGTGAGAGACAGTTTGCTAGGCAGGCAACTGCAAGCCTTCTACCAGAAAATACAAACTTCTAGTATTGACACTCAGGTGAAGATCTCTTTGCTATGGTCAGATGGAAAAGTTTATTATTTAAAATATTTTACTAAGACGATTAAAGGCATATTCAAATTTTATGTAATACAGTCTCCCACTAAGCACAACCATCTGATATTATGGAGGAAAGTAAGGAGTCAGGGATCAGATTTTAATTTTGCCTCAACTACTTAGTACATGTTTATTCTAAGACATGTTCATGAACTTCTGCGGGAATCACCTTACACGTTCCCACATCGATTAGAGAAGATAGGTACAAAATGGTCTGATTGAGCAGTGTCTGACATGGGGCTGGAGAGATGGCTCAGAGATTAAGAGCACTGACTGCTCTTCCAGAGATCCTGAGTTCAATTCCCAGCAACCGCATGGTGGCTCACAACCAACTATGATGTGATATGGCGCCCTCTTCTGGCCTGCAGGTGTACATGCAAGTGACACTGTATACATAATAATAAATAAATAAATTTTTAAAAAAGAGAGAGAGAAGTGTCTGACCAAACACAAATGCCATTAATAAAAAATCACAGTGATCAAAGCCAACTGTGTACACAACACATTCTGTGATGCTATGAGATCCTTTACCGAGGACTAGCCAAGCTCTTACCTTGAACTGAATCTGGAGGAAATAAGGAACCTGACCTACTGTATTAAAAAGAAGCAATTTAAATTGTATAAATACAAGCAGGCAATTTCACAAACACAAAACATGAAGTAAATTGTCTTCTCCAACTTTGAGACTTATTTTTATCTAGTACATTGGGAGTGTATTATATTAACCTTCCTTACTACAACCTCTACTTACAGTCCTGGCAATGCCACTGAACACGCAGCTGTGCAAGTCTCTGACAAGGGCCAGAAATCTTGCAAGACTTCGGTGACAGCAACACAAGTGCCTATAGTCTCCCTTTCACTGTCTCATGCTTCGCATCTGATTTCAGTCACATAAAGATGAACTATTGATCCACACACGCATACTGGCGAGTACTTAGAAAACAACCTATAAGGGGGTGGGGGGGGCAGTTCAGGCACTGGGAGTTTGAAAACAATCTAACACCACCCTGAGAACAGCTGGTTCTGTCATGCTCCACAGGGAGTCATTTGCACCTTACCTAAACAATGAAGATCAATGAATTAAGAGATTCAGAGAAAATTAAAAAAAAAAAAAAAAAAAAAAACTAGAGACGGAGGCCAGGGACAAAACCAGACTCCTAGCGGCATTAGTCATAAATGATGGTGCTAGAATGGTCGAGTTCCAAATGCTCTGTCAGAAGTGAGGTTTGACAAACACATACTTTCCTTGGTAAACTCTTGAAATAACATTCGGGCTTTAGACAGTGGGTAATGTGATCCTAACACAATGCTGTTGTTTGTTGGGTAAGGAACCATATGTACACTGGAGAGAAAACAAGCAGACAAACAAAACACCTCAAAGGAAGCAGCATGTTGACAGGAGCCAGTTCACGTTCTCAAGTCGCCAGGAGTTTCTCTTCAAAGTCTTGAATGGTAATATATGGTCATAGTTACAGGACAACAGCAACACAGCTGAGCAGTGTCATCGTCGTTATGAAGCACAGGAGCGGAGTGAAGTGAGAGCGATGTGAGTGAAAATGAAAACTTAAACAACTGATTTAGCTTTTCGTGATTTTTATTGTTTTATATATTTTTAAAACAGATAAAAGTTGGGAGACTGGACTACACCTGTCATGAGGCTGACATATCATTTATGTACCCAGGCAAAATGAAGCACGTCATTTTTCTATTACACTGCTTAAATCCTTTGAAGACGCGAGTAAAAAATAATAATAATAAACCACTATGCACTGCTAAGATTACCATGACCTGGAGGTAGCTGACCCACTAGCATTGCATAGAAATTATCAAGGTGGCAATTACCAAAGGCAGTAGAACATTTGATTAGTTACTTAATAACACAATACTTCATTATGAAACAAAGAAAAGTGAGCATAAATAAAATCCACATCACCCTTTGGCAACTGCTGATTAATTTCTCTTTCTATTTGTCTTTGGAGTTCCTGCTTTTCTCTACCCCCTGTAAACTTCAGAGACAAAGGCTTCTGTTCCTTGTTCAACCTTACTCATGATAAGCAGCAGCCTTATGTGGCAATTATTTCTTGTTAATCTTGATTTTGAGGGTATGCAATTACAGCCTACATGCCGACTTCCTAACAATTTGCATGGGGTAGCATGTCGGAATATATAATTCAAAAAATATTTTTTTCCTTTAAAAGTTTTCTTTGTGTGTGCACTTTGTAATTTTATTTTGATGCTACGTGGCAGGGAAAAAAAAAACAAACAAAGAACAAAAAAAAAAACAAGTAAACATCTTAGCCCAGTTAGGGACCAGGAAATGTCAAAGGCATCCACAGAGAAGCCAAACCAAGTGCTGAGTAACGCTCAAATTAGAAATGTGGTTTCACAGTGCATGGCTGTGAGTCATCTGAAATGCAAGCTAAAGTCATCTTAAAGGAGGGGACCTAATTCAGAAAATATCTTCATAAGATCCAGCTGTAAGGCATTATCTTAACTAGTGGTTAACAGGAAAGGGCCCAGCCCATCCTGGCAGGGCACATTCCTGGGATGATGGTCCTGGATCCTATAAGTAAATATGCTGAGCAAGCTATGAGCATCAAGCTGGTAAGCAGTACCCCTCCATGGCCTCTGCATCAGCTCCTGCCCCCAAGTTCCTGCCCTCTTTGAGTTCCTGTCCTGACTTTCTTTAATGATGGACAGTGCCGTGGAAGTGTAGGCCAAACAAATCTTTTCCTCCCCAACTTTCTTTTGTTCCTGGTGTTTCATCACAGCAATAGTAACCCTAACTAAGACCATGGTGACCCAAGACTACTGCTTCAAATTATATACATCTTCGTTAAATTGTTAGCTGTTTATAAAGAATGTCACAAGTATTTTGAATAACATCATATGTCACAAACGTCTTGTAATCATTAGAAAAGGATTCTTTGTTAATAGGAAGCACACCTGCTACTTGTGTGAAAATGATGACTATCAAATCATAACCGTTCCTTCATTTTTGGTTTTCTCATTGTTAAATATGCACCACACAACATATATGGTATAAGATTTATTGTAGAAACCTGGGGAGAGAAGGAAGGGGTTTCCAGAAGAATAGAGAGAAAGACAGACACACACACACACACACACACACACACAGAGAGAGAGAGAGAGAGAGAGAGAGAGAGAGAGAGAGAGAGAGAGAGAGAGAGAGAGAGAGAGAGAGAGAGAGAAAACAAGTTTGTCCTTTTTTATCCTGTGCCCTTGGTGGTGGTGACAGGTGATGACATTAGAGGTCTCTAAGCAACCTAGGGGCAGGTATGCTAACATTTCTTCCTTTTCCTCTAATTTATAAAAAATAAGGACGTTGGATTGCTTTTCATGTAAGGAATGTTTGAGTAAATGTAGGTTCATTGGAAGCAGCTCCTGGCTGCCGTGTGTGTGTGTATGTGTGTGTGAGAGAGAGAGAGAGAGAGAGAGAGAGAGAGAGAGAGAGAGAGAGAGAGAGAGAGAGACAGAAAGAGACAGAAAGAGAGACAGAGAGAGACAGAGAGAGAGACAGAAAGAGAGACAGAGAGAGTGACAGAGACAGAGAGACAGAGACAGAGACAGACAGACAGACAGACAGACACCGACAGAGAGAGACAGAGAAAGCAACAAAATATCTGAATTATATGGAGAAGGGGAAGGAAAAGCTCTTGCTCTGGCAAGTTCAGGGTAGAAGGTCGGGCATGCCAGCCACGTCCCCTGAGGAGTTCTAGGAGAACCTGGAGCTCTTTGTCCCAGGTCTGGGGCACATCATTCAAGCCTTTTGTTGATAATAAATAGATAAGGGATGAAGAAACCAATGTCTCTGACTGCTTCCTGCTGACAGTGAGGCAGCCACAGGGGGTTAAAAGGCTGAAATGTTGGCCAGGTCCTGGAAGAGCAGGCTGTTGTATTTGCTCTGCAGGATCTCAGAATATCTGTTGCTAGGAGGGACAATGCAGGTCCAGCTGACATGATCTGCATGGTTGGACTGAATTTCCTGTGGGTAGCTGCTTTGATGCTGTCCTGGATGGAGGAAATCCTGGCAGGATACTGGAACATATATACGGGCAGAAGACAAAGTAGATTAGAGAGAAAACACCCTTTTTTGTATACATTTTTGGAAGAGTGAGCAAAGACAAGTCTTGGAGCAAAGAAGAGAAAAAAACTTGAACATAGGAAACTTCCTTCCATTTTACCTTAGATGTATATTTGAAATTCTTGGGAGAGAAAAGGCCTGTGCATGGGGAACTTCCTTCCATTTTAACTTAGGTATACATTTGGAACACCAATGTTAATTATGTGCCACACAACTTACACAGTAGAAAATTTATTACAGAAACATGGGGAAGGAAGGAAAGGAGGCACCCCGGGGAGGGGGGGGGAGAGACAGAATAAGAGAGACAAAGTAAGAATAAGAGAGCGATGAGTGGCAGGTTTGTCCTTTTTATCCTGTGCCCTTGGTGGCAGTGGCAGGTGATGACATCAGAGGTCCCTAAGCAAGGCAGCATGCTGACATTCATGCTCTTATGTCTCCATTTGACATTGAGAGAAGAGAAACAGAACATCACAAATGTTTATCATAAGCAAATAAAGTTAAGGTAAAGCAAAATTTCCAGAGGTCAGGATAGGACCCCTTGTGTATATGTGCCTGACAACATCCTGTGAGGAGGAGAATCGGACCCCAAAGAGTGTCGACCTAAATAAGATCATTCAGGGAAAAATCACCGAGCTGTTCCTAGATGGAAAAAACTCAGCTAAACACCACAGTAGGATCTGTGCAAGCAAAAGGGATTCTAAGGCAGACATTGCTGAGAAAGATTCTCAATACTGTTGACTTGACTCAAATGTTCAGTACTTTCCTTGTGCCTGGAGGCTTCCATGCAATGTATGCCATCGCTGAACCGTGGCAGTGGCATGGAGAAGGACAAGTCAACCAGTAAGATTCATTTGAAGAGCTTTGCATCCTCTTATGATGTGCTTCTTATTCGGGGAACTAATTTTTAAGTGGATTTCATACGTGCAAATGAAGCCATTTCCCTAAGAGGGTACAGTAAGGATGGATGTATATGCACACACCTATATGTAACAGCTGCTCACTTGGCTTTTGCTTTTGTCAGGCTCCATGCTGCCTTCCATTATCACTGTAGTATCTTCATCTCTTATGAGTCCTCACAGTTCATTTCAACACCAGTGACAGCTACATTTCCCCCAGAGAATCACTGATGCTTACCATACCTTGTTGTACCTCATGCTCTACATTGATAAACAATAACTCAGAGCCAATGTCAAGTAATGTCATCCAGCACATCTGTTTTGTTCAAGCAACTTGTGGGCACTCCCTTGCCTGGTTCTTGTTGCATGACTACAACATAAACAAAGCAAGTAGCATGAATGTCTTAGTTAGGGTTTTGTGGCTGTGAAGAGAGAGACACCATGGCCACAGTAGCAACTCTCACAGCAGCAACTCTTACAAAGGAAAAGATCTAGTTGGGGATGGCTTACAGTCTCAGATGTTTAGCCCATCAGCATGGCAGCATGCAGGCAGACATGGTGCTGGAGAAGGAGCTGAGAGTTCAACATCCAGATCCACAGGCAACAGCAAGTAACTGAGCCACACTGGCCAGGCTTGAGTTTCTGAGACCTCAAGACACACCCCCTAGTGACACACCTCCTCCAACAAATCCATACTGGTTCCAACAAGGACACATCTCCTAACAGTAGCACTCCCTATGAGCTTATGGGAGCCATTTTATTCAAACCATCACAATGAGTATATAAACAATGTGACTATAACAGAAAGTCATGTAATACACATCATCTTTTACCGCACACCCATGTGAACTCAATTTAGAGTTTTGATTTTTTTAAGTAGCACATGTATAACCTACTGGTGTTAGCATAACACTCATACATTTTCACATGTAAGCCCACTTTTGGTGTCATGTATCTTAAAATTTGGATCTGAAATTTAAATCAAAGAGTCACTTTCTCTCCTGTCCTATGGTTGTCATATAGAACAGAATTTAATTTTAATCTTAAATATGAGTAATGTTGAAAAGTGTATGGGTTTTTTTTTTTTTTTTGGATATTTCTGGTTATGAGAGTGTGGAAAACTGGCTTTAAACAAAGCCTTGCCTCAGCACATGGGATTCTGAGATACTGTTTCTATAAATGGATAAATCACCTTTAAGACCAAGAGTAAAAAGCGAGACGAAATTGAAAACACAGGACAATTTTTCACAGCTTTCCCCAACTTTCACCATTATTCTCTACCTCCTTCAAATTTAATTCTCTGTAGGAGAAAATATAGTCCACGGAGCTTTGGGACACAGTGCACTTAAAGTCTTCATTCTTCTGAATGTGAGTCCTTTTTAGTGTTAAGTCTTCTTCTGTTTGGGTTTTACATTTGATGACTAGGGGAGGTGTTTGAGTACTTACCAATAAAATAATTTTAAAATTTGGGTCTGAAACTTAAAGTCAAAAATATAATAATTTTGTATTTGTTCTATTATTGTCGTGATTCTTATAACTGATTGGTTACCATATGGTTGCTCATTTTTTTTTCAGATTTTCTTAAAACTTTTAGAACACTATATTTTCTAACAATTGATTACTAAGTGTTAGATGCTAGCATAGGGCTTAAATATAATAAGAAAATAGTAATAGCTACTGATATGAAAGTTTTGAAATTACCTCTGTTTAATTGGTTTAATTTTAGAAACAAAAGCAATTTGAGTAGCTCTATTTTCCAATTATTTTTTAGTGCAGTGGACACAGGTCTCCTTGCATGGAATGATGGTCGTATCATGGGGCAGGGCCTCACATTGCCATTCTGGATGTCAGCCAGGGTGCCAGAGCGTTTTCAGCACAGGGAGAAATGTATCGCATCCCCAAATGTCACTGGAGTGAGAATTCTGGCAGGGAGGTGATTAGAGAACCTTGGCTACCCAGCTCATTTCTTTATGTCTCCTCTAAAGTCATCTGTACTGCATCTCTTAAAAGAGATTTAAAAAGAATGCATTACTAAAAGTAAGGTAACTGAACGTGCTATAGATGTAATTCAGAAATTACAGTAGTTGATCAGCATGTGCTGGCCCAGGGTTCAATCTACAGACTGAAAAAAAAAAAAACAGTAAATGATGGACTTGACCCTTATTATATTTCAAATTTTCACATTGAACTCATCCTAACAGAGCATGCTGTTGAAGATGGTGTTTTCTCCTAAGAGATATGCATATGACAGTTTGCCTATAGGCCTCTCTGTCTTGAGCATGCTGTCTTGTCTCCTAGGTTGGCCATCTCACAGAGAATAAGACTACAACAAAAACAAATTGAGTGAAATAAAAGTTGCCTTTTAATGAACTTTTTGTTTCTGGAAAAAAGCAAGCATCCACCATTATAAGATTGCTCTGTGCTTCATGCTAAGGAGGACTGCAGATATGGTTTTAAACTTCAGACAAAATAATGGTCCTGTGTCACTAAAGGATGGATATGTTTTTCTTGTATGCTGCTTTATCAACATATAGAGTGAACAGACAGCACACTCAAAATAGGTTTTGATCTGCTGCCAGTTTTAAGTATAAGGGAAAAGCACAGTTTAAACAGAGGTTATTGGCACTTTCATTGGAAAGGAGAGGGGTGAGTCAGTCTACACAGTCTCTCTCTCTCTCTCTCTCTCTCTCTCTCTCTCTCTCTCTCTCTCTCTCTCTCTCTCTCTCCTGTCAGTCTGTCTCTCTTTCCCTCCCTCTTCCTCTTCCCTTATCCTGTTTCTTTCCCCCATCAAAGTCCTCATGGAAGCTTTTTGAGTATCAAATGTATTTATGGAATCTCTTCTTTCTACACCAATCAATAAGTACAATGGAGTTCTTATCATTTCTAGATAATAAGATAACAAATACTCACAATGAGCTAATGGTGACAAAGCTATGATATATAGATGTAGGTTCATTTGGGATCACCTCAGGACAGGGAGGGGAAGAGAGAGTGTGCTGGGTCTTGGGGGAAGGAAGCAGAGAGCACAGGGAGGTAGGAAAAGAGCAAGAGGAAGAAGGATAAATGGGGGGGGGGGCAAAAAGTGGCAGTGAAACCAAAATGTCTGGTATACACAGTGAGTCTCTGGGAGAGAGAAACCTTGCCCCTCAGTAGACCGCAGAGCATGCCAGGCACGCGCTGCAGCAAAACCTAATATCCACATATTAAGAGAAAGAATACATTTATTTCCTGTGGAGTCAACATTTAAATTAAATCTTAATAACTAGTAACTTGATAAATATTAGTAAAGTTTACTGTGTACAAATTGCTAAGACTTCCAATCTTATCAAAATGGCAGACCTTTGCAATCATGACATGGCATCAGAGTTAAACGCGCAGTGAAGTCAAGTCTTATGGATAAGACTGTACCTGAGGGGCTGCAAAGTACGCAAGGACCGTCACTGCATCATTTCATTTAGGCAAAAATGTATAAATAATCAAACTGTTTCTCTTCAAGTATTTATTCTGCACAATAGATAAAGCGTGATTTTTCTTTTACTCTTTATGGAAATCTAGACACATACACATTTTGTAAGTTTTCTTACCGGGTGACACCTAAATTCTAGCCTTTTGTTTATTATTAAGCAATTATCACACCGACATCCAAGAGAGAAGAAGACAGCAGCAAGCCAAAAGGAATTTTATAAAAGTAAGAAACTTCCTTGTCCTTAAAGTAACTGTAACAGTCCAGGTTGGGCGCAGACATGGCAGTGCATGGTTACTCCGGTATCATGTCTTTTCCTGGAAACAGTGTGGTAGGCAGCTTAGCTTGAAGGCCTTCTGCCCAGGTCTGATCAAATTGGACCTTAGGTTGAAGTGTTATAAATGACACCCCACACTGCCCATGGAGGTCTGTCCTCAAATCAAGGTAAAAACAAAATAAAAATTAGTTTTCAGTCCTTCATTAGGCATTAAAAACAAAAATGGAAATGTCATTTTAAAAAAGTGTTCTTAAAAATCTGAAGCCATGTTGAAGAGAATTTGCCATAGACTTCTACTATTTCTATACAATTGACATGTTAAAACCTTGAAACCTGGCGTACTTGTTTCTAAGCTAATAACAACCAATTTAAAGACTTCTACCAGAGCAACCTGATGTAATTAACTTTCTAGCATTTATGCGCTTAAGGAGTCAAATGTTCAGCTAGCACACATTTGTAGACATTAATTGAATTACATGGCTGTGCTCTGTAAGGTGTTCTGGAAGCTTGGTCATCTAGCTCACTTCTATGATTTTTCCTTTTAAGATTATGTAATAAGGTTCCCCTGGCAGTTTCAATCAGCATCAATATAGGCTTTCTAATAGCTTGTGAATCCCTAGCCATTTTGAATTATTCACTGACTGTCATCAGAAACAGAAGATTGCCCTCCCTCCAGGTGAAAAGCCCAGTGAAGGGCACACTGGAACGTTTATATCATGTGTCGTTTGTCAGAAACTGTCTTAAATATGAAGTAGGTAAATCTTCCTGGCAACCCGGGTTCTCAGAAATGAAATGGTTTACATCAAACCAAAGCTGCAAAGCTACTGAATAAACTGCGGGATACTGTAAAGGCAGAAGGTATGTGTGTTGACATTTTGAAAATATTAGACTCCAATGTGAAAGGATAGAAGAGTAACTGCCTCAACGCGGACGCAGGAATGCAAGCACTCGGTAAGCTTAAGTGGAGGCAGGTGTCTGAACATCTTGTTGGGACTGGAGACCTTTGTACAATCTAGGAAAGAATGCAATGCCCTGCTCAGAACCATGGCTCTCTATTTCTCCATTGTGTTTGGAGCCAAGAAGGTAGACAACCTGTCCTAATTTGCTTTCTATTGCCATGACAAACAGTGTGACCTTGTGTAGGAGAACGTTTTATTTTATCTCACAGCTTATATTCCATCCTATGAGACACAAACTCAAGGTAGGAACCTGGAGACCACACCTGGAGCTGAGACAACGGAGGGATACTACTGACTGGCTTGATCCCCATTGCTTGTTCAGTCTCCTTTCTTATCGAACCCAGGACCACCTTCCTAGGAGCGGTACTAACTGCAGTGAGCTGGTCCCTCCCACATTAATAACCAACCAATAAAGTGTCTCATCTTCTTGTGCTCAGGGCAGTCTGATGCAGGTAATTGCTCCGTCTTCTCAGATGACCCCAATTCATATAAAGTTGACAAAATCAAACCAAAGCAGACGCCCTCTCTCCCCAGTGATGGAAACATATGACAGTACAATATTCCTGCCTTTTTCCATGAGGGCTGGGATAAAATATGAATCCCTATGTTTGCCAGACAAGTAACTTATAGGGAGTTCTATTTCCCCTACCGACAGTCCCTTTAGTATAAAAGATGGCAAACATTACCTTCTGAGAGGCCAGTGAACATGAAAAGATAATAATAAATTTTACGATCAAAAGAACATTTTAATTTCTGCATCTAAATATTAAAACACACTAATTTTATTTTCCTCAAAATTTTCTTTTTGAAATTCATGTTTCTTGGTTTTTATTATATTTTATGAAAAGTCATATTAATGAATCAACCGGTAAAACTTGTGTTTTCTACTTCCTGCAAACCGCCTACTTGCTGAATACATTTTAACCCAGTGAACTTCTAAAGACCTCTAAGACATTATTATCTACCATTCCACCTCTGACTCACAGCTGTGCACATCCAAAAGCTTAATTACCATTTCTTTTAAATAAACTTCTGCCAGATGAAATAAGCCAGGAATAGAAAGACAAATACTGCATGATCTTACTCATGTGTGGACTCTGAAAGGCTTGATCTCATGAAAGCCGAAAGCCTAATTGTGTTCTCTAGAAACCAATAAGAGAAATAAGAGGTCTGAACGGAAACACAGTCAACAAATAAAACATGACAGTTTGATAGGAGTCCTGGTATTCTGTGGTACAACACAATGCATATAATTTAAAATAATATACACCAAAACGTAAGAAAGGGTATGTAACTTTCCCACCTTAAAGAAATAATAAATCATTGTGGATGGATTTTGAGTTGATCACTACCCAACATTCATCAAATGCTCAGAAATATGCACAAATATGTCAGCCAATAAGAAGTAATATTCAGCTAAAACTGCATTTTTCCATTTACTATTAGAAGATAGAAATGAGATGATGTACTTCAATTAATCACTTTGAATTATAAGAAAATCATAAAAGGAGGTGCAGGGCTTACCTTATGTCCTAATGACTGGCAGCTCTGGTCCCACGGCTCTCTGTGTGTGGTCCTCACACAGGAAGCATCAGCTCAGCTGAGACTCTTTGGAAACTGATGCAGGAAATTGGCCCATCAGTCAGCTTACAGAAGGCCCGCTGGTCAGTCGGCTCCCCAAACACTCCCACTATCACTCTTCTATATTTTCCACACAGTATCTCCCTCGGCCCAACTCAACACCTGCCTTTTACTTTAAGAAAACTTGATTTTCTATTTGTCAGTGGGTCATTATTTATTTACAACTAATTTTTAAAGCACTTCCTAGGATTCTGGACAAAGGATTCCTAGGCAGGTAAGGTTAGACGCATGAACGTCTAAAACAGAAGCCATGCAGAATGGAGCTGTTTGTGTTCACTTTCTCATACCAAGAGAGTCATGAATTGAAGCCAGTGAACGTAGCTACTGAAAGCCACCTGTCATTAATCAGGACACTTCAAGCGCACCACGAGTCAGTGTGTAGAAAGCAGGTTCATATTGTTTTTTCATTACAACATTTTTGAACCCTGACATGCATCCAAATCAATACAATGGAACACAGGAGAAAAAAACACCTCTTCATATAAGAAAGTCTGAATTACATCCTACTCAAAGTGGTGAATGCACCTATTCCCCCAGTTAATCAAAAATAGAAAACCCACAAGCTCAGTCTTGTTTTGCTTTTTTTTATATTTATGGATGATATATACCACCAACATTTGAAAATAGTTTTGTGAGAAGAAAACCCTGCCTTCCATGTCAACTCAGTGCTCACACTAAATAAAGAACCAGGCAAAGTCAGATCTATTTAGTTTTCTAAATCTTTTCCAACCCTTGTGGTACCCCAGAATGACACAGTACCAGAATTTCAGAGGAGTTGAGACCAGAGTCTATAGATAAACTGACAGGATTTGGGTCTTAAATCTGCTCGTTATGTATCCAAACACAGCCAATTATTTTACCTTTGTGTATCACAGTTTTCTCATCTGTACAATGAAAGCCATTGCCTTTGTGAGCTTTACTTTCATTAAGGAACTAATATCCATATTATAAAGAATATTTTAAAATATGTGTTTCATGAGGATTATTGCAGGAAACTCTCTGAATCCGTGGGGTTTGCATATATATGCGTGTCCTGGCTACTTTTATGTCAATTTGACACAAGCTATAGTCATCTGAAAGAAGGGAACCTCAATTCAGAAAATGCTTCCAATATGCTTTGAATGATAAGAAAATCCATAAGATCCAGCTGTACCACATTTTTAAAATTAGTGATTGATGGAAAAGACCCAGCCCACTGTGGCTGGTGTCATACTTGGACTGGTGATCCTAGGCTCTGTAATATAGCAGGCTGAGAAAGCCACAAGGAGCAAATCAGTAGGCAGCACTCCTGCATGGCCTCCCAATCAGCTCCTGCCTTCAGGCTCCTGTCCTGTGTGAATTCCTGCCCTTACTTCCTTCAGTGATCAACAGTGATGTAGAAGCATAATTCTAGCCCTTTCTTCCACAACTTGCTTTTGGTGATGGAGCATGCGACTATTACGGTCCAGGATTACAGAGGAAGAAGAGCGTCAACCCCAGATACCCAGATGAAGATGGCAGGAGTTGGTTTCCTCTCCCCTCCTAACCTGGTATATAAAGTTGGTTGCTCAACCATCAATCCTAGTAAGAATTCATTACCTTCACAGTTATCAGGCATCATTCCTGTTTAACCTAATAAAATTTCCCTCTGCCACCCCAGACACCCTAGCCCCTGAGTACGCACGTGAAGTATCTTCCAACAACCCTGTCCTGACCAATAGTACTACACAAACTTTGCCCAAGAGACCATGACCATCTCCCCAGGGGCATAAATATTCCCTTCCCCAATCAATAAACCAAACAAACCAGTTCTCCTAAGCTGTTCCTGGACAAGTGTTCTTTGCCTGCCCACTCACTGCACCAACCAAGGTCCTGCCTGCACCAACACAGGCTGGCCAAGCATCACTCCCTCCAGTCCAGACCTGTGCACAATGGGCCTGGATAACCCAAGGGGAAAAGCAAATACAGAGCATCAATAGTGTTTAATCACAGAACAGTAACCCTAACCTACTGTGGAAAAAATGTTTCATAATTACACCTACACTGAACAAGTATAATTATTTTGGTGCTGTTACTGTTTTAAAAACTATAGTATAACAACTATTAAAATAGCGTTTGGGTATTATAAATAATCTAGAGATTTCATAAACTTCATAAGAAGGTGTCTATAGTGATATGCCAAATCAATTTTGCACAAGACACTTGAACACCTACAGATTCTGGTGTTTATGGGAAACCAGGAAACAAATCTCAGAGGTAACCAATAAGTGGCTGAAGCATGGTAAGAAATTTGCAAACGTTCATCAGCAAAAGGAGTTATATCACAGTTCTGAGGCAGTAAACGTAGTTGATAAGTAAGCTCTGAGTAATTTAGGGCACGTGTTACACACAGCATTGTTTTCATTGAGTCAATCTTTCCGGCATTTTTCCCCACACAATTTCGATTGAAACAATTGCACTAATGCAAAACATTGTATCTTTTATAGAGAACAATACAATGACTACAGGAGGGCAAAGATTGGTGGTGGGCTTCTATTTATTAACAGTTAATAAAAAATAAAGCCAAATGATTACTATTTTATACATAAGGAAGTGCATTTAATTCTAATTTTAGATAAATACTATAATGTTAAATGAATTACATAATTCAAATTAAGTCAGTAATCAAATGGCTTGTTATGTTATTTGTCTCAGTCATTGAGTTTTATTCTTTCTGATAGCAATGCCCATTTTCATGACATGATAGTCAATGAATAAAAACAGATCTTTTAGATAGAGAAAAGTTCATTTATAGAAGTACCTATAAAATTATATTTTATGGAAATTTATTTTAGCCCTTGTGTTAAGCAAGGCCCAAGGGAAACTTAAGAAATACCTTGATACTGCTATTAAAAATGAATTAAGCTCAGAGAGCTAATGAGTGAAAAAAAAATCTATGCCCACCCAAGAAATAGAATCAGTTATCAAAATTAGATATCCTAGCTATAAAGTCTTCAAACTCCCATTCCCCAATAAAAAACCCTGATTCATTGTATACATCTTAAATATTCATTTTTCTTAATGTTAATATAGCCAACAGTGTAAACCTTTTCCTGCATGTAAATGGATGACTTACAACAACACATCATGTCAGGTAACTGCTGATCCAGCTGAAGCGGTTAAAGAAATGTCACACCCTTTTGTCTTGTTCATTGATAATTTGGGTTACTCCTTGAAAGGCTATCATCAATCATGTCCAGAACAAGGCTCTAGTTCTTCCTCTGTTGCAATAAAAACAGCATCCTTATAAAATAGCCCTCTATCTGTAGGGAAAACAAAAGCAGTATTACTGCCAAAAAATTCCAGAATGCCAGTAATGTAACATTGCCACTTATAAACCACAGAGACGATATTGCTTTCTTTGCACTGTGATCTCTCTCATCTCTTTATCTCTGACTTTTTTTTACCTTGTTTCTGAAAAATAAAAGGCATCAAACTATAAAAATGAATAAAAACACACAGTTGAATAAGCACACGATCAGCATGTGCGAATTATCTTCCTATAAATGTGAAATGATTAAAGAGGGAGACTGTGTTGTTGAAATGGAGACGATATAAAGCATTTCAGGGCACCAAACATGAAAGAATTCACATAATAAGAACAGGCGTGGGCTAAAAAGTACTTTTTCTACCTAAAATGAGAGTCTGTAAATGGAAGGTTTACTGCAGAGAGGACAAGGATCTAAGGAACCTGGCAAAGAATAAAAAACATACAAAGATCAAAAGAGAGCAGAGAAAGCTGCAGGGCCAGAGTTCAACTTACAAATAGGGTATTTATAAATAATAAGTAATTAATATTAAGGTTTGAGAAGCATCCTTACAGGACATAACTTTAATCATTAAGGATCATTCAGATTTTTATATAAACTATGTACTTGACCATGATTGGAAAGTAAAATATAGAATCAGTGAAATGATGATATTGGTCATAATAAAAACATAAACTCTTTATAATATGTCAGATACTGTGGCATTCAGCTTACAGCGAGTATTTTATGTGGTCCTCGAGCAAACAGTTTAGGCCAAACTATTGTCCCCATTAGCAGAAATAAAGCTAATAATCAAGATGACTTTAGCATAACCACCAGTCAGCAGAACATATCTACCTACCCCCAAATTGAGTGCACTACTCCCACTGAAGAATACAGGTCACGCTCCTCTGAAAAATACACTGACTACAATGTCATGTCATCCAAACCCAATGAATATCAATAGGAAGAAACAATGGTGTCTCAGGCCACGTACAGCAAGAAGAAAAGATGCTAGCACAGGAACATCATGCGAACTAACCGATTCATTGGTGGAGAGTCTGAATATCATGTGCAAGGCCCTAGCTGGATGCTCACTATCGCAAAAAGTGAAAATAAATGGGAAAATGTAAATAATACAGTGCATTTCATGATATTCTGAAGGGAAGGGGAGGCCATGAGTGTCTTTTCTCTCATAATTCTGCTGTTTGTTAGTATTAATTCTACTATCATGATTGTTAGATAAATAGCATTCATAGCCCATGTATTTAGTCTTGTTGCTGACTGGAAGTTGTAAAAGTATGGTTTCTCTGTGTTGTGTAATTTCCTTTCCTCAAAAGTCTGCTATACCGACAGGATAGGTTAAACACTATTGATTAAAGAACACACCTTACCTTGCATGGTATGTACTGGTATAAGTGGACATTAGCCATAAAATACAGGATAATCATGTAATCCACCGACCCAAAAAAGCCAAGGAGAGTCCAAAGGAGGATGCCTGAATCTCATTCAGAAGGGAAATAAAATAGACATCTAAAAGCAGATGAAGGGAAGGAACCGGTGGGAGAGGGGGTGGGAGTGTAATAGGGATGGGGATCAAGTGTGGGGGGAGCAGAAGGATGGGGAGAAGACCAGGAAAATGAAGGGAAGTATTGGGAAAATCTCTGGGACAGGGGAGGCTCTGTGAGGGTGACCCTAGCTGAGACTTCTAGTTGGGGGAGGGCAATAAAGAGCCTGAAGTCACCACCTCCTGTAGCCAGGTGGGACTTCCACTGGAAGGAGAGGAACACCAACCCACCTATAAAGTCTTCAACCTAAAATTTGACTTGTCTACAAAAGTATAAGAATAAAGATGGAACAGATCGAGTGAATAGCAAACTGATAGCTGGCCCAACTTGAGACCCACCCAGTGAGAAAGAGCTGACCCTTGACACCATTATGATACTTTGCTGTGCTTACAGACATGAGCCTAACGTAACTGTTGACTGAGAGGTTTCCCTCAGCAACTTATGGAAACAGATGCAAAGACCCACAGCTAAACAACAGGCCAAGCCTGGGGAGGTTTATGGATGAGTGAGAGGAACTGTTGAGGGAGCCAGAGGGGTCAAGGGCACCACAAGAAGACCTACTGAGTAAACCTAACCTGAACCCATAAGGGCTCAGAGACTGAACCACCAACCAAAGAGCATGCATGGGTTGGACTTAGACCCCCTACACATATGTAACAGATGTGCAGCTTGGTCATCATGTGGATTCCTTAACAATGGGAGTAGGGGCTGCCTCTCACTCTGTTGCTGCTTTTGGAGTTTTTTCCCCTAGCTGGGCTGCCTTGCCTGCCCTCAGTGGGAGAGATTAGTTCTGTTGTGACTTGAGGTGCTAGGATCGGTTGGTACCCCTTGGGGGCCTCCCCTCCTCTGAGAAGAAGGAGAAGAAGGAGAAGAAGGAATGGGTATGAGGATGAGACTGGGAGGAGAGGAGGAGGCTGGGGTTAGGCTGTAAAGTGATTAAATAAATAGATAGATAAATAAATAATGGGATATATATATACATACATATATATATATGCGTAATAGGGTTGTACAGTGAAACATTTTCGTTTAGTGATAATATAGTGTTGGCTTTGCCACTGCAGAGTTGAGTTCCCATGTCCCCGTTGCTAAGTCTCTACAGCTTTGTTTGAGCAAGAGACGGTCCAACCTTCTTGTCTCACCTCAGTTAGCTGAACTGGCTTCCATTCTTCTAAAATAAAACAGAATGGACTTCTATATTTTACATTTTGTATTTTACTTTACAGTCTATGTTTTATCACTGAAAGGAAAAACTTCAATACAAACACCTGTTTCACTTGCATGACCAATGGAGGTTGCTCTCATTAGTTCAAATTTTTGGAAGATTGACTAAACCTTCTTCTCATTAAGAAGTAGTTGTTGGTCACATCATATCAAGCATGTGCATTTTAATTAAAATTTTAGACAATCAGTAAGTGGTAAGAACCATTATGACTCTAGATTCACATATAAGAAAATAGGCCTCAGGGAGATAAGAATCACTTCCTGTGCCATGTTGCCAAAGGTCACACTGAGAGGGAACAGGAACTGGAAATGGAATGATTAGTCACTAGGAACCTGGTCCTGTCTGCCTCTGTTTGTGTCTTTCTCACTGACCTCTAGATCACAGTTTGCTCATGGGCCTTCCCACATCTTTACAAAGCAGTTATCAATTCTGTTGGTGAACTTGCTGAAAACTACAATGACATTTTTTGTTATCATTTCTCTACTAAATAACCCAGCTTACTGACCACACACACACACTGTGCTTGCTGTAGTGATGATATTTCAATGGAATGCATATCCGTATGCAAAATGTCACAACAATCTTCATTTCTAACAATGGCCCCCTGTTTTCTCAAATATCAATTTAGCTACAGATCTATTCAAATTAGACATACCAAAGCTGAACTCATCTTTCCAGCCACCTCTTGGATTTCTAGGATATTGGCACTTGATATTCTGCTATGAATGAGCAAATAGCATCCAGCCTAGAAGCCAAGGGATCATTTTGTACTCTACCCTCTAGTTCATGTGGCTAACTTCTTTTATGGCCAAATTCTACTGATAGTAGCTTCCCAGTATCTCTATATTTCATATCAGTCCATGAATTAAGATTGTTTTAGTAGCATTCCCCCATCACTCTAAAAAAAAAAAAGTAACTAAAACTTTGTGCTGCTGTTTCTCTTGTTTTATTTCTCTGCCCTAAAGCATATGAAATTTCCATAATCATTTACCTCAAATTTAATGTTAGCTATTTAGTTCACTCTCCTTAAAAACTCAGAGATAAAATGTTGGTTCCTAAACAAACTAAGGACTTCTGAATCTCATATCTCTTTCTTATTTAATAACCCTTTCCTTGATGTTCTTACTCTTGACTGTGACACATGAGTCCACTGTATTTCTTGTGATCCTGTATCCCACCCATCAATGTCCCAGACCACACGGTTACCTAAATCCAAAATCCCTGAGTGTACTGTTCTCTACCATAAACATTCATCTTTTATAAGTTTCCATAATTACATGTGGGCGTTCTGTGCTGTTGTCCCTGCCTATGTGATCATGACACATATTCTTCTGTATCACTTCTCAAATTGAATTATTGGGAAGTGTTTGCTATGGTTACCAGACACAAAGTTCCTTCAGACCATGAACACTACTTCGTTTTTATTTAACCTGTGCTTACAAATGTCATTAAAGGCATTCAATAGATATTTATTGGGTAAATAAGAAATCACTAAGAAATAGATGGGTGAGAAGTGTCACGCATCCCAGTCCTCATTATATGGGCTGGACGAAATTGAGTTATCATAAGTTTCCCACCATACTGACAAAACACATTCTGTTTAGTGTTGTTTAAGGGAAATGATTTATTGTTATTCATATGAACTTTATTCATATTTTAGTGTCTACTCCTTAAATTCTTAGAAGTAAAATAAAATCTGAACATTTCAATTTAAACATCTGTAAGTAATATATTTAAATTATAATTAAGTAAGACAGTCCACAGACCTAGCTGTCATGCATAGTGATCTCTCAAAATATTTCTTATTGACATCACAATATCCCTTTCCTAAAACCAAAAAGTTAGAAACCCTAATTTGTTAATGTATTAACTGGATTTAGGCATATTTCTTTAAAAAATGAAGTGTGGACATCCACTTTATCTTAAACACCTTATAAAAAGCAAACCCCAAGAACATTACGAAAAAAAAGCATTGGCTTTATGTTAGCACTTCTTAAGTTATTCAAACAAAATAGACCAAAGTGTTGAAAGCATCTAATAGACTCGCGTCTAACCCCCAGATATTGAGTGAAACTAAACATGAAGAATTTAGAATCATTAAAATAGACATATTATTCCACTATCAAATAAAGGTTTCAAGTCTAATTTGGGAAATCATTTGTGTGTGTGTGTGTGTGTGTGTGTGTGTGTGTGTGTGTGTGTGTGTGTGTGTGTGTGTGTGTGTGATTGTGTTTTCTTCCAGGAAAGCAATCCCTAATTCCTATTCAAATGATTATATAGTAGGTAGTATTTGTTAGCTAACGAATACTAAGTAAAATATTATCAACCCTTTTTAAGAAGATGCAAGATTTGTATTGATGGAACACAAAAGTAGAGTAAATGAATATTCAGTAGACTTACAAAAATGATTGGCTTTTTCAATTGCATTTAAAGTGGCAATTGGAATCGATAGTCTGCCATTTTAGAAAGCACGCTCTATTTCATAAACACAGAGCATAATAATTAAAAATGTTGTTGTCAATAGGCTAGAGGTTAATTGCAAATACAGCCAGAAGGCCAGCGCTGGCTGGGGAGTGTTTAAAATGAGCAGAGTGAGTTCATCTACGAGATGCTACAGAATCAGTCCTACATTGAACTGGGGGCTGTAGTAACCACATTTCACAAATGCTGAGGACAAACACTAAAATGATTTTCAGAAGCTGCCAGCACCCATCATTTAAAAACTCAAAATTGTCACAAAAAGTTGATTTTTTTTACTTCAATTATGTGAATTTTTATTATCTCCCAATACATTCTGCTGCCAGATGACTTGAACTTAGGCAGATTTCCTAACCTTCTTAAAAATGCATATTTCCATGTAAATATGCATATAAATTGGTTAAACTGAATATCATCTAAAGTGAATTTTAGGTGCACATACTTTTAAAAGTTTGAGAAAGGAAACAAAGTAAAAATAGAATTTACTATAGTTATAAGATTTAATTTATTGGATTTTTATCATTATAAGAAAGTTCTTAATTACCTATACCTTCCTACTAAATTTGAAAAGCAAATTAATTATTTTATATAATATCATGAAATAATATAGAAAGAAATAGTAAATTTTCCTCTTGCCCTCCAACTCTGTATTCTATTAATTGTAACTGGTATCAAAATTTGATATATATTCATATTTTCTTTGCCTAAAACAATTACACACAGAACTCTACCACAAAACATTTCACATTTTTTATTTGTTACCCTAATATACTTTGATTTTTCTTTAACTGAGCTCTGACTGACAAATAAAAAGGCACAACTGGGCTAGAGCTATGGCTTAACAAGGAACACTTGAGCTTAACAGTGTCCTAGACAGATGTGATAAAGGAAGAGCACTTATCCCTTTGGCTTCTGGCTTCTGTATACATGCTGCAGCATGTACACACACACACACACACACACACACACACACACACACGCACATGCACACACACACATACACACAGACACACATGCACCCACACACACACACACCCATACAGACACACACACAGACACACACACAAACTCTCACAAACACAAACTCACACAAACACAAACACACACACATAAGTAAATAATAAAATTTAAAGAAAGAAAGCAATACTTATTTAGTAGATTCTTCTTAATGATGTTGTGGGTAAATATAGATTTAAGAAATGGTCACCAAAAACATATTCATCACATTCAAAATCCTCCTTCTTTCTCTCTGTTTCTGTCTGTCTTTCTGTCTCTGTCTGTCTCTGTCTGTCTCTGTGTGTCTCTGTCTCCCTCCCTCTCTCTGTGTGTGTCTCTGTCTGTCTCTCTGTCTCTCTCCCTCTGTGTGTGTGTGTGTGTCTGTCTCTCTCTGTGTCTCTGACTCTGTCTCTCTCTGTGTTTCTCTGTCTCTGAGTGTGTGTGTGTGTGTGTCTGTCTGTCTCTCTCTCTATCTCTTTCTCTCTCTCTCTCTCTTTCTGTGTGTGTGTATGTTTATGATAGAACTGTGAACAGGAGGATAGAGAGATGACTCAGCAAGTTGGAGCACATATTGATCTTACAGAGAACTGAAGATCATTTCCAGCATCCACGTGGAAGCTCATAATCACCTGTAACTTTAGTCTTAAGGTACCTCGCATTTTTTTATTGGTTTCCCTGGGTACTGTAGATACACAGGCTATAGGTACCTACATGCAGATAATTTTTGAAAAGATCTACCTCTTTTACTAATGTTATCTACACAAGATGCCATTTTAAAATGTAAGCTCTATGTCACGTTGTACATCTGAAGAACCTACTCACTCTGTAGCCGTTAACTTAAATCTCTGTAACTCTCTTAGTTGACTTTTTATATAATGTTCTCCAAGGGCATCTGCATCAAGGCAAATGAAGGATTTCCTTCATTAAGACTGAGTAATATTCATTTTGTATATAAGATCTTTACTTTATTCACTTATTCCTCAACAAATACATGAATTTTCCATATCTTTACTCCCTTAAACAAAGTTCCAGTGGACATGGGCATAATAACATAGCAATGGCAGACAATTTCCAATTCCTTGTGACTATCCCTGTAGTAAGACTTCTTGCTTGTTTCATAATTCTCAGTTTTTGAAGAAACAAGCTTGATACTTAGAAGAATTAAAATGACACAGAATAATTTTCTAACCAAATGCAACTTAACACGAAAAAAAAAAAAACTTCTGAATTTACAAACTTAGATGCCACCATGGCGATTCTTACATGTCTAGAAGTGAATGATAATTGAAGTACAGTATATTAAAGTTGGTAAGGGTGGATAAATAGGTTTCTAAGTGACTTATATCTACAAATATGCCCATTAAAAGAAGGAAGACTATAAGTAATTATATAACATTGTTCTACACACACACACACACACACACACACACACACACACACACATGAGAGAGAGAGAGAGAGAGACAGACAGACAGACAGACAGACTGACAGACAAAGAGACAGAGAAAGACAGAGAGACAGAGAGACACACAGAGAGAGAGAGAGACACACAGAGAGAGAGAGAGAGAGAGAGAGAGAGAGAGAAAGAGAGAGAGAAGAGGTCGTTCTTAGTATAAGAACAAATAATAGGAATACACTACACCCACATAATAAGGGACTTGCAAATACTCTTCTGTAAAAAGAAATTACGGAAATAATTTTTAAATAAAATTTGAAATTATTGTTTTTTCACAAATTATCTGTATTACCTGTAGGCCCAGCTAGCAATTAATAAAGACACAGACACTTGTTATATTTTAGAATAGTCTTAGTTAACCTGGGACAAAGCAGATTTCAATCCTCTAAACTACCTCCCATAATGGGGCCTCAGGCATGGGATCCCTGCCTCAATCCCATGCTGTCTGCTTCCAATAACGTCTATCAAGCTACCTCCCATCTATAATCCCAAATACTTGCTCATGTTCTTCATCTGGGCCGGAGTCTCCATCCACGCCGGCCACGTGCTTCTCCTCCAGCTAATCCATGGCGGCCTTCCTCTCCTTTCTTCAGGTCTCTCCCCCTTCTCCTCCTCATGGCCCTCTTTTCTTCTTCCTAGCATTCCTTTTTTTCTAAGCCCCACCTATCTCCTTTGCCGTGTCCGGGTAAGATGGCTTTTTATTAATCAAAAGGTGGGTCAGAAACAGCAAACAGTAATTAGCATCAAAATACATCAGACCATCCACCAACAATTATTAGAGTATATGTATATAAAGCTCTAATTAACTAGCTGTGAAAAACATATTATCTAAGTGTAACTCTTGAAATATAATCATATATTTAAGAGAATATTTGCATCATACTGTTATTTATTTGTTAAAAAAAAAAAAAGCAGAACCAAAACCCATCAAAGGAAAATGTAATGAACTAACTTGACCTAAATATAAAGGTCTGATTGACACAATGTTTCATAAACATTAAAGCAAAACATTAAAGATTGTAAAAAGTGTGTAACACTTGAAAGCCAAAACGCAAATATTTGATATGCCTAGAAAAATTATAATTAATTGTACAGAATTAAAAGTAATGCAATTCAAATAGAAGAAAATTCAGAAAATACAAAACTTTCTTTACTGCTAATCAGATAAATATCATTCAAAATGAGGCTTAAAATTATTTTCATCCATAATATTGGCAATGAATTGTGAGGATCACCATCACCTTGTCACAAATGACTGGCAAAGTGTCCCTGTACACTAGTCAAATGGTAATTGTGACAACACAGTGGAAGGTCTCTCAAGGTTTGCAGTCCTGAGGTGCTGAATTTCAAAAGTTCAGGGGCAAACTTTCAGCTGCATGGTCATATATGATAGGCCCCAAGAATGAGATGCTTATGGCTTCGAGCTTTAAAATACCATGGAATTATGGATCTAATTGCTCAGGACAGAGGGTCATTGCTCTTGGCTTTGAATGTCAGTGGCGCTAAATGCGGCAGCCACCCTTGCGGTCCTAGTTTCAGCCCTCAGATCCTAATGGCAGCTAGCATTACTCTCCGGAGTTTGAGACACCGGGTCCCTTTGCTCTTTGCCTTTGAAAGGTTTCTGGAACTCTTCCAGTGATTGACAGTGTGATGGCTAACTTTACTTTTCAACTTGGCATGCCCAGGTAAGAAAACTTCAATTGAGGAATTCCTTCCATCAGATTGACTTGTGCATGTTGATGGAGCATTTTCTTTCTTTCTTTCTTTCTTTTAAAATTATTTTATTTTATTAATTTATTCATATTACATCTCAATGGTTATCCCATCCCTTGTATCCTCCCATTCTTCCCTCCCTCCCATTTTCCCCTTACTCCCCTCCCCTATGACTGTGACTGAGGGGGACTTCCTCCCCCTGTATATGCTCATAGAGTATCAAGTCTCTTCTTGTAGCCTGCTATCCTTCCTCTGAGTGCCACCAGGCCTCCCCATCATGATTGGTGTAGAAGGGACGAGCCATTGTGGGTGGGACCACACATGGGCGGGTGGTCCTGAATGGTGTAAAGAAGCTGGCTGAGGAACCCTGAGAAGCACGGCAGTGAGCAGTGTTCCTCTGTGGTCTCTGCTTCAGTTCCTCTCCTCAGAATCTTTTTTTAAATTAATTTATTCAGATTACATCTCAATTGTTATCTCATCACTTGTATCCTCCCATTTCTCCCTCCTTCCCGCTTTCACCCTACTCCACTCCCCTAGGTCTGTGACTGAGGGGAACCTCCTCCTCTACTGTATGGTCATAGGCTATCAAGTCTCATCTTGGTTTTGGTCATGGTATTTATCATAGCAACAGAAAGCAAACTAGGACAGATGGTCAGTTGTCCTGGTGTTTGCAGTGACTTGCTTTCCCAGTGCTTCATGGTGCCTTTTCCTCTTAGCTTCCCTTAGTAGCCATTTGGGGCTACTGGGAACTCACTGGCTACTTCTTGATGCTACTGCAACCACTGCTCTTGCTACCTTTTCACTGTGTTACCATCTGCTCTACCCATTCACAATAAAGACCACAAGTAGACATTGTGAGACTGTTCAGAGAAGCTTTACTAGGGCCTAACTTTGCAACACAGGAGGTAATACAGATGGAAGAAGACTGCATTAGTAACTCAAAAGGAGTGAATTTTGCTTATATTCAGAAAAAGGGTGTGTCATAATTAAACACTGCTTCTATTTCTACCAATCACAGCTTTTTTCTCCTTTTACATAGGACCTACTTTACTCATTATATGTCTCACATATAACCCAATCATAAGCCTTGAAAATGGTCCAGCCTCCCATCCTCAAACACAACCATTTTGTTGGTTCACCAAGCAAGCGTTTCATCACCAGCCTGAGACTGGCTGTAAGATGGGTGACACCACCTAGAGCAACTGGAAAAAAGGTCATCTAGAATATACTAAGGCTCATCAAGGCAAGTATCCTTTGACCCAGTGCAAGTTGTGTGGAGCAGTCAGAAGTCTCCTTCCATAGCAGGCCTGACTTGGCTGGTTTATGTAATTGGAACGGGTAAATTTGTTTGAAGCATCTGGGAACTGTTCAATGCACATGGCCAGCCAGTAACCGAAGAAAGAGCCACTTGATTGATAGCTTCCCATGCAGGGTTGGCAGACACCTGTCAAATGGCAAAAGACAGCTATCTCCCAACCACTTGGCTTATCTTAGAGGGAACAACACAGGATCATTACAATAAAGACTTATAATAACATTAGCATTTTGTGCAGTATCTAGGAGTGCTTATCACCAAGTCAATTAGGCAGAGAAAGGTTGAACCCCTAGGGTCTATATTGGTGTTGGTAAGTAGGACATGCTTCTTTCTGAAGAAATCCACCGTATCCACCTAGAAGTTTAAGATTATAAATGCTATTTAAGGCAACATAAACATGGGGCCAAAGCAAGAAGAGATGGACCTTGAATTCTTAGACGCTGAAACCTCATATTTGTCAGACACGACAGCCAAGAATACAGGCAGCCACAGAAAAGCAGAAACCCAGCCTATCAAGAGTAGGTCAGACTTGACCTCAATCGGAGCTGTTTAGAAATAATGAAACTTGGGGACCTAGCATGCAGGAGCAAATTGCTTCAACTTCCCCAGCAGGCTACTAAAACTGCTGGCTGCAGTGTGGAGGAATCTCGCGGTATCCCAGGGCCTGTCATTTACTGTTCCCACAGGGAAACCTCCATGAAGCATTTTCTTCTTATTACAAACAATAAGAATCCTGGAATCTGTCCTCTGTGCGCCCAGGGAGGCTGGGTCACTATCTCTGCTTGCTATGCTAGTTTGAAGCCTCCGTTTCATCGTCTAAAGAATTGGGATATCATTCGTAAAGGGAAGACAGAGCAAGAGCCGTGAGTGTGAGCAGCACAGTGCTTGAGACATGGAAGCAGGCAGCAGATGTTAACGCGGATCCCCTCCCAGCGCCTGGCAAAATCACACTCAACAACAGCGATGCCATGAAGCTCCAAGCACAGAGTTCAGTAAGTCAATTAGTAAACCTTTGAACTTCACACCAACTAATTAGAATTGTGTGACAAATTATCAGGAAAGAAATCGTGTCTTAAATTGGATAGAACCGCTCAGTCTAATCAAAGGAAAAGAAAGAAAACCTTAACAAATGCTACTGCCTTCTCAGCAGTTGAGAGTCAATCTTGCTGCAGCTAAGGGAATCTCGCGAGATTGAGTTCCGTTATACCGACGCAAAAGCATGGGGGTTTAAAAACCTTCACTCATTTCAGCTGATTATTACACCAAACGGGTGGCATATCTCACTCGTGACCCTTTTAATGAATGTTGTCATGTAACCTCCACACATAAGTGGTAGCATGTGTGCATGTGTGACATATGTACACAATGAATGAATGAATGGATGAATGAATGAATGAATGAACGAACGAACAACTTTAATTAATTAGTACAATTTTTTAAGTGGAGGAGCAGTTGAAATCACAGGACATCAACCGCTGGCTCCAAAGATGCACATATGAGCACATCTGAATGTATCCTCATGTATGCGGCATACTTTAGAAAAATAAAACTCTCAGAGCCCTTCTCTGGGAGGAATCTGAAGTTTCTTTTGGGTTCCCCCACAGAGACGAGGGATTTAGAACACATATCTTTTGTGTGGTATTAATGTTCGGCACAGAACAGCAGGACAGGCAGGAATGGAAGAGGAAGACGGTGCCAAAATGCAGTCAGGTAAAGTTCAACACGAGCTGCAGAGATGACATGAAGAACCAACACAGAAGTAATTGATGTCAGGAGATAGAACCACTGGGGTCTGTTTTCCAGCTGTACCCATGTGGCTCTAGCAACATGAACAAGGCGAACAGAATTAATTCAGACCCTCCACACCAGAGAGCATCTCCAGCTCACGGCAAATGCATCCCGCGAGTGTGCAGCCGGGCTCAGGCTGACACTGTGACTTTCGGAGTTGTGGTATGTAATAAAACGATTGCTGTCTGAAGGAACTCACACTCACAGAAGATTTGTAGACAGTAACAGATACTCCAAACATATCCTCAAACCAGCAGTAAGGCAATTGTCACTGAGAAGATGCAGTAATTCTGGTGTTAAACACATCGTATAGTTATCCTATGTGAAAGCTTAAACAGGTTATGTGTGTCTGCTTTCACCAAGCTATGCAGATCTTGCCTGCTGGACCTGGAATCTGAGGACTTTAAAGGCTGGAGCAGACTATAATCTAATGCTGTAGACAACCTTACTTCAGTTCCAGTGAGCTTGTATACATGAATGTAACAAAAAAAGTAATGATCCAAGAAGGAAGGTTGTTTGAGTTCGGAAAAACATGGTCAGAAAAAAAAAAACATGTAAATAAATGCCTGTAAGTACATACTACATTTTCTCACAGTTTTCTTGAGACAGACCAGTTTAAACACAATTGCCTCGCACCTGCAACAGACTGTATCTGGGAAAGCACAAAAGCAAGGCAGAGGCCATATCCAGATTCAGGGTACAATGACCAAATTAGGCTGTACAGCTAGGATCTGACTTCCAACAAGAATAAGCATGTCTAATAAATTGAATGTAAATGTTTATCACAGAAGGCACAGAATCACATACTAGAACAATCCAGGGAACAAAATGCACCTGAGGTAAAAGGCCCTCCCCCGAGACGTTGTTCACCATATGCGAGTAGGCTTACCAGACATTTTAATTAGATCCCTGTATGACAGTGAACACTATAAACTCGGTAATCAGGAGGCTGACACGTGAGGATGGTGAGATCTAAGGAAGCCCGGGATAGAGTGTGAGTTTGAGGCCAGCACTAGGCCACATAGCGAGACCTTTCTTAAAATGTGCAGCCAAAAACCTTTCACAATTCTTTTTTATATATTTTTAAAATAAAAAAATATTTTAAACTTTTATTCATTTAAGATGTAACAAGAATAAATTAATAAAAAATAAATTAAATTTAAAAATAAATATAAAGCCTTGTTCTGGTAGCTTTTTTCTTTTTAATTAGATTTTATAAATTATTAACCAAGTAAGGATCCAAAAATAGAAACATTACCCAAACTCAAAAAACTATAAACCTTGCAGTTTTGGGCTCCATTCTGACTACTTTGAGTTGTGGAAGAATTATAACCCAGCAGTTGTGTTTATACGTAGTTATCAACTGAAACTGGCTTAGCTTTTTTGTAGTTTCTTTCTGTGCTGCTTTTCCATGCCTATGCAGACTTGTGGAGGAGTGCAGATGACAGAGGACTTCCTGAAGTTGAATTTCAGCTCAGATTTTCTCTGGTCCTGAGATGTTTGGAAAGCCTGTTTTCACCACTTCAGCATTTTGATGTCTTCCATCATCTTACAAAGAAAGAAAATACCATTGTACTTATGGGGTTGGAATAAATATGGATACTACTGAGTTCTTAAATATAAACCACTTGCAATAGCATCAGACAATTATGTGTGTGTGTGTGTGTGTGTGTGTGTGTGTAGGTTCTCAATAATGGATGAAACATTATTATTTTATTTTATATACTGCAGAATAAAATATACAGATGACTCAAATGTCTAAATTTGCCAAAAGACTATGAAGAGGTTTCAATACATTAAAATTCCTGGCTGAGTATTCATACCAGAATAAGCTGTTTATGGAATCATAACTCCCTCATTGAGGAACATTCTCTGAACTTTATTATGCTACTATTGGAGCAGGGCTGTCATAAGCAAGAATCATGGAGCTGAGTGTGAACTGCATAGATTCAGAAATATAGACGACGAAAGCCTTGCACATCAGCACTTACTGCTCATGTCGATGCCATCTGCAGACTCCATCTAGGTCGAAGAAGCACGTGTCTAAATGCCAATAAGGAATCTCCCTCATATTTGATACCTCAAGATCCTTGTTTTAGACCCTCAGATTGAAAGTCAGCACAGATACAAGCATCCAAGCAGTTTTACAGTTTAATGAGCTTAAGAAAAATCTCCTTAGAGCTCAGATTCTCTAATAAATTCCAAATTGCAATTCAATTTTGAACAGAAAAGGAAAAGAGAACAGAAAAGAAAAGAAAAACCTGGAGAAACATAGAGATGTAAAATGTATGAAAGTGACTGCATTTCACTGTGGGATTTCTTGCATGTGATAATTAATTATGGTTTTCTCCGAATTTGTGTTGGAATTTCTATCTATTCTCTTCCCTATCTTTAACTTTCATAATCATTTGCATTTGAAAGGAGACAAAATAATAACGTGAGTGAAAAATGCAATAAGAATTAGGTCATTTAGTCCTAAATTATTAATTGATTAAAAAAAAAAAAAAAGGTTTTTAATACACAAAGGACCATGCCCTAAAAATCTGGTCAGTCTCTAGTCCTATTTTGATCTGAACTTTTCACCTGTGTTCAAGAAAGTCTTTTAAATGGATTAACATATTGCTAGTTACTGTGCCTCTCATTAGATCCACTTTGAATGATCAAGAGGGCAACCTTTGATTTTTACTTTTTTCTGCTAAATATAACCATTTCTCCCAAATACTTCAGTCTCCTTTACTGGTCTTTCACATGAAATTGTTGAAGTTACAATCTCCCATAAGGGGTCATTCTACCATCCTCTATAATAAAAGTTTAAAATTTCCTGGTATGTTTAAAGTATTAAATAGATTCCTAATTTTATATTTTGCCAGAAGTTTTAATGAAAGCAAGCTATGTTAATTTTTGGCATAAGTCTGAAACATTATAGTTCATGACTAATTTATTTGGAGATCATAAGGGGAAAATGTATAATTTCTTCTTCAATGGGCACATGTTAGCATTAGTAAAACTTGAGTTCTGTCTACCATGACTAAATATTGCTCAGGTGTGAAATCTGGTCTATGATTCTGAAGCATGGTGAAAGCAGCACAAACTAACTCAGTAACAAGTTAGCAATGCTTTGTAAAAGAGTCTAGAAAAGCCAAACGATTTCCTCTAAGCAGGACACAGGCATTGGAACTTTGAACTCACGACAGCTGTGTTGACATGCACTGGGCTTGTTCAAGGCTGACATCCTTAACCCTCCACACCTGATAGGCTGTGATCATATGGTAGGGGAGGAGGTCCTCTTCTGTCACAGGTCTAGTGGAGGGGAGTAGGCCGAAATATGGAGGGAGGGTGGGAACAGGAAGATACAAGTCAGGGAATAACAATTGAGCTGTAATCTAAATAAATTACAATAAAAATAATATATGCTGACAAAAATCTACAAACACACACACACAAATAAAACCAAAACAGCTGAAAGATTCCAAAGATTCCCAACACACAGAAATGGGGTTTTGAGACAATAGGAATGATGTTTATATCCAGTGGTTCATTACACATTATATATATATTGCTTACCTATAAATACATATAAAGTATATTAAATAAAATGTGTTCAAGCGCAATAATAGCTGTGTTTTTTATAGCTTTGTTTTGTTTTGTTGTTTTGTTTTGTTTTGTTTCCTCTCTTCTCCGTGCCTTCATTTAAGATAACTGTGAAAACCAAAGCACCTTTAGAAATGATAGAGATACATTTTACAGAAGACTTTTATTCTGTAATTAATCTATAATGTATGGTCAAAGCTTTCCTTGATAATTTGTTAACACTATGTCATCATTTTAGTCAGTATTGCAATATTGCTTAATAATGTTTTTATGTATTCAAAATAAATATTTTGCTGTACTTTATCATGTAAAGGAAGAAATGAGAAATGGTAAGGAAAGGGTTATGGTTGATAATATTGTGTGGATTAATTACACATTTGTCAATTATTTCACTGTTCTATGTCAATTATTTGAACTTCAAACATGTATCCAAAGAAGTAATGATGCTCTCATTGATCAAAGAAGTAATCAGTTTCTCCCACTGCCCTGTCACTCTGGTTTTCCTCTGCCCTTTTTATAATTCTCTCCTTTCTTCCCACTTTTATTAATTATTGTTGCCTCTGAAAATGGATGGAGTGAACATACTAATATGTCTGAAGTTATGCAAGCAACTCAGTGGAGTGCCCCAGAAATATATGTTCTTTAGACTGCGAGGCATCATGACGTCAAATACTTTTCTTATAACTTCTATAACATTCTATAAATACAAGGCAGTCAGGATATTTGCATCCTCAAAAGATCCTTATATTTAAGTCCTACAATTTTGCTTATGTGCTAATATGACTTGCTAAATATCTTTACACATTGTGGTGATTTGAATAAGAGAGCCTCCCCCTTAGACTCCTATATTTGAATGTTTAGTCATCAGGAAGTGACATTATTTCAGAAGAACTAAGAGGTGTGGCCTTGTTGAAGGATGTGTGTAACTATGAGTTGGCTTTGAGGTAACAAAAGTCCAAGTCAAGCCAGAATCTCTCTCTTTCTGCTACCTGAGGACCTGGATGTAGCCTCCCAGCTTCTTTTCTCTAGCACCATGCCTGCCAGGCTCACCGCCATGATGATAATAGACTACATCTCTGAAATGTAGAAAGCCCAAGAAAGGAGTTAGGTGACAAGAATTTTCCTGTTTTGCATTTTTATTAAATGTTTTTTAATTTTTTACATATACATTTATATTATTACACATATATACATTAACTACCTACAGCAAAAAAAAAAACCCATGAAACAATCAGGAATTATATAAAGGTTACATTGTTAGTATTTTGGATATTTGTATTTGGCCTTGAAGAGAACATCTTACACTTTCCTGTCTTGTTGTGTCTAAAATTCTGAATGTAAATCAATATCTATCATATCTCATCATTATCAACTTAAAGCATCTATCTAGACCTGAAAACATCTTAAACCCTAAACAACTGAGCTTCATTGTAAAACTAAATTATCTGGTCTTTAACCCCATCAGAGACTTGAGAAGGAGTAAATTAAATTGCCTGAGTATACAGGAGGTGCAAGTTAGCAGCTTCCCAAATGAGAAGAGGATAGAGACTGCTTGCTACCTGAGCAGTCACCCAAAATGTTGGAGCATCATCTTCAGCTTTCTGGCCCAATATATCTGACAGAAATATTTGTGAGGCAGGAACTATTGAGCACTTGCTTACCCTGTCTTGGAAGAGTTTGGTCATCGACTCTGCCTCCATCCAAGCTTGCCCATTTTTTGGCAGAATTCTGTCTGTGGTAGAAATGAGGACATTTTGCCCGGTGGCTTGTTTGTCACATTTGAAGCTATATCCATAAGGAGGTTCTTTGAAGCTCATCATCCTCTTTAAGGTAGACTGGGTGTTGCCAGGAGTTAGCCTGTCTCATTGTCAATGAACCTTTAAGATAATAAAAACATTTTAAATGTCATATTCTGTACGTCTCTGAGGCTTTTGAAGACCTTGTCTAACTATTTTACCTTGTTTTTCTATAGAATCACATCTATCTTTTGCACCTAAGATGTATATTTGTGTGGTAAAAATAGACTAGTAATTGATATGACCACGATTTGATCAACTAACAATTAACTTGTATAACTTATGTATCCTAAATAGCCTGCAATAGCACTGTCTCTTCACAGCAATAAAACACTAACTATGACAGGTACATAGATGAAATGGAAAAAAATCTAGAATTTTCAGTAATCTATTAATAGGTAAAGTCAAGCTTTGGGGGCTCTTAGCAATTGCAAAATGAAAATGTATTGACAATAAAGATGATGAAAATAGTTCTAGGCAAAGGTTAATCTAATATTATTTTGTTTTCTCAATATTTCTGACTCAATTAAAGAAGCTATGTCCAAAAATTAGACTTAGGCAAAAATGGATGAATCAGTAAAGAAAGAAACTTAAAAGCATAAACACACACACACACACACACACAGAGAGAGAGACAGAGAGAGAGACAGAGAGAGAGACAGGGAGAGAGAGAGAGAGAGAGAGAGAGAGAGAGAGAGAGAGAGAGAGAATCTTATTCCTTTCCTAAACCAGAAGCCATAAAACTGAAGTACTTCTCACTTTTGTCAAATATTATTAAAAACAATTTGAAAAGTCATATAAGAATGTCACTATACAAGTGAATAAATGGTTGAAATCTTAAACAATCAATAGGAACTTCTTTCTTGGAGTTATAAATGTGTTTTTGATAACTTCTGGAAGATTAGAAAAAGACTAGATATGTTAACATATTTTAACTGATTATTTACAATATAAAAATATAATCAATCTTTGAATTCTTGAAATAGAGTCATTTCATGAAAATTCGTCTGTTATATATACTCATGTAAGGCTAAATGCCAGCACATAAAATATTCATCTTCCTGAATTTAACACGACTTGTTTACACTGCTATTTATTTTATTTAACTTTCAGTTCCCCCACAGAAATGTCAAAGATTCACCTTTTCCTTCTAAACTAAATGTACCACAAAAATCTAGATTGCTGGTGTCTATGGATATATTTATCAATTTTTATCAGCAAGTGTTTGATGTCCTCACTGAAAACAAGATCTATTATTTTCATTTAGTCTAATAAATAATAACAAATGACTAGACAGTTATTTGTATCAGTCATTTTCAAAGTAAATTAAGGTATAAATGCTTTATAATAGATCATTTATCATAGAAATTAGCACATTTTCCCAATTAAAAAGAAATCTAAGTCCTAGAAATGCTCCACATTCAACAGTCAAAATTAAATCATTTTGACTTTAAGTACATTTCATTATTTATTTTACTAAATTGTTTCCTAAGTATAGACTTATAATAGTAAGGAAAATTATTCCATTTCTTTCTGAGAGCTTAGGCACCTCTCAATGTGCTTTTAGCAGCTCCCTCTAAAAATATAGAGTCCCTCCATCCAGAGTAAGGTTAGTAATATGTCACGTCCATGGACTGTGAACATGCATTACCCATGTTAGGTCTGGGCGAAAGCTCACTACTTGCTTTTTGATCTGCACCATGAATAGAATGTTGTGCAAAATCAAAATTTGTTCCCCTTACCTGATAAATTGGCAAAGCATTTCAATGTTTGTTTATAAAAATCATTCAAATTAGCACTTCTGTTATTGCAACTAGCCAATGAATACAAGCAGCACTATGCACAGCAAATTGAATACTTATTATTATTTTAATGGTATGAAATAAGTGTGGTCAACTTAGAATATTGTTTCTCATTATAAAGACAAACTTCAAATGCAGAGAGCTTTTTGTCTTCACAAATCACTCCATCTTGGGAAGAAAAAAACAAAAAAACATGCCAATACAAGTCAACATAGATTTCTATTACTCATGACCAAAAGTAATCTTAACTACAACAACAGATCACAGCAACAGTCTAAAATCTTTCATACCCTTAATGTGAATTGAAATATGAAAGATTTTTATGACAGAAATCATGGATACAAAAACAAACAAACAAAAAAGGAGAAGAAAGTTAAGAAGAGATTAGAATCAAAGAGGAAAAAACAGGGAGGAAAAAAGGAAAGAGGAAGAGTCATGTAAGGAATAACAAGAAATCCAACTGGTGGAGCATAGGCAAATAGTTTGTTTTATTTAGGTAAAAAAAAAAATCTGCCAAATTGCTTTGTAAAGTAGATTTATTAATATGCACCGCACGAGCAATGATTGACAGTTCCTATGGCTCCATATCCTGGCCAGCCTTTGATACTGTCTATGCCCTGGAATTTTGTCATCCTAGAAAAATGTCTTAATTTGAACTTTCTTAATGACATATCGGGTAAATTTTGTGTTTATTTACTTCCTCATTGCTAAGGTCTTTGACACATTTGGTAAGTATACTGCTTAGTACATTCTTGTTGAGTTCTAAGAGTTTTCTGTATGTTTTGCTAACAGCCCTTTACTAAATATAACATATTGCAAATATTTTCTCTTGGAAAAGCTTTTTATGTCATTATCTTACTAGAATTTTTTATGACAGCATAAATTTTAATGTTAGGTAAAATTAATTTGATATTTCAGTTTTCTTTTTTTATTTACTTAAATATTTATGTCTCTTGGCTTATGCCCATTGGGGAAGACAGCTTCAAAGTCATCAGGACAGTGAAACAGCACTACATAAGGACACTGTAGGGAGGAACTGAGCCTTGTGACACAAGGTCATTACCAACCTGTTATCCATGTGAATAATATGCCTCAAGACTCCAAGGAGACATCAGACTTGGTTGACATCTTAAAAAGCACACTCCAGAGTGACACTAGCAGCCTGCATCCACCTCTTTAAACTCTTATGACCAGAACTCACAGACAGTTGCAAAAAAACAGGCAATGTAAGCATCCATTTAAAAGGGAAGGCTTTTAAATAATCTGATAAGGGTGGTACCAATCATCACACTGAGCCCACAGTTCTTTCTCCTCAAGGAGCTTTTTCTATGACCCGCATGCTTCGATAGGAACAATCATGTCACATTTTTCTAGAACAAGACCTATTTTCCCTTTGCTGTGCACATTAACCAAAAGTATTTTTATTCAGTTCTTTATATGCAAAAATCTCTCACATACCATCTTACTAGTGTTCTTCAACAGTTTTTTGAGGAACTCTTTAATTGGTGAATGGATTTTTCTTTTCAGTTGGTCCACAGTGGCAGTCATTTTCTTTCACCGTTCATAGACAGAATTCTTCTGGCTTCTATCCACTGTTGTGAGTGCAACATTCAATAATGATTTTGCTTCCCCCCTCACTTCTCCATAATTCAACTCTCTAGAAATCTCAAAGTTTTCTTCTTCTACTCATTGGTGTTAGGATTCTGCTTCAGTTTGCCTACCTGTGATGTCATTGCCTACCTGCCTTGGAGGCGTGGCCCTGCCCAGGGTCATATAAAAGGACAGACCCTCCATGTGGTCCCTCTCTCACGCCTCTCTCTCTTACCCCCTCTTACTCTTTCTTTCTCTTCTCATTCTTCCTCTGTGTCTCTGGGGCACCCCTCCCCCCATTTCCTTCTCCCCATCCTCATTCAATAAACTCCACACAACATAATACCTGCTTCCTGCTACCTTCTTATACCTTATGCCTCACCTCATATCTCATTGCCATAATCTCTAATCATAACAATTAGTGCATGATTTTTACTAGTGTATGCTGTAGAACCTAGCCAGCTCCCATTTTACCCTTAAAAGACATCATTTAGTAAAGACGAACTACTTTAATTCACTTTTACAACTAAATTTCTACTTCGCAAGGATTGGACTATGTCCAATCTGTAACCTTAACCATAAATGGTTCTGTGCTTTCTGTTCCAGGTAAGGCAATCACATTTTTGTTTCAAAAACTTGTGGATAACCATCTTGCACCTCTCTTCGTTTCAGAAGGTTCTGTGAGCACTTACGACTGCCTTCTGTTGTTACAACTAGCTTCTTATGCCCATCTTACAACCGTGTCCTTGTTTCAGGGGCTGCGTAGGACTCACTTGTTGTGTATATGGGTGAACCCTGTAACCTTGCCTATTTTACCCACCAAAAGCCCCATTTTGAAAGCCCCTACCCGTGAGTCTAGTTTTCCTCACATCCAATGCTGACATCTGGAGCACCACCCTAGGAGCAGGCATCCCATGCATGTAAATAGAAAAGCTTGCTTTAATTAATTCCTTGCTTTAATTAATTTGGCCATCCTGATTTAGGCCAGTTATCCATCTCCTCCCATCTTCGGGACTAACAATGCCTGGAAATGTTCTACAGTATTTTTGTCATGCAGAAATCCTAACAATGAGTCAACCTCTAAAATATGCAAATCCAGACCTTCCTGCCACTTAAGTAAATATTATACTGTTTATTTAATCTTTCCTTCCACATTCCTTTCTCCTTCCATGAAATGACATTATCCATTTAGTCTCGTGGATCAATTCTTATGGCCCAAGTCTCCCATCTTTTAGTCATTTTCCTTGTCAGTATTTTGAGATTTTGAATTTGGTCTTCCAAGGTATAAACTCAGTGTTTTGAGTGGTTCTTTCTCTTCTCTATGTCATAAGCTGAAGTTTTCAGACCCGAGCTGCTGTGCTTCCATCATTCACCAGGACTTTATAATGTTCCGCTTAGAACTGTTACATATTTAAGTGGTTTCTAGATTTGTTTTATTTCAAGAGTAATCACCTTTCGCCAGCATTCCCATGTTACTACGTGGATATTTTCATCGGTCATCCTGACCCTCCCTGGATACGAAGGCCTGGCTTTTATAGGTTTATTAATTTATGCACTCATTTATCGGCTTTCGGAGCCTCATGTCTAAATTGTAAATGACAGTAAAGTGAGCGTGTTAAGGGATCAGGCACACTACAGCTTTGTGAATTAAGGGCCAAGCTTTAATCCATATTGAGGCCCTTGCAAGAAATCTTTTTACTAAAGGATTTTGTAATGAATTTCTTGTTTCTATATAAGGAAGACTTAATTCATTTCTCATATCCTTTGGCAATTTGGGAAGATCAAATTGTTCTTTTAGTACTTTTCTAGCATTTTAACATTCTCACTAAAGACATAACATTCTTCCAGATATCACTAATTTCCTCCCAAAAAAGCCTTTTCAAGGAACCTCTTCCTTTCATTGCTGCCTTTGAACTGCAGGTAATTTGGGGATCACCATAAGCCTTAAGGATTCAGCCCCTCCAGACAGCCTGCAAGTCTCTAGGCTCAGTCTGTACAAGAGAAACAATAAATATTTGAAGAGTTTATATTTTGTGTTAAAATAGTATAAGTTTTAAGAGATAGATAATACTTGTGTATTATTCCCAAGATTGGTTCCACAACTAAATAGTCTCTTATTAAAGTCTGTAGATCAAAGGCCTGAGTGACAAAAACCAGGTTTGGGCAAGGCTGTTCTCCCTTGTGGAGGCTGTGATGCTCTAACTCCACCCAGCTCAGTCAGCATAATAGCTGTGTTCATTCCTGGAGGCATAGGACTTAAGGTTTCATCTTCTTCTTTTTTTTCCCTCCCATTCGTTATTTAAAATTAACTTTTTTTATAATATACATTTTTAGTCCACTCCTCCAACTCCTTCTAAATCTTACCCTGGCTGTCCAACTTCATACTTTTCCTCAAAAATAATAAATATATAATAGATAGAGATAATTGATAGATTGACACATAATAAATAGATGATAGGTAGATAGAAGGTAGGTAGATAGATTGATAGATGATAGATACATAATAGATAGATAAATATAGGTGATAGATAATAGATGATAGGTAGATAATAGATAAATATAGGTGATAGATGATACATAGATAGATAGATAGATAGATAGATAGATAGAAGAAAAAGAACAACCCAGAGTGCTCCTTTTGCCAGAAGCTTTCATTGCAAATGGCTATCCTTCTCCCTTCTCCCTTCTCCTTTGGTAGTGCATCCTAGTTAGTAGAGGTAAAGCTTCAAGTTAGTTAAGCACCAGCTTGATTTTTTTCCATGTTTTATGATATAACTATGTGGTGTATTCAGCAATAACACCTTATTGCCAGGTTATGGAACGTCATCAGTACAGTGGAAGTAGCATGTAACATTTGAATAGGGGTTTTATCAAACCTGTTTGACTGACTCAAAAAAACTGTAACCCATTCCTGGAATAGGGAGTTTTATTTGGTAGCAGCATATAATGTCTAGTTGAGGCATTTTCAACTAGACATTATATGCTCGTTTTACTTGCATATGAAAATCTACTCTTCCATGCCATATAAAATAGCAACCAATTCTAGAGCTATGGCAAAAGCATCATTGAAGAGCTGTTCTGCCTAGCATTATTTATTAACATGGCTTCAGTATTATGAATATTAAATATGAAGGTTCATGTTTACTTACAGTTCCTAACAAGGTAACAATTAATGGTCTAAATTAGGGGATAGAATTGATGGTAGAAACAAAAGTAGCTTCTATAGTAGTTGTAAAGGAGAAATGAAGAATAGACTAATCAAATAAATTAGAGATAAAAGAAGTTAAAGTTGAGTAGAAGTTAAAGCATTATATAAATGAAAAATATAAGTTGCATAATATAAAAACGTAAGTTATATAACATAAGAACCATTATTTCATTTATCATGCTTTCTATCATGTTTTTTCAATGTTCCTTTAATGACCCCCATCTCCCTCGAAGGGTGGGTGCAGCAGCTGGGCGACTGCAAAACATGTCCACTTGAAGATCCTGCCTTGAATGAGGGCTTCGCTCACGTGCTGGAAGGCCCCCTCCCAGAAAAAGTACTCTCCAACCTATGTCTGGGTCTCCTCACTGCCAGGATCCAATTTCTCCCATGTATATGACTCATACAGAGTCCACCTGCCAATCTGGACTCAGCAGAGAGGCAAGCTCTTGGCCTCGGAAGACCCAAACGCCAGAAATGGAGCTGCTGTTGTTGGTTCCAAAGAGGATGACACTAGCAAAAGCATTCTTCCTCAGTTTGTCCAATCGCTGGAACATTCCAGTGATGAGGTTGCAACCCATGAAGTTCTGGGTGAGCTCTTCAGGGAAGCGATACTCCGCATACCACAGGGACCATCCATCCTTATCAAAATGCTCCCCAAAACATGGCAAGGCCACAGAGAAGGTGTCTCCATTGGAGTACTTACGCTTAAACTCATCCAGCACAAAGGTACTATAGGCAGATGAGCAAAAGTGTCCTTGGCCTTGGGCTCAGCAGCCAGTGCCTGCTCATACTTGTCCATCTCCTCATCCTTAGTAGATGGGGCGGCTGCCACTTTTTTCCTCTTTCCGCTCAGCCTGTGGCTTCTGTTTCTCTTCTCGTGAACCCCTTTCTTTCCTTGGGGTGTCCTTTTTAGGTTGGCTCTCCGCAAGCTTCTTAGCATCGAACTGGGCCACCTTCCCACACAGCTTCACTTCCCGCAAGACTGCCGGGATCTGCGGCTGGTTAATGCAGGTAAGGAACCACCGATTGCTATTGGGGAAGGCCTGGGGAAAAGAAGGCTCTAAGATCTGTTTATAGAGCCACAGCAGGGCGCAGACAGCTGTGATATCAGCCAGTGCCACTCGCTCACCCACGAGAAAAGTCCTTGTCTTCAAGTGAGTGTCCAGCAGCTCCAGGATTCTCTTCATCTCCTTTTTTTTTTTTTTTTTTTTTTTTTTTTTTTTTTTCATTTTCAGTGGCCTAATTGTTGCGGTGCATGGTGCCCAGGCTGGGGAAGACCCAGGTGCTGGCTGTTAGCCAAGTTCACCTACTGCACCACCTGAGGTGCTGCCTCTGGAGCACTTCCCCACAGCTCCTTGTTGCTTACGTAATAGGCGATGGCATTGCTCTCAAACACACAGAATCTGCCTTCCCACTCAAATGCGGAACCCTTGCCAGCAGGAAATTTTCAGAGAAATTAGGGGTTTCAGTTGGTTTGGCCAAAGTGAAAGTGGGGTGGTGCAGAGAGCACGCAGACCTGAGCCCTGCTGTATTGCGTAGTGATGACTGCCTTGAAGGCCCTCCAGTTTTCACGGTATGTGTACAGGGTCCCAGCTGCCATGGTGATTCCTCAGAGAAAGGTGGTGAGCCATGCTTATATCATTAATGGCTTTTTAGGGGATTTCTACATGAAACATTTTCAGGGCACAAGGTGCAATAGCAAACAGATCACTATGGAATAGAAAGCAATGACAAAGGATCCTTGATGTATGTAATGAATTTTTTAATATTTTATGTTAAAAATTAAAAAATATTATGTAAACATTAAAGTGCACAACTGAAGAACTTAAGAATCTTGAACATGTTGGCATGTTTGCAAACTGAAGTGAAAAAGTTAAAGGAAAGTTCCACAAACTAACTACAGCTGTCTACTGTCTCCTAGTAGATGGAGCTACCAGGCCTTCCCCAGGAAACAGGAGAGAAGCCTACTGCCCAGGAAGAAGAGAATGAATTCACATCCTACCGTGCTATAAGACCACTAACGTCTTCCCAATGCTCTTGCTTCCTTTCACTCTTCTTTTCTTATGATTCTATGTTGATGAGAAATGACTTAATTATAGTTTAATTTCAAAACATATAAAGAGAAAAGAGTAAATAGGAACCTGAGTTCAAACCCTGGGACCCATAAAACACACACACACACACACACACACACACACACACACACACACACACACATGTTCATGCTAACCCACTGTTACTTTCTAAGTTCTGCGGCAGCTAACAGTGGCCAAGCTGATGTAATTCTGCTGAGTTTCCCACAGACTTCCCTACGTAGGAATATGCAACTGACAATTACTCTTCTTTGCTTTCCCTGCCTTCCTCATTCTTGCAATAGCTTTCTCAGATCATGAAGCAACCTCAAATACAGATGAATTCTACATAGAGAAAAATTAGTCAATCGAGAAAAAAAGGTATGATAATTTTCAAAATTCAACCCATGAGAGATTAATGAAAAGAAGGGACCTTCTCTAAGTAAAATAAGCCTGTAATTGATGGGTAATTAAGAAACCCACTCCATCCTGAAGACTCATGATCATTGTTGTCCGTGATAGTGGTTAGACTAAGTGCCACACCCAGTAGACCCGCATCCCCTCAGAACCCTTCTCCAAACACTGAAGTATATGGAGTTAAATCTATGACTAATTCACTATCACAGAATGACTGCCTCAAAGAAGAATATGGCTTTTTAGCTTAAGGTTTCTCACTCCAGAATTATGCCTAAAGAATAGGATGACAGACACAGAGATTTGAATGTGCCTTAGTACTGTGGTGGAATTTGAGGTAAGTTGCGATAAAAGACATTCATTCATTGGGCATTCAGAGTGGAAGGTATACATGGACAGAAAGAGGCTGAAGACTCAGAGTGCAGCAGACATATTTGAGGGTTTAGCCTACAAATTATCTCTCATAACAGCAACTTCTTACAAAGCATAATCCAGACTGATGGAAGAAATAAAAAAAAACTTCAAAATAATTTATATTATAACAAAACTACAAAAACAGAAGGAATTCAGTCTTTAAACATATGTTAAGGAAAATGTTTCAGAGACAGCCTAATAATGTCAATGTGCTTGGCTCTTGCTGTTACAAAAATTGCCCTCTCCGAAAATGATAAAAATATTCTGTGAAGTGTCTGAATTCCTAACACCTCAAATTTTCACACCAACTTGTTTAATAATCTCAAATAACACATTTAGTTTCTAATTATTTTCATTGATATGAGTGCAGAGGTACAAAAACCAAAATCTTTATTCACTCTTATGTGTAATATTTTCCTGTTATGTTATCAGGATTATCCATAATTATTTGATATTAATGTTAATATTATTGCTTTCAAATCCTAAAAACAAGAAGCATAGTACTGTCAATCATTGTCTCAGACTCTTGGCAGTTTTGCTGTACCTTTATAAGCACATTAGGCTTACTTACCACAACATTTTTCTTTAATCTCTTATCAGCGGAGCCTCAACTGAGGATGTGTTTACTCAAATAAAGTCTAAATAAAAAACAGAATGCCAGAACAATCGTATAGACAACTGGCCATGGAGAACTTTGGAGTTATCCAGGAAGAGTCTCCATTTCATAGTTTAGACTTTTGGCAGAAAAAAAATGTCTGATAAAAACAAGTTGAAGAGACAGGCTAGCGAGATTTCCAAGGTGAAGAACACTCAACATCTTATGAATTTTATGATGTAAATTAAAATAACAGCAAATTAATACCTCTTACAGTGGCAACTCATCTGCTCTCTTTCTGAACTGAGTACCTCCTTTCAAATGTTTGTTGGTACTGGAGTTGAACAAGTTTGAGTCTTGCCCTCGTCCATCACTGTATAATTCCTCTAGCATTGGAGGCTGTCCTACTTTGGTTTCTGTGGCTGTGATAAACCACGACCAGTAGCAGCTTGGGTGACAAAAAGGGCTTGTTTGGGCTTATGGGTTATAGTCCGTAGTGGAGCAAAGCCAAGGCAGTAACTCAGGGTAGAAATCTGTAAGCAGCAACTGAAGCAGAGTCCGTTTAGGCAAAGGAACACTGCCCACTGGCTTGCTGCTGTACCCTGCTCAGCTCGTTTCCTTACACAACTCATGACTGTGCGTCCAGGGATAGCACTGTCCACAGGATGCGGCCTCCATGTCAGTCTTTATTCATGAGGATGCTTCATAAATGGGCTCACAGGCTAGTCTGACAGAGGTTGAGGTAGCCTCTTACAGGGGACTCTAGTTTGTGTCAAGTTGACACAGTCCTCACTCTGGTTACTAGAATCTGTAGATAGAGTAACTTTAACTCTCACAATCCAAATATATATGAGGATGCTACTGCAAGACACAACTATCAATCAACTACATTTATTTATATTAAAGGAGTTATAAGTAAAATATTAATAGGACATATTAGCTCATATATGTTCTAAACTACAAAGGTCTTCTGATGCAAATTGCATCAATTTATATTTCTTTTTTTAAACCAGCCTATTAGCTATTTGTAATACAAATATTCCAAAAATATAAACAGACTCTTGACAGCATCCTACAGTTCAAGTTTCTGAATACAACAAATGTATCAAATTCTTAATCAGGGTGGCCAAGGCCCCAGCAGCAATCTATTATTCATTTTTAAAATATTGCTAGTATTCACACTGGAAAGCCATCCTCAGAAAATAAAGTTGTACTGAAGGTATGAGACTGGGCATCTGTATTTTTATGACAATAACATCCTCCCAACATCCTTATTATTATATCCCTATTCAGCTTGTAGAGAGTCATTAAATTAGAACAAATTGCTTATGTTATGGCTGCTTATTGTACAGATTCCCCTTGAGGAACATCAACCTACTTCTTAATAGAGATGACAAAGGTACATGACTATTAGGGTGACATAGTAGAAGCTCCATCTGACAGACCTCCAGCTTTAACTTTCTTCTAGGTTCTAGGCTAAATACTAGGGTTAAGTCTTGAGTTGTAAATTGCATATATTTAATAAAATGTATAATGCAACTTTGAAGAGTTACAAAGCTCTTATAAATCTTAGCAATCTGAGTTTACTTTTTACTGCTATAGAGGTAAAATACTCTAATTCAAATTTCCTACTGATCTCTTTTATCTATACATTTATTTTTCTCTGTGCTAAAAGAAATAATTAAATATTTCTTACTTTTGTCCTTCCTTGAGCTATAAACCTTGATGCTGCAAAGTAGACATTGTTGCCTTAAATATTATTGTGTTTCACTATTGTGTAAATCATAATTAGCCATGAAGTTTTGCAATAGTTATAATTTTAGAATTTTATTTATATTTGTATTTATACTTGTTTTTAAATTTACTGGTATATATAGGCTAAAACTTCTTCTAGAAGCCTTACTTTCTAACTTAGGCATATTAATAAAAGCAAAAAATTGAGCTGAAGAGATGGGTCAAGGAAAAAGAGTTTACTGATCCTGTAGATCTAAGTTTGGTTCCCAGAACCCATGCCAAATGGATCACATCTACCTGCATTGTAATTCCAATTCCAGGGAATTAGGGACATCTCTGGCTTTCTATTCACATATTTTCACACACGTATATTTACATAATTAAAAAATTAAAGTTCAAATTTTAAAGATTTTAGAAGAGCAAATAATTAATAGTAAATGTAAAAATACCTGCCATTTAAATTTTTAAAATGTATTTTAATGGCAAGTGAAAGGCTGATGAGGACAATAAGATAATCACTTAATGTGAAAATATTATAAATTATTACTAGTATGATCAGTACGCCCAGCTAGCTTTCAATTAGGACACAGACACTTGTTATATTTTAAAATAGCCTTAATTTACCTGGGGCAGGGCAGATATCAGTCCTCTAAACTACCTCCCATAGTGGGACAGGCATGGAATCCCTACCTCAATCCCATGCCATCTGCTTCTAATAACTTCTATCAAGCTACCTCCCATCCATAATCCCAAATACTTGCTCATGTTCTTTGTCTGGGCCAGATTCTCCATCCATGCCAGCCATGTGCTTCTCCTCCAGCTAACTCATGGTGGCTTACTATCCTCCTTTGGTCTTTATCCTTTCTCTTAGTGGTGGTCTTTCTTCTTTTCTTTTTTGTGGTGGTCTTTCTTCTCCTTCCCAGGATCAATCTCTTTCTCTCTCTCTCTCTCTCTCTCTCTCTCTCTCTCTCTCTCTCTCTCTCTCTCTCTCTCTCTCTCTCTCTCTCTCTACCCAGGTACCTTAGCCACACCTCTATCTCCTCTGCTCTGCTCAGATGGGATGGCTTTTTATTAATTAGCATCAAAATACATCAGACCTTCCCCCAACATCCTAGACAGGCAGACTTCCAGCAGAGGGCAGGGGACACCAACCCACCCGTAAAACCACTGAGCCAAAACTTACGTTGCCTACAAGATGTGCAGGGATAAAGATGGAGCACAGAGTGTTTGTGACTTTTAAGTTATCAATAGATGGCTAATAAAAATAGAGAATTAGGTTTACATAAAAGGATTTATATCAATTTAGAGCCTTAGAAATGATAAATATAAAAATAATCATTTGCTCTTAAGAAAGTACATATACTTTATGACTTCTCCTTATAGACATATTTTCTACTAAAAGCTTTAACAATTTTGCACATTATTTATTTATTTTATGTATGTGTAGGCATGCATGCCAGTGTGTATGTGTGACGATGAGAAGCCAATTTGGGAGATTTGATTTCCTCCTTCTTCCACATGGGTTCTGAAGAAAGACTACCGAATGGAGTCAGAAGTAAGTTTACATCTGAGATAAAAGGTGATGTCATTTTCCTCTCCAACTGTCGCAGGTGGATGTGATATGAAAATCACTCATTTTTGTCATGTCTGCACTTACACACACCCACAGTACAAGGTTAGAGAACAGCATTGCACGGCACCAAGTTCGAACTCACTGGGGAATGACATAATAGTTTAGAGGTGTTTGGAAAGTTATTCCCTTCTACAACATTTTTAAAATTCTGTCTAGATAAATGTATAGGATTTATATTAAAAATGAGAATATAATCTTTTTATAATCCTTAAAGGATTAAGCTGAGTTTGAAGTATTGATCAACAGAACAGTCTATTGGAAAGCTCGAGGGAAGGTCATCGGAATGGAAAACAAGACATTGAACAAATTGTATACTATGGAAAAAGAAAATATATGTGTGTGTGTGTGTGTGTGTGTACAGAATGCAGGATGAGCTAGGAACAAACAGGGTTCGTGGCAGACAGCTGACAGCTTTTGTCTTATCTTTGCAAAAATCACCTCACTTTCAGCATGTAGCTAATGAAAAACATCCATTTGAGGACTCTCTGATTAGCTCCACCTTGTGGGAGGGAGGGGACTGACGCACAGTAATAACCCTCTGAGCTTCAGAACAGCCTTCTTCAAGTGGGAATTAACATCATCAGAAGGATCTTTTCTCAAGAGGCTGTTGGCTCCAAAAACTGCAGGCCTCACCTTCCCGTGAGATAGGTAGGAGCTAGAGTTCAGTAAGATCTCAAGCCAACTCTCGTGTACATCAAAATCTAAGAAACACTGCTCTGAAGGGCATCAAAACCTGGTAATTAATTACTTCTTTAACAAGCATTGCTCAATTCAACATGAGCCAAATATCACGTAGTTAAAAGCACTCTTCCTGTCCCATTGTCAATGATGACTGTAAGCCAACTTAGATTATAGAGATAGAAGCTCCCTGGCTTGGTGTCTTCTGGACTGGCAAGGCTACAGCAGTATAATCACCTAGCACGAAGAGGTAACATTCTCCATTTTTCATTCATCCTGAGCATGGTGGGAATGCTGGCCTGCAGATAGCACACTTCTTAATTTTAATGTGGTAAGACCTTCAAGTGGTAACATTACTTTTATAAACATTTTCTAAGAAAATATCACAAGCTGACATAAATGAGAATATTTTTCTTTTTTTGTAGAAAATAATAGCTAACAGAGCATTTTCTCTAGAGATTGTAAAAGTGCTATTAATATATTATATGAATCACATGAATAAATATGTTGCTCTATTAATTAGATACTGTTTCTTGGTTCTAAGTAGAAATATTATCCTATTAATGTTTAATGCCCTATGAAAGAAATAATTCACAACTAAACTGCGTAATTTCTCATTTTTTTTTTGCTTGCAAGTCTTAAGTAGGTTTCTGCATGTTTTCATAAAAGATCGTGTCAGAACTTCTTATTTCCTGGGGAGTTAGCAAAAGATAATAAATGCACTTGTAGAAAAAAGTTTGAAAGCCTGTAATTGTCTTTAATGAATTGTGTTTTGACTCCCTCATTGTCCATGAGGCATACTCATTAAAGAAAGGCTTCCCATACAGAGAACCCAGAAATCAATCTAACTACAATCTCCTAAATCAATAGTGCCCAGTGGGCTGTGCTTCACATAGCAAAACCCACACATTGTATGATAATGACTTTAGGGCCTATTATTAAACAACCTTTCTCCTTTAAACAGAGACTGGTCTGGAAACTTGAGAGTGGAGATGGGTTTCTACAATGCATTTTTATTGAAATTCTGTGCTTTATGTAAAGCTAGAAATGAAAAAACATAAATCATTTTTTACTTACTTGTAAAAATGTAATAAGAATGGAGGTTGTATTAAACTTTGAAAGTTATGGTAGACATGAAAATGTTTTATGTTAACAGCAAAATGAGAAATATATATAAATACAACCTCTATTCACTGGTCAGATATCAGCTTTCAAAGACTAACTGAAAATTGTTATTGGGTGTCTATGAAATTATAATCACAGTTTAAATTTATTTTTTAAATCATGTTATTTTTTTTCTTACCAAAAATATTCCTTGGTTCTGAAATTTCTCTTATTGTATTTAAGTTAATGAATTAAATTAACAAGCCAATGACTATATCCAAAGAACTTTCAGGCAAAAAATGTAATTTTTAAAGGATGATTTAAATCAGTACGGGGATGATGAATACTTAATATAATGTAGACATAATTTTTTAAATGAATGCATTATTGTAATTCTTCTATTTCTAATAACGATAGCAGCAGGATTAAAGAATGGAAGTAATGACAAAAGGTTGGAAACTTCAGTTAGTTAGATCTTCCAGTGGGAGTTTTTTAACACTATTGTCAAAACTTCTTACACACATAACTAATAAAAGGATACTTTCCAATTCTGCTCTATAACCTAAGTATTCCTTGAAACAGTGTAACTCTTGAATGTCAAGACTCCAGATCTTAAGAAACTTGTGAAAAAATATTCTCTCAGTCAAACCTCTTATGAAGCAACATTGACATATAAAACCTAACCAGCCCTCTATAGCATGCAACAAAACCGACTAGGAACCAAGACAATATTGCTGGTTAAAAAAAAAAAAAAATCAGATACTAGACTACAAGCATAACTGTAAATAAGCCAAATAATTCCTTGAGATCACTTACATTATAGGAGTGAGTGCATCTTTTAAAAAGCACCCAGTTTTTACCGTTACTGTGCTCCTCCACAGCAGAAGTGGACAAGAGCGATGAGGTTGAAACCACCTCAGTCACAGGTGGCCATGTCCCATTGCTAAGCTCCAAAGGATTTTAAGCTCAACACAGTTCACCTTTAAAGCTGAAACTGAAAATTCTAGGCACTACTACCTGAAAGAGGAAATCATTTAAGAAATTCTATCCCAAAACGCTGGAGCACATGTTGGTGGCATTCCTTCTACTGCTGTTACTTATTGGACTCCTCTGAGAGCAAAGCGTCTTCTGGTTGCCCTCAATGTTTTCCATTTTATAAAAACATGCACTCTAATTTGGTTCATTATGCCTAATATACTTACTTTCTACGTTGAAACTAATGTAGACCCCAGACCCCAGGAGAAGAACCTTACCCTATCATAATGCAATCTGCTAACTTCTCAGGGAGTGCACTCTGATTTGCGTCCTGGGTCAGTTGCAAAGGCTCTGCACAGCCTAATGTTTACCTTACGCTCCTGCCTGCTTCTTAGCACTGAACTTCCTATCTCTGTTGTCTCTCCAGCCTTTAATCTGCTCACATGATCATAGAGACTTATATGTGTTTTGATTATCATACCAAACTGGTTTACCTTAAAAAAATATATAGTCACGGTGCAGTCTCTTTTCCTAGTTATATCTGCAGCCCCGAAAAAAAACTTACCTTGTTTTGAATTCTATTTTATAAAAAAATGGCCAAACAAAGACTGATGTTTAAGACATACTAGAAATGTCCTAACACATAAAAATGATCCTTTCAATTATTCAGAAAACTAAAAGTAACATCTGATCATATTAGGTACTTTGAATACCTCCTCACTTGAGTCCACAAAGCACGAGAAAAGGATGAGGAGAGCCAAGCATTCTTGTCTGCATTTTCTGTCTGTTCCTTTTAGATCAGCTTCATGCCTGATGCTGCTCATAGGCATGTTCATCACTCTAGAAGTATCTATCTAAACACTGGCGATACCTAACCTACCTCATATAAAAGTATTTTAATGTCTGTTTTTAAACTGTCCTGTTTCAGACTCTTAAAAAGACACCTAAATGTCTCTGGCCATTGTCCTAAGCCAATAAATAGCCAGCTTGATCCCAGTAACAGAAATGGCTCAAAGGCAGGCCATCCTGTGATGGGTCTACCCCTGCCACAGTTCTTCTACTTAAACCCAATGCCCTGTCAGTAGCACAGATATAGGCTGCGATGTGTAATCTCCATCTGCTTAACATAGACATTTTAATTTGTATCCTTTCCTGCTGATTTTAGCATCCCATTTGCTTTCTTTAGGGCACAAGGCCGGACATGATACTCCTAATGCTGGCCTTCAGCCTAGAGGTACAGTAAAAAGCTGGCCAGGAAACTGTGCGGCCTCTCTGGGAGTGTTTATTACCACTACACACTGAATCTTACCCCCAGTTCTAGGCTAACTGACACCTTTCATGCAGGCTCAAAGCATGACTTAGTTTAGCATCTAAGAACAGAGAATTATTATGAAAATCCTGGCTTAAGTCCCATCCAGAACAATGGCCAAACATAACTTAGTGTTGCATGACTTCAACAATGTCTCAAGGGTCGTGTCCTGGCTTTCTGTGTCTAACTTCTCTCAGAAACCTTCCCCAATAAATCTCTCACACACTCATTCCAGACTGTTCTCAACTGCTCTAAGGGCTCCAACTAACAACAAACATGACAGTTCAAGGACTGTGACCTCAGCATGTCACATCTAGTTTATTCATTTAAAAGCCACTAAAGAAAAGAAGATTCTAGAAAAGATATTGTCCTCATAGCTTCCTGTCTACTTAAAGAAAAAGAGCAGCCACCTCTGGCTACTTCTCTAGGTTTCCATCACTAATCATGCTGCAGGAAGTGAGGTGCCTGGTGTGGGCCAATACTCCTTCACAGAAGTTATCACGCATCTTTATCTTCTACTTCATCCCCCCCTTTTGACATATTTCAGCCCTTCTGAATGTCCTGCAAAGAACCAGTTAAAGGTACTCTATCTCCTCAGCGTCCAAGTACTGCATTTCTCCGTTTTCATTAAATCACCTGGAAAGTGTTTACAATTCCTTAAATATTCATCTAAATTTAATTTTCTATCCCCTCTAGAGTTACAGTAAGACTTCTGAAGGATGTTGTGATGCCGGGAGACTTAGGAATCGGCTCAGGACACATAACGAGCACATAAGGAATGCATCTATTTTCTGTTTGACTTGTCCAGTTTCTGTTATTTCTAGTGAACCTTCACAGAGAAGATATTTTATTTATCCTCACACAAAAGTATCAGCAACAATATATAATAAATATATGTATATATAATTGATTAGAAATAAGCTGGTCCTTAATATGAATAAGTAATAAAAGAAACTTAATATTTAATTCTTTTTAAAATTTTATTATGAGTTATTCATATTACATCCCAACTGTTATCTCCTCACTTGTATCTTTATATTCCCATCCTCCCTCCCTCTTCTGCCCTATTTTCCTCTCCTAGACTTCAAACAGAGAGGACCTCCTCTCACACCATATGGACACAGCCTATCAGGTCTTATCTGTATAGCCTGTTTCCCTCCTCTCGATGTTCCTGCCAGGCCTCCCAATCAAGGGGAAATGATCAAATCAGGGTCACCAGAGTTCATGTCAGAAGCAGCCCCCACTTCCTCCACAACCATGGAAAATGAACTGTCCAATGGCTAGACCTGTGCAGGGGTCTAGGTTATACTGCTGCACTGTCCTTGGTTGGTGCAATGGTTTGTGTAGGCCCCCTTGGATCCAGATCCTCTGGCCTTGATGTCCTCCTTGTGTGGCTCCTGAACACTCTGGGTCCTTCCATTCCCCCATTCTTTCGTGCCATTCTCAAATCTCCACCTGGAGTCCAGCAATGGTACCCAGCATCTCTCCTGATTGCCCCTTGGGTGGAGTTTCTCAGAGGACATCTGTGTTGGGCTAATATCCACTTATAAGTGAGTATATACCATGTGTGTCTTTAATTCTTTATGTCCAGTCTTAAAAAGTTTTGTTTTAGGTCACATAGCCATTAATTTCTGTGAAAGTATGTATATTGACCTTAATAGACTATAGATTTAAATTGATAAATATTTCTGATATATTATTTTTTATAAAATTACATTTAGCTTTAAATCACGTTTGCTTTATATTATTTAACTTTATTTGTGTGTGTGTAACACATAATTTTTGGTGCCCATGAAGGCCAGAAGAGCATCTTCTTAAACTATAGTTATAGATGGTTGTAAGCCGTGGGAACCAATGTAGAGTCTTCCGGAAGAACAATGTGTTAGTTACTTCTCTGTTGCTATGATATGACAGAATAATCAAGACAACTTACAACAGAGCTTATTTTGTGCTTGCAGTTCCAAAGGGTTAGAACCCATGACCATTGTGGTGGGGAGCATGACAGCAGGAAGGCCCTCATGGTATTTAAGCAATAGCTGAGAGCTCACATATTAAGACACACAAACATGAGGCAGAGCAATAAATGGTGTGGGTCCTTAAAACCTCAGTTCCCAGCGATTGCGCCTTGTCTAGCAAGGCCATAGCTACTGATCTTCTCCCAACCATTCTACCTCCTAGGGATCAAATATTCAAGGTATATGAATGGGTGAAATTCTCATCCAAACCACCACAAGCAAGCACTCGTTATCACAGATACTTCTCCTTCTAGGACATTAGCTTTTAAAGTAATGAAATAGGCATTACATTTAAAACCTACCTAGTGTAAATAACAGAGTTCTACTATGTTATCCAAATAAATGCCCTTAAGTTGGAGGATAAATAATTTGAAAGTACAAAGATATGAATATAACTTTTAAATTAATTTATCTTTTGTCTTGATTAAAATATCTCCAAAAAAAGCAACTTAAAGATGTAAGGGTTCATTTTGACTCGTGATTTATGAAAGGAAGTTATCCAGACAAGATTTTGATGTAATTAGTCATATCATACCCACCAGTCAGGAAGAAGGCAGAAGTGAAACATTATGTTCTGCTAGACTTTTGATTTTGATGCAATCCAGAACCCAGGCTTAGGCAACCGCGCAAGTCTTCTTTAGGATTCTTCTTCCAAGGTCTAGTAAGTCAGGATAATCCCTCACAGTCATGCCCAGAAATTGCCCTAATATGATTTCTCATAGTTGTGCCTGAAGCGTTACATTTTTAAACTTTTAGAATATGTACATTATGTTTGTTTTAAATTGCTAGTTAATAATAATTAATAGCAACTTTGTATTATAAATTAGAACTCAACATCCAATTGTAGAATAATACCAATTAACATTCATAGAGTTGAAATCAAATATGCAACTATACTCATCAGTATAAAAACTGATTTAGTTTTTCAAATGTATTGTGTTTGAAAATACTCCCCGACACAGTATTAAGTAAACTCCAAATTAAGGAGGAACGTCAACTGAAATTAAACATTGGAAATTAGCTAGAAGATTATTCATAGATATTCTAAGTGTGTTAGGATAAATAAAAACAGAAGCATATCACTTTACTTCTTGACAAGATCTTAAAATCTTCATCCCATAGGCCAAATACTGTATTAATGTTTGGGTTATTATTTTTGTTATTATTGTTGAAGGGATGAGACAGTTTCAGGTTTGGTTTGCATTGTGGTGGTTTTTCCTCCTGACTCTAAGCTCCTGGAATAACGTCTCATGAGACTCAAAATATTTTTACAAATACCTAGGCCATATTTTAGTTAGGCTCTTTTCTGACTAGATCATATATTAAAGTAACTCATTCATGCTAATCTACATTGTTCCATGTGCCTGCTCAGATACCATGTGTCTGTCCTCTTTACAACTTGTAAGATGATGCTCCAATGCCTGGCTCTATCCCAGAATCTTTTCTGCCTGCCGAATGTCCCACTTCCTATCTCCTACCTTAGCTATAGCTTTTTATGGCCAGGTGATGCTTCAATACAGACATAAGATATTTTTTCAACACATTAGGGGTAAAGGCAGAATTTAGTTGTGAAGTTTAACCTTTACATTTCTACACAGAGTAGAGAATGTTGAAAATAAAACTCAACTAAAAGCAGTTTTATAAAACCAACCCAAGGTTGGTATATCAAGGGTCCTTAAGACTGTCCTCAGGAAACGTGTGTGGGATGAAGAACTCACAGAAAAACTATGTATTCATGGATGATGTTTTTACAGACTGATGTGTCAAGAGACTATATATATATTTATATAGTTAAGTCCAAGAGAAACCAGGCACCAGGCACAAGCTTTCCATGCCCTCTCCACGTAGAATTGCAAGAAAAAACAGTTGTCCTAGCAACACTGTATGAGAGCAGATGGAGTGTCATCATCAACCTGGTACAACTGACTCCTATTGCTCAGAGCATAAGCATGAGATGGCCATCAGTCACATGTTAGCATAAACTATCTGATTAAACTGGCTCCATGTGACTTGAAGCCATGGGCATAGAGAAGTGTGTGTTCCCTATAAACCACTTTGTGAGCATACATTGGCTAAGCAGACTGATATTCTGTAAAATTTTGGACGTAAGTATACTTCTATTAAGTAGAATATTTTAAAGATACTGAGTGTTCATTCCTCAGTCTTTCTTGGTAATATATAGAGTTTGAATGGTGGGGCCCTACTAAGTAAATCCTACTATGGCATAAAATAAAACATAATCACACAAGAACAACTCAGACGGTCAAGCAAACAAACAAAGCAACAACAACAACAAACCTAAAAATACATGAAAGATCTATATTCCAGAAATTTTCTAAACATTTGAGAAGCAATTTTTATAATCAATCACAATACTCTTCACCTAAAACCTTAACTTTTCCGGTCACTAAGCTAAGTCTCCAACCTCCAGGGAAGATATAGTTCCCCAAACATTTTTTTTCTTTTCTTTTTTTCTTTTCTTTTTTCTTTTTTCTTCTTTTTTTTTTTTATTTAAGAAGTTTATTCAGATTGCATCTCAATTGTTATACTCTCACTTGTATTTTCTTCTTCCCCCTCCCTCCCTCTTTCATCTTATTCCCCCTCCCCTAGGTCTGTGACAGAAGGGGACCTAGTCCTCCACTATAAGATCACAGCCTATCAGATCTCTTCCTGGTAGTCTGCTTACTCTTCCTCTGAGTGTCACCAGGTCTCCCCACCAAGGGGTAAAGAGGGAGAACCAGAGTTCATGTCAGAGTTCACGCCTGCTCTCCACACAACTGTGGAGAACGTGCTGTTCATTGGCTAGATCTGGATAGGGGTTCTAGGTTTACTGCATGCGTTGTCCTTGGTTGGTTCAGTAGTTTGAGCTGACCTGCCTGGGTCCAGATCCACCAGCCTTAATGGTCTTTTTGTAGGTATCTAGGACCCTCTGGATCCTTCTATTTCCCCATTCTTCCTTACCTCTCTCACCTAGAGTCACAATAGGAAGTCCCAGTATCTATGCCAGTCTCCAGATAAGTGAAGACTTTCAGGGGACATCTCTTTTAGCCTAGTGTCCAATTATAAGTGAGTATATACCATGTGAGTCTTTCGGGGTCTGGGTTAACTCACTCAGGATGGTCATTTTTGTTCTATCCATTTGCCTGAAAATTTCAGGATTTCCTTCTTTTTAATAGCTGAGTAGTATTCTACAGTGTAAATGTACCACAGTTTCTTTATTCATTCTTTGACTGAGGGACAGCTAGGTTGTTTCCAGGTTCTGGATATTACAAATAAGGCTGCTATGAACATGGTTGAGCATACGTGCTTATTCTGTGGTGGAGGATCTTTTAGGTATATTCCAAGAAGTGGAATAGCTGGGTCTTGAGGAAGCCCTATTCCCAGTTTTCTGAGAAAGTGCCAGATTGATTTCCAAAGTGGTTGTACAAGTTTGCACTCCCACAATCAATGAAGGAGTGTTCCCGTTTCTCCACATCCTTACCAGCATATGCTGTCACTTGAATTTTTGATCCTAGCCATTCTATGGGTGTAAGATGGAATCTCAGAGTTGTTTTGATTTGTGTTTCTCTGATGACCAAAGATGTTGGGCATTTCTTTAAGTGTTTCTCAGCCATTCGATGTTCCTCTATTGTGAATTGTCTGTTTAGTTCTGAGCCTCATTTCTTAATTGGGTTACTTAGTTTGGTAGTGTTTAATTTCTTGAGCTCTTTATATATTTTATTAGATGTAGTGTTGGTGAAGATCTTCTCCCAGCCTATAGGCTGTTGCTTTATCCTGTTGACAGGGTCTTCTGCCTTACAGAAACTTCTCAGCCTCATGAGGTCCCATTTATTAATTGTTGACCTTAGAGCCTGGGCTGTTGAAGTTCTGTTCAGAGGATATCTCCTGTGCCAATGAGTTCCAGGCTCTTCCCCACTTTTTCTTCTAACAGATTTATTGTCTCTGGTTTTATGTTGCAGTCTTTAATCCACTTGGACTTGAGTTTTCTGCATTGTGATAAATATGAATCTACTTGCATTTTTCTACATGTAGACACCCAGTTACACCAGCACCATTTGTAGAAAATGCTATCCTTTTTCGTTGAATATATTTGGCTTCTTTGTTAAAAATCAAGTGTCCATATGTGTGTGGATTTATTTCTGGGTCTTTGATTCAATTCCATTGTCAACCAGCCTATTGCTATGCCAGTACCCAAACACTTTCTTGATGATCAGCTCACATGCATACTATAAAAACATACTTTTAACTTACTCTGTTTATTGTAATATTTACCTCTCTGCATAGTAGCTTAACTTTTCTTGAAAATAATAGACTATTTAAACATCGATGCACCAATATATTTTATATTATATAAGAACTAGAAATAGGCTTAGCTGGAAGATATTGAGAATACATGAAGTATAGATGCCATATATTTATGATCGAAAATATTAATTTAATAATAATTTACATTTTAAAAATTTACTATAATTTATTCAGATTATATCACGATGGTTATCCCCTTGATCACATCTTTCTTTTCTCGCTCTCCCTTATTCTTCCCACCTATTCCTGTCCCCTAGACATCTGACAGAAGGGGATCTCATCCCACACCATCTGGACACAGCCTATCAGGTCTCATCCAGATAGCCTGCTTCCCCTCCATCTGTGTGCTAGGCCTCCCCACCAAGGAGATGTGATCAAATCGGGGTCACCAGAGTTCATGTCAGAAGCAGCCTCTACTGTCTCCATAACCACTAGAATGAGCTACCCATTGGCTAGATCTGAACAGAAGGGCTCGGTTTATTGCATGCATTGTCCTTGGTTGGTGAAACAGTTTGTGAAGGCCCTTCTGGGTCTGTTTGGCTGTATCTTTCTGGTTTCATTTCTGGATTTTATTCATTTCTTCCATTATTATCTTCATTATGAAAGATCTGAAGTAATTTTCTTGTGTTTCAGTTGTGTTAGAGCTTCCAGTAATGATAGCTTTGGGATAACTGGCTTGTGGAGATGCCATAATATTTTCGCTTTTGTTATTTGTATTTTTTCCTGGCTGTTAGCCATCTTGCTGTCTCTGGCATTGGGCAGTAGTTTCTGGTGTCCTTCACTGGTCACTGACAACAACCTGTAGGTGAGTGGCTATAAACTGAGATGTCTTACCTGCAGGAATCAGAGAACTCTTCAGGTGGATTAGGTGGGTGACTGGAGATCAGAACTGTAAACTTCCCATGGACCAGCTGGGTGACCTGAGGTCAGATCTACCTGTGTTCCACAGCGTGGTGTCTTCTCTCAGCAGGAAAACTCAGAAGCTGGTGTTTTGTAGTTGACAGTTACTTCTGAGACACAGAGTACAGGTGCTGTGTACTCCACCAGGAATGCAGCTAGTCCTTGGAGCTTATGGCCATGCCTGCAGGAATCCAGGATCTTTTCTGTGGATTAGCTGGGTGGCCCAAGGTTGGACCTACCCATGGTTCACACAGTGTGGACCACTCTCACCTGGGGATCACCAGCACTGGGGTTTTGTAGTTCTCAGTTCAGTCTTTCAGTCACTGTGTAGTCACCGTTGTCCTACTGATCAAACACGGTGTGTGTTCGGCACTACTATCTTGGATCCCTGTCAATGATCTAAATTTCTATACATTGACCCATTAATACATTATGACTGCAAACAAGGTGATAAAAGGAGTTGGACAACTTCAGTAATATATATAGTTGATTTGTTACAGCTGCATAAAATTAAAGTACTCAACTTGATATTTAAAAAATATACACGTACCCATTAAATTGCCAGTATAATCATGACAAACAACTCCATAACACTCAATACTTCTTTCCATGCCTGTTAGTAACAGATTTCTCAGTCTCTATCCATTTAAGCAGAAGATTGTGATGCCACGGCACAACATGAATCAACATGCATTTTCATAATTTTATATGAATGAAATCATAATGTATAAACTTTCTATTTCTGTCTGCTTTCATTCATAAGCATTGCAATATCCATACTACTTTGCATACGTAAACATTCCATGACTGAGCAGTGTTTATGTTTATGAGGATACTATATATTGTTCATCTGTCTTGGACATTTTTGTTTTGTTCCAGGTTTTGAGTATTATAAACAAAGCTGTTGTAACATTTGGGTGAAAGTCATTGTGCAGACATATGCTTGTTTTCTCTTAACTTATTTTAGGCCATGTAGTAGGAATATGCACATTTTAAGAGGAAAAAAAATCAACAGTTTCCCAGAATCACTGGGTAATTTTGTGTTCAGAGCATCAGTATAACAGCTTCAGTGGCCTGTCATCTGAGCCAATGATTGGTTGTTAATCTTTAGGCTGGCCTTTCCGTTGAGTGTATAGTCACATATAATAAGATACTTATGTGAATTTCTCTTAAAATTAAAGTGCCAATTATCATTGTGTCTTTACCACCATTCATATATTTAAGTGTTCCCACCTTTCATTTTTAATTTAAACTGTTTGTATACTTAGTTTTGTGTAGTAAGACTGTATATTCTAAATATAATTTATCAATCAAATATATATTGCATATAATAGAATCCAAGTCCATTTCTTACTTTTATATTCTTAGAATTATCTTTGAAAAGCAAATATTGATTTTAATAAAGTCCAGTTACATTTTTTCTGATTTTGTGTGGATTGTTTATGAAAAAAAATCTGACAAACAAAAAAAATCATAAATATTTCTATGTGCTTATTGATTAGAGAGTTGAAGGGAGTTACTTTTTGTTCATAAAGAGTGTATGTATATATAATCATTTGTTCAGGAATTTTATCTTCATAAGTATTATTCTTTATACTCACCAGACTTTCTACATGCTCCTATAGGGTTTAGTCTGTTGAATATTCTTAACCTCCTTATCCACAATCTACCAGATTTTCCCCTGGATCCCAACTTCAGTGCACAAGCTAAGAATGGCCTTACTGCCTCCACTAAGAGAGCTCTAGGCTTGAGGCAGTATTCTCCCTGTCTATGCATCATATCATAGGATTCCCTCACTTCATATCCAACTGTGGCCTTAATACCTACCTACCCCACGCTTCCAGCATGGAACAGGAAGCTCATCCTGAAAACCAGCATAGTCCCCTCTGCCAACTTGACTGCATCCCACCTGAACCACCCACATGTTCTCTTCTCTCACAACCAACTCCATTCATAATAAACTCAGAATAAAGAAACAAAGTCCATGTGCCAAAACTCATCACAGAAATACCAACAATATAAAAGATCTAGCCAGTATCTATCTTCTTCTTTCCAAAAACTTACCAGTTCTGTAGAAATATTTGCTAATGAGAGTTACCTACACAAACTCCAGGATATAATAATTAAAAGAACAGTCATAAATCTCCTTGAAGAATACAAGCTTAAAGAAGACACGATAAATTTTTAGTTACTTCTTAGCCATTTTGAATAATTATATTGAGAACTCTGTTTAACCTCTAGCCTATTTGAGTTGGGCCATTTGTTTCTTTGACTCTTTGTTTTTTGAGATCCTTTATATTCTGGATATTACTCCTCTGTCAAATATGTATCCAGCAAAAACTATTTTCCAATATGTAGATTTCCTTTTCTTTTTTTTTTTTTTTTTTTTTTTTTTTTTTTCTTTTTTTTTTTTATTAATTTATTCTTGTTACATCTCAATGTTTATCCCATCCCTTGTATCCTCCCATTCCTCCCCCCCCCCCATTTTCCCATTTTTCCCCTCCCCTATGACTGTTCCTGAGGGGGATTACGTCCCCCTATATATTCTCATAGGGTATCAAGTCTCTTCTTGGCTACTTGCTGTCCTTCCTCTGAGTGCCACCAGGTCTCCCCCTCCAGGGGACATGGTCAAATGTGAGGCACCAGAGTATGTGAGAAAGTCGTATCACACTCTCCACTCAACTGTGGAGAATATTCTGACCATTGGCTAGATCTGGGAAGGGGTTTAAAGTTTACCTCCTGTATTGTCCTTGGCTGGTGCCTTAGTTTGAGCGGGACCCCTGGGCCCAAATCTGCCTATCATATTGTTCTACTTGTAGATTTCTAGGACCCTCTGGATCCTTTTATTTTGCTGTTCTCCCATGCGTCTCTCATTTAGAGTCCCAATAGGATGCCTTCCCCTCTGTCCCAGTTTCCTGGTAAGTGAAGGCTTTCGTGGGACATGCCCCTTGGGCTAGTATGCAGATATAAGTGAGTATATACCATTTGATTCTTTCTGCTTCTGGGTTAACTCACTCATTATGATCATTTCTAGCTCAATCCATTTATCCACAAATTTCGGGAATTCCTTGTTTTTAATAGCTGAGTAGTATTCCATAGTGTATATGTACCACAGTTTCTTTATCCACTCTTCTACTGAGGGACACTTAGGCTGTTTCCATGTTCTGGCTATTATGAATAAGGCTGCTATGAACATGGTTGAGCAAATTTTCTTGTTGTGTGCTGGAGCATCTTCTGGGTATGTAGATTTCCTTTTCACTTGACCAGTTGTTTCCATAGATACCCAACTTCTAGGAGCTAATGAAGTCATGGATCTTAGAAGAAAATCTAATACTGCCTTTTTTTTTTTTTTTTTTTTTTTTTGGATCAGCATAATTTCTTAACTACATTCTAAATCTTATCCATATACCCACATATAAGTGTATCATTTAGCCCTCTTCCAACAAAAAGTTTCTCTCTATAGCAAGTAGAGACCGTTATGGAAAACTACAGCTAAAAAATGCAGAGATCAGTGCATTGTGGAGATCTCAGTCCCAATGGATATTTCTGTACCACACCTCCAGAATCCATGGCTAGCAAACATCACAAAAGAGGGGAGGAAGACTGTAAGAAGTAGAACACTAGAAAATCTGTAGGGAGATAGCCTGTCTTAGAAATGGCTGCATAAACAAGACCTGAGAAATGACATTACCAACAGACATATTAACGCAGCCACACGGAATCCCACCCTGCGACAAAGAACCACAATCAGCTAAAGACTGCTGAGACAGTAAGAACTAGCTTTTCACATGGATGAGATCCCTGACTGGTTATCCAATATAAAGTGGTCAGACCTGAAATCATGTGTACACCACCAACAAAAAATATTGACTATGATAGTGACAGAAAAAGAGCCTACCAATTTGGGAGGGGGAGGACATGGGAAAGATTGGAAGGAGAAGATAGGGCAGAGGATGGAAAAAAAGCAAAAGAAGAAAGGAAGTGATGTAATTATATTTTACAACAAAATCATATTTTCAAATTTAAAAAGTAAAAAGAATATACTACATGGCTGGGTTAATAGTAAATATTCATAAAATGGAAAAGATGATAGCTGAAATGTTATTGGCAATAGTCATTATTCTCGCTTTAAAATGTTTTTTAAACTATTAATAAAAAAGAAAATCACCTGCTAGAAATGGTGACTGATTCATGAATTAATAATAACAATGATTGAGACCAGTCTTTGTGACTCATCTGACATTCAGTGTGATAAATAGCATGGTTTGTAAGCAAAAAAGCTATCCAATGTAAAAGTAAAAGTGTTAATTGCTAGTTGATATTTATATCATTTATGGCTAAAATTAATTTTCTAAAGATTTGGGCATGAAAATTTTATACAAAGTAAACCATTTTCTTAGGCTGTTCCCAACTGGCCACAATTAGAAGGATGCCTTGAACAGTATTTCTTTGGTTCACTGCCAGTCTGTATTCACTACTCAAGCAAGGGCAATCCTAAAAGAATAATAGTGATATTAATGGAGATTTTACCAATAAAAACATTGATACAAAAGATTCCAGTTACTTTAATCAGATGAAAAAGAATGTTTATGTTAAGTATTTTTGCAGGTTTGACTCAATTCAAAATCATCAATCTTTTGAAAACTCTTTGTTGAATAATTTTTTAAGATTCCTGAAATGAAAGACTTAGTTTCATTTTCTCATACATGAAGCTTATGTACACAGGGAGTTTGTGCAATAATATTCATAAGCAATAATTTGTGGTCATTCTCTCTCAATTAGTTGGAGTTCTAAATAACTTTCCCATAAAGCTTGTACATGTGTTTCCCAATACATGATTATGACTCAAGTAATAAAAGTTAATCAACTTGTCCAAAGCTGCTGCTGCTGCTGATGATGATGATGATGATAAGAAGAAGAAGAAGAAGAAGAAGCAGAAGAAGAAGAAGAAGAAGAAGAAGAAGAAGAAGAAGAAGAAGAAGAATTTAGGTAGAAATATTCTTAGCCTGATGTAAACCATTTGCAGTCATTGCAGCAATGACTAAAGGGCTATTTTCGTACATTGGTCTTCTTTAGATCTGCAGTGCCCAGATAATGTGGCTTCAGGCTCACAAAGATAAATAAATGCTGAACAGTTATAGTGTTGTTTTACTTCTCTTTATTTAAATAATTTATTCAGATCACATCTCAATTGTTGTCCCCTCACTTGTATCTTCTTGCTCCTTACTCCCTCCCTCTTTCACCCTATTTCCTCTCCCCTAGACCTGTGACAGAAGGGGACCTCCTCCCCTATGACATGATCACAGCCTATCAGGGGTAGCTTGCTTCCCCTTCCTCTGAGTGTCACCAGGCCTCCCCACCAAGGGGAAGTGGTCATACAATGATGACCAGCATTATTTATAGAGGTGAGACATGCTTAACTTCAACAAGGTAAAACTAATTCTAGGCTCGCATGCCAACTTAACATTCATTCAGAACCACAAAAAAATATAGTCCATAGCTAGAGGGAAAATTAGTTAACAAGTTTTGATTCAGAAAAGATATAGATGACAGAATCAGTAGTGATTATATGCAAACATTCTACGCCCAGAAGATAGAGGAACAGATAAATAGGGGGAAGAAATAAAAAAATTTAAAAATGAAAATTATAATACGGATGAAATATGCAGTAAGTAAGAAAAGGAGTCTAATGGGATTGGTAGCAACCTTAAGGTATAGGATATTAAATGCAAAGAAATAATAGAAATCAAATGTGGACCTAAATATGCTCACCAATCATGCGAAGGACATGTTAGCATGGGCGTTTTAACAACACATGCGTCATTGGAGGCGGTCGGTGGGGCCCAGCTGAGATTCCTGACTAAAATGCACAAAGGTCTGGGTTAAGTCCAACAGCAAGTAACACTGGACATGGTGGCGTGTGTCTATAGTCATAATATTTTGAATACAGAGGCAACAAGACTGTGAATTCAAGGTAATCCTCACATATACAGCTTCAGCTCAGTCTGAGCTAAATGAGAACAAGTCTCAAAAGAAAGAAAAATCAGTAAGGTGTGGTGTAAATATAAAGCACAGTGTACATACAACACTGGGATATTTGGAAGAGAAAGTAAAGGATGTAAGATATATTAGGAAAAAATATCGTGGCCAAAGTTTTCCATGACAGATGGCATCCCAATGGATGTATCTAGAGAGCGTTCGCATACCCAAGGCTCAGGAAACATTGCAAACGAAGGGAGAGAGAGATGGTAAAGGCCAGGGAGTTTGCTGTGAGGTTGTGTGTACTAGTAACATCGGAAGTTACACACATCAGTCTCACCAACATGACTGCCTGAACGTGAATCGAACAGGGTGATAGCAATAGATGCGTTCACATGAACAGGGCAAAGGCCACAGGACCTCCAGCCCGCACAAAGACCTACTAGCCCCTGAGGAATGCACAATGGACGAAAATCTGGGACGATCACATCAATAGTTTATCCAATGTCCAACAGTCAACCTGAAACACATAAGAAATAACATCATCCAGACTGATCAGGGTATATTTAGAAATATGAATTTGCATGTGTTTCCTAGTGTGTGTGTTTGTGTGTGCGTGTGTGTGTGTGTGTGTGTGCAATAGCAATGAAAAAAAGGCCATAAATTTAAAAGAGAGCAAAGAAGAGAGAATTTTAAGGGCAGGGAAGAGGGATTAGAGCAATTTTGCCATGCTAGTATAATGTCAAACATTTTTTTAAAAAGTGCTTGCTACTAAGCCTAATGAACTGAGTTTAACTGTCCAACAACAAAGAAGTTATTTTCTGATAAACACACACACATATACAAAACATAATAAATAAGTGTATATTAAATTTACAAGGGTAAATCCCACTATTGATTTACTCATTTTAAGACATAATGCATGCATGACTCACACAAGCCTTGAACACTTTAGATAATTCTCTTTTGATAATTCTTTGGCAATGCTTCACACTTACATTTGAAATTTGAAGTTTACTGTGTGTGTCACTGCATATTTAAATTCAGAATCTCTTCCAAATGCTGAGCTAATTGTTTTCGTAAACAGTACTGGTTTAAAAAAAGAATAAAAGAGATGGAGTTCAGATTTTCTTTGTGGAAACATGTAATTTTGTGGATCTATTCTTTGGCGTTTGTTTGTTTGTTTACTTTGTGAACCCTTGCATTTCACTCCATTTTCCTACTCTCTCAGGACTCTTGTTCCTGTTTCTGGCTCTTCTGAATTCCAAGGTGATAAAAGGACTCACATAAAATGACGCATAATCTTTAGAACCTTACAACTTGGTTTCTTAGCATGGGTTTGCCCATGTTCTAAGCCTCTGTTTTTAACTACTCTACGAACGAGTGATCACTTATTTATTTGTGGTTTTAACTAGGAATCGCTTGTTTATTTGTGGCTTTACAGGTATTACAATTTGCTGGTGCATCACATCCAAGTCCTGATGATTCTTCCTACCCACCAGACTGTCAGATGAATCAACAATCCACTGAACGGAAAACAGCAGGAGGGACTAACATTGGCCTAATTACATACAACCTTCTGCCAATACACTTTTTATAATGCAATTCTCGTGAATGTAGAATTAGTGTCACAGAGGCTGAGACTTTATCTACCACTAAGGTGATCTTAGAGATGACAAATCAGTCCTGACAGCTGCTAGGTGGTAGCTACCTGGGAAATAACAATAGGTCTTGGTGTTCACTACTGAATCTAAAGATTTAACGGATTATCAGCACCCCATGATATTGCTCCATGACCATAACTGCACAAAGCCAAACAGAAGAACATAATACGACCGTAGCAGTTCCTAAATGCCCCTCCCTCTTGGCCAACTAGTCATCCGTCTTCTAAACCTGTGACAATTCCAGCTGCACTTTGCATCTGACCTCCTCTATTACAACTTACTAGGAAACACAACTGCTGGGTTCCCATCGCTTCATAGGACTAAGAATGTGCGCCAGCTTTTCTATTCTTCGTGTGTCTGCTTTGACGTCCATCCACCCAGAAAGGGCAATGCTTACCCCAAAAGAGGTAAGAAAGAGCTGTATGAGTGACCATGGCATTTCCGCAATACATATCTAGACTGCCCCAAATTCCATGTAAGATTGGTGATGTTTTGATAAAGAGAGAACAAAGAAAGTCATAAATCAAGGCCTTTTTCAACTAAGTGTGTGCATCAGGAAGGCAAGATACAGCAGGGCAGACAAAATTCCTTTACAGAGGTTTAGACACCATCTGTCAGCATTCTTAGCCCTTCACTTGGTGGGAACTAGGAGCATGTTCATACAGTCCAAAGGATTTGCCTAATGGTCACAGTAGATTTTAGGTCACATACCAAGGAGGGCAATAAATGGCTGTAAATGGGATCAATGCTGCCCTGTGATAATTTGGTTCCCAATTTTCAATATTCCAAACTCTCAAATCACCAGAGTTCTAATCAGGCAATTAACCTTTAGAGACAAAGGAATTTGTCTTCCTGGGAATTCTTGTTCCCATATATTTTTATTTAAAAAAAAAAAAATAAGAAATTTGGGTAAAACAGCTTTCTCCTGCAAAGCCAGATCTCTATTCAATGTAAGCATATTAAGTAAGGCTGCTGTGACAGCCACTGACTCACCTAGGGATACATGGCACACTCGAGGATTGATGGAAAGGAGATTGAGTAATAATAAACTATGAACAGAGATCTAGACACAGAAAAATGAGCCAAGCTACACAAGCTGATGAACCACAGTGAAGCTGCTCTTCCCACCCACAGGGGAAAGAAGTCACCAAATGCAGTGAAACAATGCAGCTCTAGAGATGAACACCCCCCAAAGGGCAGACACTGTGAACACCACCTTAACAAGGAAAAGAAAGAAGAGACAAGAACTCTTCCCCGACTCTCTTCTTCCCAATCCAACCAAGTCACGGGGAAGACAAGGGAGACGTGTTTTTCTTGAGTCCATGTTCCAGAGCACAGATGTGGAACAGGCAGTGCAGAGAAATAGTCTGCAGTGGGAAACATATAAAACCTGGCATAGCTACAGAGAGATGTAGCCAGAGTTTGCAAGGAGTGTTTCTATAAACTTAGTATACGTCTTCTTTGGAAAGGAAACATGTTCTTTTCATCTCAACACAATCTTATTCACTATCAGCAGCCTCTGTTCTTTAAAACTCTCTTTTTAATTCATTATCCATTCTCGGTGCTACATTTTTTTAAGAGACAAAAATCTCTTTGTGTTGAGAGTAGGCTGCAGTCTGCTGTAAGTAACTGCACCGTGTGTAAACAATGGTGTTTATCAAAGCACTCCACTCCTGGGGAGACACTACTTACAAATAGCTTCTGACTCCACTTTGAGGCTGAAAGGTGACAGTGCATGTGGGTGGGGACCTGCATAGGACAGCCCAAGCATCACACTGATATAAATGCTGATAGGCTTATAGGGTGTCACCTAATAAATTTATCAGACGAAGTCGAGACTATAGGCACATATATGGGTTCATGTTACAACGGCACCAGGGACACATCAAAGCAAGAAAGGGTATATCCGCTTCAATTATATAAAGACTTAGGCCCTTAGCTATGTTAAATGACCGTATCCCCGCCAGCCTGTTCCCCTGAGCATCCACTGTGTGCATCAGGAACAGACAGGCAGAAAGATCCCAAGTAGTCCTGTGGTTCAGCTCAGCTGGCGCTCTGCTGTTGACAAGGCCGGTTCTGTGGCTGCAGGTCTCCTTTCCTGTTGGCACATTGATCCTGCTAGTCACTTGCCTCCCAGCTTGTTGCCAGGACAGTCCTGCTTTTTCACCTCCACCCTTTCGGGGCTGTAACAGTCACAGATGTTTCCTCCGCTTCTTGCATCTGCTTACTTCTGAAACCTCTGCATTAAACTTACAGTCGTTTGGTAACCTACATGCTTACATCTGCGAAGGCAGATATATATATATATATCGTGGGATGTGTGATCTGAGCACTCATGCTAGTAGTTAGGGTTAGCATGAAAGAATTTGTATCCAGCTTGGCTGGGGTTACCAATCTGGCAAATTGCTACCAATAAAATCACCACACTTGGCAAATATATTATTATTTACTAAACTCTGGCATTATGGAAAGGAACAGCATGTGCATCTACGTTTATAAATGTTTATACACTGTGATATGAACGTATGTAAATGTTCTTGTGGGGTATGTCCATACTTGTGCACATGTGCGTTTGTGGAGGTAAGAGGGTAATGTTGGGTATCTTTCTCTACACTCTCCACAGTATTTTATTTATTTACTTACTTATCGTGGGGCTTGGATCTAAATTTACATCCTGAGATGTCCGGAGTGAAAGGTGGTTTCTTAGCCAAAGACTGGGGAACAGAAACCAAATGCATTTCAGAGGCGTGGCTCCCTTAAGAAAAGCTGCTGATGTCTTGCAACAAAACAGAGCTGGAGAGCAAACTAACAGTCAAATACAAAACACCATACCATGCTATTAGGACTTACTTTTTTTTTTTGAGACAGGTCTCTCACTGATCTAACCGCAACAATTCAGCAGGCCTAGTGATCCAATCAACCTCCAATGGCCCCTGTCTCCACCTCCCCAGAGCTGGGATGGTAGGTGCAGGCCATCTTTTAGTTGGGTGCTGCAATGCACATTAAGGTCCTCCTTCCTTCTTAGCAAACATTCTACTGAGGCTTCTTCTCAGCTCCATTCATTATTTTTATCTGTTTTAAAAATGTATGGTCATGGGCATATGCATTTGAAACAGTGTTAGAATATATAAATGTCTATTATTGACTACAATTAGTTTTAAAAGATTGCAAAATAAGAAGAGATTAAAAATACAATCATTATAATCTAAATTTTAATCAAATGTCTGTGAAGGGAATACAATATATTAAATTAAAACTATCTTTGGAATGTAGAAATCAAAGTTATACTTATTAGTACTAATTAGATTAAGCCTTTAATTAAATCTAAACCATTCATAATAGAAATTTTAAATATCATTAAAATTATATGCTGCAAGTAATTACTTAAAAACGTCTAGTTTTGACAATCTTGCAAATCCCAAGTCAACACAATTTTTACTCAATACCTTGCAGTTTTACTTTACACACTGTTTTGAAAATGATGAATTTGAAATTCATCTATTTTATTTTTACAACAAAGTATCCTACTTTTAACATGAAAAAAATAGTAAGTGACAATATCATTATATTTAATTTACTCACAGGGAAAATTCTTACATTCTAAAGAGTAGATGAGCCCTTCATTGTTGTTCAAGCTTCTAGCCATCCTAGCCTTATCCAATGAGATATCAGAAATACAAAGTCTCACACATGATACAAGGAAATGCAGCACTAATCTTACTAAAGATAACTCCAATAAACTACAGGGTAATATTCAGTTTTGGAGCTAGTACTTTACAATGGCAATTTGGGATCTAATGTTTTAATAATTCCAGTGATGCAATGCAATTGAGTCATTATGTGTGCATTACACAACAGTAAGTAGCAGCTACATGAATTTAAAATATGTCTTTTCCTTCACTGATCAGTGATATTAATATTCAATGAATAACTTGATCTTAATTTATTCAGTTTCTCTCTGACACATCAGCATGCTTCATCATAGCCATCTATAATGGTAAGCTATTTTTATCTCCATATATTGATGATTTAGAAACAGCTTCATACTTGTAATTGTTGGAGACACTGAATAATATGCAGTCATGCTTGCTGAGCTAATGCTAAGGATCTTAGCGACTAAACTCACAAGCATCGTGGTTTTCAAATAATCTCAAAGACATGGGCAAGGAAGAGGCTATAGACAAAGCAAAAAGTAAAGGAAACAAATTATGTGGCTCTCCTCACTCCTTTACTGAAACAGTAAATATGGATAAAGAGATCATATAGGTACTACTCAGTAAAGCATGAGATTATTTGATAGTTTTCATGAAAAATAAAAAGGCAACATGTCTTGATCATATGTGATACCCATCAAATTTATATGCTCAGGGAAAATAAATGGCCATCAGATAGCCTCCATAGTCAAACTGTCCAATGTGTACTCAACTTTCCACTTGGGTACTACCCACAGTGGTGTTCGATACTCTCTCACTTTGGAGATTACTACATACCTTTTTACTGTGTCAGTAACATTGACATTTTGAGATGGCTAATAAGTGTGTGTGTGGGCGCATGTGCACGCGTGTGTGTGTATGTGCACAAAATAGACTTCCCTATGCATTACAAGATGATGAACAGCAATTCTGACCTCCGCTTAATGGTTACAGTTCCAGTATTATATATTCAAAAGTCCCTAGAGAATTCTGAATGAATGACTTGGAGATGATAAATATTTTCCCCTAGACAATAACAGCTATTTACTGAGCACCTTTATCTAGAAATCCCACAAAGGCTTGCATACCAACCGTAAAGCACATCACTCAAACTATTGCAATAGACCTCTAAGAGTGTCTAAAGTCTGTTGGTCTTAGCTTCTATATCAGCTATCTTTTCTCAGTGTTGTGACAAAAATCCCAATGAAAACAAGTTTATGTATTTTTGGTTTTGCTCACTATTTCTTGGAGTTTCAGTTTGTCATGATGGAAATGTCAAGGGGTGACACCTGGGCTTCTCCTGAAGAAAGCATGAAGCTGAGACAGCTCACATCACAGCAGGTCAGCAAACAGTGGGAAGGACACCAAGGACTGTGTATCACCTTCAAGGCCTATCTCCAGCCAAACTACCTACAAGATGTTTTAGTTTTCCAAAATAGTTTTGTATATAAAGTTTTCTAAATAAAGATTTTAGTCATATACCATAAATTGTTTTTGCTTATCAAAAGGAATGACAAATTCTAAATATAACTTATGTTTCTTTGATAAGTTTTTTTTACCTACTAAACATGTAACCAAATTTATGTAGGCACGACTCACCTACAGATTTACTTCTCATATGACATGTCTTCTTTCTTTCCTCAGGAGAAGCTGCTCAGGTAGGAGGAGTATGTTTCAACTCTTTTCAAACTTTCCAAAGTCCATTTTAGGGTGATATAGTAAGCTTATAACACATGGGTATAGTTTTTAACTGTGAAAACAGTAATAGGTTAGACACCCCGTTCCAAAATGGAAACATAACTGACATGCAGCAAGAGGCACCACACAAATCAGAAACTCAACAGGACAAGCAACACTGAGGTGTGAAGCTTGAGAACATATTCCTACTCCATATCCTGCCTAGAAGTCAACATGGTGGGAGTATGGCACAAAGGCTCCAGGAGACCTTCTCAACAGGTGGCTTTGCAAGCACCAGCTTTCATGTGTTTGAGTTGCCTGACTTCAGTTTTCCCAAGCTAAAATTGCTCATGCATGGCTGAGCATTCCTAGGACTTTAGAGATGAACCCATACCACACCTTCTCTAGACATTGCCCCGCCCTCCTGTGAGTATTTGCTGCATATTTTGAAGTCTGGATGTTAGTCACCTTAACTAGCCACTCTTGGACTCTGTGTGTCTGCTGAATTAGTAGCATGTGGACCGCACCATGGCTCACTGTTATGCCCTTTAAAATAGCAACCTGAACCACAGCTGGACCCACTAGTGTCAGTGCTGGGGTGGCCAAGGGAAGTTATGTTGGAATATGGTACAGCAGCAGTTCTCAGATGTTTCACAGTTGTTTCCAAATGCTCACTGAACAATGAACTTATGATGTTTGATATTGATTTTAGTGACATTACCATAACTTGTGGAGTATTCCTTATTCATGATGATTCAGAAGGCACTGAGCCAGGCCTCCTTGGAATATAAGTAGAATGGCTATGTTACGCAATATAGTTCTAGAAATTTTTAGAGGAAATTAATATGTGAGTAGGTGAAGTTAGCTATGTTACTCAGCTGAGAGTCCAGGTGGAACAAAAAATTTGAACAAGAGAAAATGAAAAGCAGAAGGGGGTAAATCTCGACTTCTGTTTTCCTAAGCCATTCTTTTATTGACCTATTATAACACCGAATTCTATGACCTTGGGTTTCTAGGACTTGGATCAAAAGGCACTTGCTCAGCTCTCAAACCCTCTGAATATACATATGCATCATTAAAAGAGGGACTATCCATAAAGACAAGGTTGATTGTCATCCATAGCCCCGAGGATATCTTTACTTTGCATAGAACACTGTACCAGATGTGAAAGAATACAGGATTAAAATTCCAAAAGTAATTTTAATATTTTACATGATTTATGTGTGGCATAATACGCTAATAAATTATTGGAAAGATATACCGAAAATAAAAATAGGCAAGAAACAAAACTAAATTAAGTATGACAGTTAATAATTATAAAAAAGAAACTAAGAAAAGGTAATGCTGAAGAAGGTAATAGGATGAATGGCTTGAAGAATAGAAACTTATGGTCAAAGGAAAAAGGAGTGGATTATTAATAGAGGTATTAATGAAGATAGAGAGTATTTTAATGGTTACAAAAAAAGAGCACAGAATACAACTGTCTACCAGCAGATTTGTTTTCCCACAGTTTGTTGGTTTTCCTAACGCTTCACTGACAGAGGGACTCTGGGAAGTTTATCAGCATTCAGTTGTGTGTAACGTATTTCAGGGGATTTTATATTCTCATAACTTTATATTTTATCTGTGTTGTAAATGACCAATTCTACTTTTTAAAAGAGCAGACACATTAAATAATTTGTCAGAGAATTAAATTGCTTCCATTATGAAAATTTTTCAAGCCTAGTAACTTTTTAATATGGAAAAGCTTCCTAAAATAAAAGGTGGCCTCATGCTTTTACCTGAAAATTGTTTTTTTGTTTTATTTTTGTTTTTTGAAACAGGGATCTCATTAGGTAGCCCAGGATGTTCCCAGTCTCCAAAGTATATATATCACACACGTGCCACCATACAACAAAAAATACTTTTAAAGAAAACCTGTGATTCTGCCTCTCTTTATTTTTTATTAAAGTAAAAGGAGGTATTTATTCTGCATCACGGTCAGGCTATCATATTTAGCAGTCAATAGTATGGGTGAAAAAGTAAACAGTAAAACCCTTTTTAGATACTTTACATTGTCCATAGAGTGACAGGGAAACCACAGGTCACAACAAATTTGTGAGTTCATCCAAGCATAGTGGTGATGAGGCTTAGAGTCTATTAAAAAAAATCTGTTTCAGGCAGTTCTTATGTATATGGGCAAGAAACCTTTCATATTTGTGACTAACTGAATGACTGGCAATTTCAGGCTGTCTTTATTTTTAATATAGCAATATCAGAAAAAGAGTTCTTTGATTCCTAGACCTTTATTTTGGTTTACTCATAATATTATGTATTTCTTTTAAATTATTTATTTCATTTTATGCATATGAGTGTTTCGTCTGCATATGTCTATACTCAGTGTGTGCACAGTGCACACTGAGGCCAGAAGAGGTCATCAGAATCACAGCTGGAGTGATCGCAGCTGCTTGTTATCTACCCTGTGAGTCACGGGAACCAAACCAAGACCCTTCGCAAGAGCAGTTAAGACGCCTGTACCACTGAGCCTTCCCTTTATCCCCACACATTCCTTAAAGAGCTACAAATTGATATACTATAATAAAAGCAACCAAATTAGTTCTATTATAAAATGTAGGCAACAGTATTCATTGACATATTTACTGAAACTATACAAAATTTTTCATGCTTTATCAAAGCTCCTAGTAACAAGCACTCAGGGAGAATTCCAGAACTAACTCCTTTATTGTCTTTGGGACAGTGCAGATGATCACCATCAGGTGGGCATGCGTGCTTTGTAAATGCCTTACCATGGCCTTTTACATTATTTCTTAAAATATGCTTAAGTAGACTCTCCTCTGTTTAAGGAACATACATCTTTTTGAAACAAAACTAATTACATCAAAGTAGCTATTTAGAAATAGCAGTCAAAAAACAAGTAAAAATACTAATAGAAGTAAAGATACCAAAATACTGTGGAAATTTTTTCAATATTTATTTGGAAAGAAATTGGGGTCCTAAAACTACTCCTAAAACCTGTGACTGGATGCATAGCCAATGCTGTCCATATGAAGAACAGTTCAATTGTAGACCCACGCCTGTTTTCTGAATCATTCACCTTTTTTCCCTAGAGCAATATTTCGTAGTGAAGATGTCTTTCCTCACCTTACATCGTCTTCTCATTAGCCAGGCTTGGACTCCCCTGCTAGCTACCATGCAGCTCTGTCTTGTTACCTTGGTTTTTAGCTATGCCAATACAACTGCACGCATTATGAGGGGGTCGAAGCTCCCAAGCCAATCATCTGTGACACACGTCTGAAATCTGACTTCCAAGTGCTACAGATTTAGGTTTGACATTTATGAAAACCTACTTGACCATAATTCATAGTATTTGGTACCAGGTGGGCTAATGAAAAACAACTTTCTGTAATGAAGCCGATCTAGGACACAAACATCTGTGTAAGGCCTCTCTTACAAGGCTGAATTTTGTAGAAAAGAAAAGCCAGAGCATTTACTGCATCATTTTATCTCACTCAGGCGCGACGCCCTCGCACACTTGAAAAATGTTTCAAAACCTGCTTGATTTTGATGCACCAGTTTCTGGCAGCTCACGTAAGTCACAGATACCTCAGGGTTTGAAATCGCTCTCTGTAAGAGATTTGGAAGCAGGATTACATGAAAGTTTCAGCAGCCATCTGCAAAAGACGATTTTAATAACTGTTTACAGTTTTCCTGCTCTGAAACCCATGTGAAGCCTGGCTTTACTGATGCAAAAGGAACCAAGGAGAAAACTACAGTTGTCACAAAGCTAATTGTTAGTGCAAGAGAAGAAAAAAATAAGTAAACAAATAAGGCAAACATTGGCATGAGTGCTTCAGAAATACACTAGAGGATGTCAGTCTAGAGAAAGGAGGACAGGACAGAGGCGGAACCTGTCAACAGGGTGCCTAGAGGAGGTGCTTCCTCTTGTTGGGACTTCATAGACAAAAATAGAGGCCTTCACATACACTCCCTAATAAAAAGGTGGCGCGGGAGAATATTCACGGAAAAAAAAAAAAAAAAAAAAAAGAACCAACAGCCTACAGCAGCAACATAGCTAACAACAAAAAACACAAACAAGAATTTGACATCTGCTTGAAGATGCGGAGAAACCTACATTAACAGACTTTAGGATTTCCTGGATTCCTTTGTCCCTTCCGACAGACAAGACGGTCCTTCAGTGCAGAACGTTTACTGAAGAGAACTTCTGATTACAGTCCGTGGCTCCTGGAAGGCTTAAACAGTGACTCCTCCTCGAACTATAATTAAGAAAGCCTATTAACGGAAAAGTGATTGAAAGAAATTCTTTAAGGAATCAAGGAAAAAGCAATGACATTTCCGAAAGGTATTTTGACAATAGAAAAAAATGCACGGTTCTGAATTTAATATAAGGACAAAGTAATAGAAAGCATTAAAGATGGCACAGCTGGGCTCCAGCAGTTATTTAGAAGTTTCTGAAAAAAAAAAAAAAAGAGAGAGAGAGAGAGAATAGAAATAAGAGATAAAGACTAAAAGAATACAAAAAATTAAGAGTTCCACCTCAAAGTCCGAAATCGTTCTGAGAAAGCAGTCTCCATGGTTAGACTAAAAGCTTAAAATAGATCTAGAATGTATGGATTTTATCATCATTAAAACAGGAAAATAAAAATAGGGCTGTTTAGATGTAGCCGATGTAGCTCGTTCTCCATGTGGAGAAGGGGAGGGGAGAGCAGGGCACTGCCTCTGACAGGAACTCTGGTGTGGGCGATTTGATCACTGCCCCTTGGCTGAGGGGCCCTGTGGGAATGCAGAGGAAGAGGATGCAGGCTATGCAGATGAGACCTGATAGGCTGTGGTCAGACGGGGGAGGAGGACCCCACCAGTCAGAGGTCTAGGGGCGGGGAATAGGGCGGAAGAGGGAGTGAGGGTGAGAACAGAAAGATAAAGGCGAGATGATTGCAATCGAGATGTAATGCAAATAAACTATAATTTTAAAAAAAAAATAGGGCTGTCAAGATGGCTCAGCAGTTAAGTGGTTCAGCTTGCTACGCTCTCAGAGGAACTGAGTTTGTTTTCCAACATCCATGTTGGACAGCTCACAACGGCCTCCAGCTCCAGATCTAGGGGGTTTCTTACCTTCTCCATCATCTAAAGGCACTCTCTCTCTCTCTCTCTAACACACACACACTCTCTCTCTCTTTCTCTCTCTCTCTCTCTCTCTCTCTCTCTCTCTCTCTCTCTCTCTCTCTCTCTCTCTCTCTCACACACACACACACACACACACACACACTAACAATAATAAATTTTTAATCAAAAGACAAATTACAGCCAGAAACAATAACTTAGCTGTTATGTTTTACTGTACATTTTTATCTTTGTTTCTCTAGATCCAGGCTGGGTTGGGGCCTGGATCCATGCCTGTGTATGTGCTATAGAGGTGTTCTTCCACTGAATGACGTCCGCATTCCGTTAAAGGTGAGATTTTCCTTTACCTAAGCCTAGTCTAGGCTCTTCAGAAAGCTAAAACACGATAGGGTTTTTATTAATTTTGACCAAATACAACAGTATGCCTACAACTAATACCCACCTGGCCTAAATTCTTACGTCCGTGCTTGCTAAGGCTTTATTGTGCTCCTTAGGAACAGCTATGAGTAATACACACTCATCTCATCTTTACATGCAAAGAAGAACAATTTACTCTATTACTTCAATGCAGGGTCAGGAATGACCGCATTAAATTCTCAAGCAAAACTTCAAGTCAGTAGATTTATGATTATATAAGAAGCTTTCATGTATAAGTTGTAAAAATTATACAAGAAAATTGAAGTGTATATAAACATAAAATAACAACCTAATAAAAATAATAATAAATAACAATCTAGTACAAAATTTAAATTGATAATTCAAAACTTTCTCCAGCAATAAAAATTAAAAGAGTTGTCTGAAACTACTTTCAGTAGACTTAAGTTTTAACTTTATCTTGGTAGGAGAAAATAACATTTTTTAGGTACTACTTATTGAGGTGTGGCTGACATTTTTGTTCTCTTTAGTGCTTGATATAATGAATTCTGGGTTGACTAGTAGTGTTGAATTATTGAAAGATATGAAAGTATTAATTAACTTTAAAGCCAAATTACACCCATTCCCAGAGTACCCAAAATAAACCACCAGATAGGTGAGCCAACACATCTGCTGATAGGATTACCTAAATCAAGGTCACCACTGCCCTCACGTAACCTTAGTTTGGTGGCAGTGTTCTGATACAAAATTTGTTTCTGTTTAAATCATCTGTGGCTGGCAAGATGTTTTAGCAGCTAAGAGGACGTGTTGTTCTTCCAAGGACAGGAGTTCAGTTGATAGCACGCACGTGACAGGTGACAACCACTTAGAATTCCAGCTTCACGGACTAGAAGCCATCTTCTGGCATCCACAGGTGCCCACATGCACATGTGCATGCTCACACACAGACACATATAGAAATAAATAGTAAAAAACAAATCTTTACAAAAAGGTAAAGAACCACATGCAATGATTTCCCCATGTCCCATTTTTTAAAAATGTGAAAATTGAAATATTCCAAATCATAATTTTATAAGGTAAAGTGGAGCCACTGTAGAGCACAGATCATTGGAATAGCTTTCCGACTCCCTTTCCAATGCCAGAAACCAATGTTCACAGGATATTGTCCAGAATATGCAATTCTGGGTCATGTTGAGTGCAAGGGTTTGGAGCAATGGTGCTTTCATCAGCTCTGATGCTACAAACTGAATCCTTGAACAGATTTCAAAGGTGATGGTATCCCATGCATTGTCTTATCAGGCAGTGATGACCCCTGTAACACTATTTAACACACACTGTAAGTAAATGCATAAGCAGCTAAATCATATGTTCTAATCTAATGTTTTCAGAGATTCCAGTGTAACTGAAAAAAAATTATAAAACCCTTAAACATTTTCTTTTGGTGTTAAATGGATTTGTTTCTATATTTTAAATATACAGAAACAGCAATAAAGGGTAGTCTAAAAACACGCATCTGTATTAGGGAACTATACATTTTAAAACCATGTGCCTGTATTCACTTCTATTTCAGGATACCTTGACCTAATTTTTCACCACACTGACATTTTCTTTACAGAAAAGGCTGAGCCATGGATAACACAGCCCACAGTTGTCTAAAAGCTTACATATTATTTCAGAAAAGTAGGCTAAACTCAGATAATCCACAATCTTAATGGAGGATGAACTTCTACATGAAATTACTATCTGGAAAGAGCTCTTCCATGTTACAATTTAGTGAAAAGGGGGAAAAAGCACAATTAGTTAATAATCACTACCTCTGACTTTTTTTTTTTTTTTTGCTCAGTCTCTAGAAAATTTATTTTCCAGAAATGCATCTTAAAATGCAAGCATACAAGAAAATTGCCTCTGAATAATTTTCCTTAATTTATCAAGAGTAAGAGACATTGTGTAGTTAAAAATAAGAGTCTTTTCCCCCTCCGGGAAATAATATTTGTAAGTAATCTTCAAAATTCCCAGCTGGAAGTGAAATAGTCTTATTATCAAATTTAGTAAAGTACTGAGCAAGGCACAAGTGGCAATTTGCTGATCACATGAAGAGGGATGTGTCTGGCTGGGCTGGAAGAAGCAAACACTCCGTGCAGCCGAAGCTCCCGAGCGACTTCCCCACTCCCAGTGACCGTAATAGGCACTCGCTACCTACTAATCATATCTGCAGAAGCCTTTGGATTCTTCAGAACACTTAATGAATAGTTGTCCAGATGGCCGCTGGCTGACGCAGTTTAGGACACGGTTAAGTAAGGGGGAGGCCATGCCTGCTCTGCAAGTGCAATTTTTTGGCTTCCATTCAGAAACGCAAGATTTCACAATCTTTCTCTTTTCTTCCATCCCACTTTGAAGCTTTAGACCTGTAGCCTAATGTTCTGAAATCCCATGTTCTGTTTTGTGAAAGGCAAGAGGGCTATTTTGTGTTTGAACAGTCTGTCACTCTGAGTTTCTAAGACTTCCTATCTGGGCTAGTGTTCCATCTTATGTTTTACATCCCTTGAATGCAATCCCCACTAAGCTTCTTACTCTCAACAGCACCAAGCACAATAATGCTTGCAAACAAACACTTGTTAAGCTCTGAAATATACAATGATGGCGTTGACCAGAAGCCTCAACGAAGGGCTGATATTGTTTAAGAGATGACAGAAAGGATGTGTCTGTTATGCACTGGGTTTTCATATCTAAATGAGAATTTTCTGGCTGAGAAGGTTTGTGATTAGTCTAGTCTAAAATGCATCAAAATAGTAAACATGGAACTTCTTAACACTAAGACCTTTATGCCAAAAGATGGATCTGGAAAAATCAATGCTTAGAAAATGTGTCTAATCCCCTAGCCATTCCTAGGAAGTTGGGTTGGGTTGTCGGTATAATTCAGTAACCGAACTTACTTTGGCTCCTCTGTTTTCATCTTGCTTTATTATCTGTTAGCAATACATTCTCTAATTATGATAATGTCTTAAAGATGTAAGTTTTAAATCAATGCACATTTATAATTGTTTCTTGACAGTTAGCTGACAATTATCCTTTTCCCACAAATCAAAATCTTTGGAAGTTAAAAGATGAGAAAACTGGGTCCGTATCCTCACTTCATCATTATGGAACTTTGGGCAGATCATTTATTTTGCTCAGATTGTTTAGTTATATATTATAAAATAACTTCTTTGCTGTGGTCAGTATTACAGAGTGGCATTATGTGGCATGTTAGTGTTGGCATGTGCACTTGTATGAAGTTGCATGTGGAGACTCAGTTTTATTTCCTAATCCTGGATCTTTAACTAATCTTGAAGCTCATGGGTGGGGCCAGGCTAGCTGACTCATGAACTTCAAGTAACCATTGTTCTTTCCTCTCCCCCACCCCTGGCATTTAGTACAGGAGCTGAGCCCTTGGGCTTTCACAAAGTGTATTTTGAGGGATTATAATTACACCATTTCCCCTTTCCTTTTTTCCCTTTAAACCATCCCACCCCCACCGCCATGTTCCTTTGTTGCCTCTTTTTTTTTAACTGGTGGTGGTGGTGTTGGTTGTGGTAGTGTGTGTGTGTGTGTCTGTTTCTAAATATAATCAGCTCAGTCTGTATAATGCTACTTGTATGTGTGTATTTATAGGTATGATCTAATAAGAGAAACACCACAAGCATGAGGAACAGTTTTCCCCTATGTAAATCCCAACAGGCTGTTTTCCTAGGTTCTGCAGATTCAGACTTAAGTGGCCACACTCATGTGAAGGGAACTTTACTGCCTGATCCATTTCTTTAGCCCTCTCACAAATGTATTATATATATATATATATATATATATATATATATATATATATATATATATATATATAAAATTTATTTTATTTTTCTGCAAATGTAAGATTTGAGAGAGTGTTGGGGTATCTGGGGAAGCCAGAGGACAAGGATAGACCACTGAGAGTTGGAGGAGATATGGGTGATTTTGAGCCACCTAATATGAATGCTGGAACTGACCTCTGTTCCTCTGTAAGAACAGCAAGCTCTCTAAATTACTGTCTAGCGATATGCCTAGCAAGGTTTACATGAAATAAAATGAAATGTTACTGTTCTTAACATATCTTTGTTCATTATTATTATTACTAAGTTTTTTTTCATTTATATTTATAAATGACATTTTGTATAGTTAAACTGTGGTATTGTTTTGGATTTCAATATGAGAGGTATGCTAACTTTATGAAATGGAGAACATTTTTTTCTGTTTGATAAAAATTATTCTAAAGAGTAGAACTACTATTCTCAAAATGTGTATGAATTGCTTTCTAAATATGTTGTTCTAAATATGTTGAAATGACATTTGGGAAAGAGACTCCGAATAGAGGTCAACATTGACAACAGTAGGTGACCCACTGTTATCTTCAAGTTGTTCTTTGTACCTATTTAACTGTGACAAATTTCACTAAGGAAATTTTCCTTTCATATGTATTGAATTTTTCTGAGACCTCTTTTTTCCCTAGCCTTGTGTTCACTCCAAGGTGAATATTATTGTTTCATATAATTTGGCTTTTCTGTTGTTTTCTGAGTTTTACTGTGGTACTGTTCAGTTTGTTGTGTTTACACCTGCTTTGTCTTGGTTCATAATTATTGATAAGCAAGGGAGTTCTGATGAAGTGGCTTTGGTCAAGGGCTGTACAGCTGGGATTCACATTCCTAAGTCTTCTTCATCTTCTCCAAATTCTCGGTGCCCTGACTGGTGATCGACAGAAACCACAGCCCTTGGACTTATGTAGTCTTCTTTTATCTTTTGCATACATATATTTACTACTCTTTAGGTAGGTCTCAGTGACATTTCAAAGATATTATGCAAGATATCTGAGAGTTATGGGCCAAATCTTGTGGTTCAAAATTTAGCTTTCTGGTGACTGGTCTTCACAACAGTGAGTACAATGCCGTGAGCGTTTCTTAAGTTTTAATCTTTCTTTTATTCAGATTGGTTAGCTTCAGAGATTAAGTTAAATGTATGGACTCTGCTATTTTTGCAAGCAGCTCTGAATTCTGACTCTAAGAATTGATCCCAAGACTTTCAAATAAGTAAAAAACAAATCAATTATATTTGATGTTGGTACTTAAAAAATATGGGTGTGTTAATCTATGTACCTATATTTGACTATTTTTTCAACAAAAAAAGTTTTTGGCTTTGATTTCCCAAAACTGTGTTTCTGACTATAAACAAAGTCTTTGTGACTAAAATTCAAATATAACAGCCTAGAAAGAACAAAGAGATAGATTAAAGCCCATGCAAATGGTAGGCCCATTGGAGGGAATTTCAAGAACAAAGTTATGAATGCTAAGAATGAGCTTAGTGTTTATTGGCATGTGTTTGAATAATGCTTGTTAATAAGGATGAAAAGAGGGAAAAAAACAAACAGATGGTGACTCGAGCAAGGGGAGCAGTGGCTATGGAAAGAAACTGAGAAAGTCAATATAATCAGGCACAAATACTCCCTTCTGGGACAGCTAAGCCATCAAGTAGAGTGACAGGAATGTCATTGAAGGGGACGTGTTCTAGTTTAATAAGATAATGTAAAATATTCCCTTTCAAGTTATTTAGTTTTCATTAAGTTACTTCATCTCAATTAATAAATGGTTTTGACATAACAATACATGCACAGATTCCTTAAAATACTGAGGCAGAATAGATGGTTCTATTTTTTTAAAAAAAGAAACCTTTAGTCTCCAGTAAGATTAGAAATTTCAAGGAACATATAGTGATTACAAAACAGAATAATCTCAATTAAAATATACTCTATAAACTAATATCTGTGTATGTTCAGCGATATGCTATATGATATTAGTATCTGTGGCAGATAACATACCTGTCAGTGATCCCAGAAGGCTGTCAATGAAAGCTTTCTATTGCCTAATAAAGTTATAGTGCTCACAATGCTCTAAGATAATGGGCAGACATATGGTTGCTTTTATAAGGGGAGTAGAGACCAAGTTTGAGGCTATAGAAGAGCATGCATACAGGAAAGTACATATTCTGGAAAGACTTCTGAGACACTGAGAGCATGAAAATAAGAAACAAACAAGAAGACACATACTTTCCCCGCAAACTCTGGAGGGTGCTAAGAGAAGTGTTATGAATATAAGCAAGTTTTGGCTTAAGGAGACAGTGCATGCATGGAAGTCTGCATTGTGAAGATGAATCACTTAGGGAAAACAGCATGAAAATAAAATGTAGTAGAAGCTCTGTTTTCACCACACTAGAAAGTGAACAATTATTAACCCACCCCGACCCTCTGTTCGGACCATTTTCCTTCTACAGAAGTGCCTCATCCAGCCTTAATATGCAGGACAGTTCCTAGCCTTACTGAAACTTGATACACCATGTTTGGTTGTTCTTTCAGGGAGGCCTGCCCTTTTCTGAAGAGAAACTGAGGAGGAGTGGATGGAGAAGGAGAAGGAGGAGGGTACTGGGAGGACAGTCAGGAGAGGAAACTCTGGTCAGAATATAACTTATGAGAGAATAACTTAATAAAAGTGTTGACAAATGATACACAAACAGCAATGACCACAAGGTAGAAGTCAAAGCTAAAGAGATGTGTCACTTCTTAGAAAAAAAACTATGAATTTAGTATTGAATACTCAAACCCAAGGAGGGACAGTCAACATAAAGCTACAGTTTATCTCTTGTGTGTCAGAATGACTGGCTTCAGACTTTGTTTGAGGACTGTCATCAATATAGAATAAGTTATATATCATCAATCAAAGGTAGGGTCAACATTTATCCAAAAGAACAAACTGCTGATCCTCCTGTGTGTAAATGCCTGGTAAGAAATGCATAACCCTGAGTCGGCCATGCGTAAGGCTATGCCACTGACAGAATCTGCTCTTCGCTTACTTGATATTGTTAAGTTCTTCCCTTCCTTAGTAGATTCTGTGTGTCCTCTCCATCAAACTAGCAGAGTATCATCTTGAGAAACATACGGTTGCTACTTGGTCATTGTGCAAATGTCGTACAAATGTACACGGGGTAGTAGGCCAATCACTCCATGTAGCTTCCTAATAAAAGGAAAGTGTCGCAAACATGAGACACCTGAGGTTGCCACCATGTGTGACATCCACACGGCTTTAGTACATGTATAAAATTAGCATGTGACAGACATGGAAGATAAAGAGTGAATTACAATATGAATGTATTCTAAGGGAAAAGGTTCTGAGGTTCCAGAAGAAAGTGAAGAGTTTTGAGTGTGAACTCTAAGAGAATGGAGTTGTGATTGTGAAGCCTTTGCAAGTCTTTCCAGTCATTAGTCCAAATCATGGTTGTTTACTGTATGTAATTTTCTTCCTTTTACAGGTAACTTTTGAAAATCTTTTATCTCATTTCTTTTAAAGAATAAACTGTCTTCTTGTTGAATGGATAGGTGATTTTAATTGTTAACTTTGGAGTTTTTGTTTTTTGTTTTTCTTTAAAACTATAAAGAAGAAATTAAGATGAGGACTTGAAATTTCAAGTGAAATTATGACTATATACACTGTATTATTTTCTTTTGTTATAAAAAGAAACATAGAAATGAAGTAGATATAACTGCCATACAATGGATGCCCTGAATGACTCTCTTCAATGTTGTTTGAGTGTGAATTTCCCCTGCCAGGCTTCTGTGTTGAACACTTAATTCCAGCTGGTAGTTCAGATTGAGGGTGGTCTAAAAAGTCTAGTGGAGTGGTCATTGTGCTTCTGAAGAGAAATAAGAGCATGCTATAAGAGGGAAAAACTGACAGAACATACATGCATGTGGACACAGATAGGTGCACACAAGGAAAAGTAGTCTACAAAGTAATTGTTGGCTGAGGGAGTAGGTGGGCAATATGGCCACAATTCTGGGTGTTAACACACTGTAAAGCAGAAGCTTAGGTAGAATAAAAGAGGAATCTGAAAGATGAACTACACCAATCTGTATACTTTCTGCCTGGCATCATGTTGTAGCCTACCGTGCAATACCATGCTTCCCTTGTCATGATGGGCTAAAACTATAAAACAGACATCTTCCAGCCCTTAAGTTATTTTGCTTGGGTGTTTGTCCAAGCAACAAAAACCCTAACACAAGGAGGCAACTGGCAAGTCCAGCAAAGTAAAGTTGTGAGTAAGAAGAATCAATGACTTCCATCCTGCTGTGAGGAGTATGTATACAGTGACACCATTTAAGGATTTCACTAAGATGAAGGCACAAAAGTAATTATGACTCTCAGCATAAAGTATTGTTAACAACCCTAGTAATGTGTGAATGACAGCAGTTAAGGAGGAAATAGAAGGACACCTCAATATGAATTTTGAGGAAATTCAATTAAAATCTCCCATCCTCAAATTATCTCCATAAAGTTACAGAAAGAAGGTACGTTTATTATCGAGAGAACATTTACCCAGAATGTGATGCGCATCACAGGCAATCTGCTGAGGGAATTTTGTGAAGACAGAAAGAAATCGCACCCTTTTATGTAGCCAAGTAGATACACCCCATTACACACATGTTTTCAAGATAAATAATATCTAGTCTTCAAGTAGGAGGAAGTGACAGCACCATTTGTCACACATAGCTCATCCTACCCATGTCTTCGAGGCAGCAGGTTGTTTTGCAACTTGGAAGAAGAGGCCCCTGAAGTGCCCACCCACACACAGACGCTGGGAGAGCAGCACAGTCGTCCCTTCTGATGACACACCCAAAGGACTACACCTATCTCCTTGTGGAAGTTATTCTTAGGTGACCAAATGAAGAGAAATCCTACCCAGTATCCCAAGAGGAGCTATTATGTATATTTTAATGAGAGGAGAAACATTAAGTCTAGCAAATTAAAATTGCAGGCTTTGAGTGAAAAGAAAGACAGGGTGAAGTAGGCAGGGTTTAGTTTTGTGTTTTCATATCTGTCTAAGCTTTGAGAAGATCACTGTATTAGCAGCCTATTCCTGTAAAATGGGCTGCCAGAAACAAGGCCTTTGGAGAGCAAAACATGAAATAAAGGAGACAAATAGGAAATAAACTGAGAGTCTAAAACAGTCTATTATGTAAATAAGGTAAGTTCTCACTCTATGTAATTAACAGCCAAATGAGGGAACATGGAAGCTTCATATGCAGACATATCTTGGAGCTGTCTGTATATCAATCCAGGGAACTTGATACACGTGGCACTGGAAAGCTAGACATGAGCTAGGATGACAGCTTGTATTTTTTTAAAACAATATTTTGAAGAAAGGAAACTATGGCACGTTTTGTGACCACTCAGGGTTGTGAAAAGGGAAGACATAAAAGTGAAGAGAAAGAAGTTCAGTGGCATTACATAATTTTTAAAACATACCGTTTTAACTATTTCACTATGTATCTCTGTAGAGATATAGTTATCTCTATGTCCCTAAATGATAAAACATTACATATACATTACATATTCATTTAGATGCATGAGAATATGTTTGTATTCATGCATGTGTGTATGCACTTATGTCTACCCATTAATACACTTATAGAAACTAGGTTCACGCACTCGCAGCTGCTATGGACGTAGTTGAGCAATTGCCCTTGTTGTCTGGTGGAGCATCTTTTGGATCCCCCTTTCTGAGGACTGGGCAGGGGGTTGGGTAGAGGAATAAGGGAGGGAAGGTGGGATCTGGAGGTGATGAGGGAGGAGGCTACAATTAAGATGTAAAGTGAACAAATTAAACTTTTTAAATAAAAAATTAAAAATAATAAAAAGCCCCATTTCATTCAAATAAAACTCTAAAGCTCCTTAGGGCTCATGGCCCTTGTCTTCCTCCCTGACTCAGATCCTGCCACTCTCCTCATCTCCTTCAGTGTAGCCACATTCCCCTGAAGAAAACACTAAGCCTATTCACACAGGCTTTCCCTGTGGACCCTCTCCTCCATGGAGTCTTTCTTCATTTCCTTTCTACTTTCCCGTTTCAATACTGAAGTAATCAATGAGCCTTTTCTCAGCAGTCTATATGACTGAACGAGCCCCCATCCTTCCTGCAAGTGCTTCCTGTCTCCCTTCCTCTACTTTACTGCTGTAGAAATGACGAGCTAGGGACACAACTTAGTTGTAAATCTCCGCCATTGGGCTTAAATTGAGACAATCCCTTAAAGTCGGGTAATTTTCTTTAAAGAACTAAAGTAACTCTTTCTCTGTATTCTTGTGTCCCCACCCTATCAGCCCCAGTGAAGGTATAAGAGACTTTAATCCGTTACCAAATTCCTGTTAATCCTAGTGCTGCCAACCTCAGGACACAGTAGTACACTTTTCATTGCCTCCCTCACCCTTTTCTGTGCTCATGCTAGACCGTCCCTTCCGTCCTTCCATTGACCCCGTGTGCTAAGTGACCAGGCTTTTCCTTGTCCGCTTTTCATTTTCCAGACCTTTCAGTAATCATTACCAACTCACATAGCACTTAGTTTTATGCATATTTGCTTGAGTATCTGTTGGGCCCTTTATTCCAATTTACCACAGGCTTTAGAATGATGGTCTCTAGCCTCCAGATTCACTACTTTGTGTCTAACCTTGTGAAGAAAAAACTCAAATCAAGTGGCTTTTGGGATCACTCCCAAGCTAGTGTTACGTTGGCTTTCTGGGCTACGTCTTTTTTTTTTCCTAATGCCCAAAATTCTGCAAATGACATCAGCACAGTGGACACCAGATAGTGTCTGCTCTACTCAAAGTTAAGGGGCAAGAAGACTATGTCTTAGTCAGTTTGGGCATCAGCAACAAAAGTTCTCTGCTTCCTTATAACAAAAGATGACTTTTCTCTGTTATCACGCACTCCTCACTTCTGTCTGAGACCTCACTAGGATGACCTTCACTATCTACATCGTATCCTTGTCGTCTCTACTACCCAGTGACTAGACCCTAAGGAACTGGGGCTTTTGTTGTCAGTGGTGGTAATGATGCTTGTTGTTTTATATTTTTCAGATATGGTCTTACTATGTACCCCAGGCTGGCCTCGGATTCAGAATCCTACTGCCTCAACTTCTTTTCTATCTTAGCCCTCTCCAGAATCAACTCTTAAGACCCCCCTCCATTCAAAATATATTCCTGAACCTTGAGTGAAAGGGAGTGTTATAGACAGAGCAGTGTCCTCTATCCACAATAACTCCATTTCCAAAACTATGTGTGACACCAGGATTCACTTATTTATTATTTCCAGAAATTATTTTTGAAGAAATGTTTAAGCAGACTGATGTGGGGAGAATATATATATATATTCTTAATGAGCTTACATCGCCATACAGAATGTTGACTGAGTACCTGAAAAATTAATAGCTATATTAGTTTTCAGAGATCAGTAGCCATGAGGAAAGCGTAAAGAAATTGATAGATGGTAGAACAGAAAATCTGAGATGAAGAATGAACAAGAACTATGAATAGTTCCAGGAATGAGGGGCCAGATATTTGCTTTCTGGTTCTTTTTCACAAGGTTCATAAAAAAAAAAAAAAAAAACCATCCTCCTTGAAGAATGTCCCCTCAGTATAGAGACTCGAGTGTCCAGGAGGTGAGGCTTCCTGAACTCTTCTTCTCCCTTGGGGATACAAAGCCAGTGGTCTAGTGCCGTGAAGAAACAAAGACACTGTCTCTGTTACATAGTTTTCCTGCTCAGGAGAGGAGGATGCCATTCCTCCACGCCTCTTCACTAAGGCATATGTGTGTCCTCACTCCTTGGTCTGGATCCACTTCTGAGAGATGTGATCTATAGGAGGAGAAAAGGAAACCGCAGGCACAGGAGTGGCAGGCAAAAATCCATTGCATCATTTGTATGCCTGAGGATACATAAACTGACATCCAAGAGGTATGGTTGAAGAGTTGGTGACGTAGTTAAAAAGTGACATCAGGGAAGTCACATTGGTGGGTAGTTGTGTTGCTAAGACTTCTCCGTCTAAGCAACCAGGCATAACTACCCTCTGTGAACTTCAGAACAACGGCTGTATTTTATTTATTCTTCCATCTCTAAGGTATATTTTTTTCAGATGTTCAATAACATTTACTAAATTTACCCTTTTTGTAGGAACCAGGCCTGACTAGGCTGTCTGCCTGTCTTGCTGTTTCATGTCCTGTTTCTAGCAGCTTCCATGTCTGTGTTTATCTTGGTTAGCTAGTCATGTTTACTGCTCTGAGAACGCGCCCCTCCCTTCCTCGAGACTTGTCCTCCTGTGTGCAATCACCTCTTGAGGGGTTTCACCTGGGAGGAGGATTCCTGTTTTGGTGCTTATAAGAAGGCTCTTTGGAACTCTGGGGAGGAGAATAATAAACCACTGCCGCGGCTGCTGCTCTCTTAGCACAAAGGACCTGCTGTGTTATTTTGTGTGTGTGTGTGTGTGTGTGTGTGTGTGTGTGTGTGTGTGTGTGTGTGCATGAGTTAAATCCACAGTCCCTTGCCCTCGACTCGGCACCGCAGTGGTGTGGGCGCCATACCTTTTCCTTTAGAAAATGTCACCATTACTCAGTTTCTTTTTCTGTAAGAAAGTACTCAAGTGAAAAAAAAAGCATTTAATTAAGAAAAGGATTATTATGGCTCACAGTTCCAGAAGTTTCTATAAACGGTTCCTAATTCCATATTTCTGGGCCTATTATGAGGCAAGATATCAATGTCGAAGAAAGTTATGTGCATCATGGTACCCAAGAAGTAGGACACAGAGTTAGAAGAGGCCATGGTCAAGATATACATTTCCAGGGACAGTCCTCAGTCACCCCCTTCACCTGAGGTTTCCATCACCTCAAATAATGCCACCATTTTAAGACCACAAAGACCACAAAGAAGAGTCACAAAGACTCTTGGGGATATTTCAGGTCCAAACTATAGCAATTGTCACATGGGCCTTTATTTGAACCTATTGTCTTAATTCTGATTCAGCTGACATCAATGTTATGCCCTTGATGCTTTAAGAAATTCTACAATTCTAATTTTTATAATTAAAAATGTAGAGCACTGATAGAGTGAAGCAATATACGGGTTCAGTTTTAGAGTAAGAAAACTAATAGATTTGATAAGGTAAATAAAATGTGAAAAATCACACAAATGGCTAGGGTATTCACATCATATAAATTAACAAACTGTAGAAAAATCCTGCACTGCCAAATTATGAGTTTCTTTTTCTCCTCACTTTAAAAAACTGTTGGGTTTTTTTTTTTTTACATCTCCAAATCATCTCAAATTCATGATGCAATGAAGCAGTATATAAATATTTAATTAATTGTGCCTGTCTCTTTGGAGGTTTTAAGAACAGATACTGACAATAAATATTTCAGCTTAGCTATGTCAATACAAAGTCACAGTTTAAAATGTTTTGGTTAAAAATAATTCCATTACCCATATACACAAAAATTAAAATATTTTCAAGACCAAAAAAGACTTCTGTGGGTGAACTTGTCTGCAATCAGATAGATAGCCTGCCAAGGATAAAATGAATCATTAAATATTAATAACTATCAATTTCCTGTAGAGCTGTCCTGAAGACACTTACCACAGCTCATGAGCTCCTTGCTGTTGCTGATGAGTCATGTCTAGCTTCTGGTGTGGGACCGGATCCCTTAATTGAGACCACAGCACTTTACCTCAGTCAAGCCTTATTCTGGACTTTAAGTTGGATGCTTAGATAAGGTCTGTGATACATTGGCTTCTTAGGGATGCTATTTGTTCATCTTCCACACCCACCTCTGTACCCAGACCTTGGCAGCACTTCTAAATAAAATGCCGAGATGCATCAGTGAGCATCATTATTAATAGTATATTGTATTAGTCTTCTGAAAGCCACTCTAAAACATGACCGCAAACTTGCTGCTGCCTTAAAACAACAAAAATGTATTCTCTCACAGCCTTGGGAATCAGACTCATGAAATCAGCTGTGCAGAGCCAACATCTGGGTGTCAGCAGGACAGTGCTCTCTCTGGAGGCTTTAGAAGACATATGTCTTTTGTGTCTCTTTTTCTCTGATGATTATTGTCATCCCTTGGTATTTGAACATCTTTTTTACTTATAGTTATTTTTGGGGGGATGAAGGAAGGGTTGCCAGGACATGTGTATGGGAGTCAGAAGATGCCTTGTGAGGGTTGGTTGCTGCCTTCCACCGTGTGAGTTGCAGGGATTGAACTCAGGTCACCAAGCTTAGTGATAACTATTATACCTAATTTACCACCTCATAGGTCCCTGGCTGCTTCTCTTGGCACCATCATCATATCTCATTCACCTCCATGTGTCAAAACTCCATCTGTGGCTATTCTTAAGGTTCCATGAGATTGGATGTAGATCACCCCAAAATACAGAGTAAGGGCCTACTCTCAAGACTGTCAATTTATAGCAGAAACTCTCAAGGCATATGCACATGCACATTGTTTTTTGCTATCACCAAGTTGTCGCTTCTACAATGATACACAATTATATATTTTTAAATATGGTCAAATTATTGTCAGAATGGCCCAAGGTATTCTTTTTCTTTTTTCTTTTCTTTCTTTCTTCTTCTTTTTTTTTTTTTTTTTTTTTTTTTACTTTCCACATTAGAAAGGATCCTACCTGTGTTTTCTTTTAAAGATCATACAAATTATAGGAACTGGTAGGAAAATAAGGTTGAACATATTTTACTTAGGAGGATTTATACCTAAGTTAAGGTAATTTGTACATTTGCTCGACTGAAAGTGAATTGAGGGCAAAGAGATAATAATTTCTAGCTGCAAAATTGACTGGTATAATCTAAAATTACAGACTCAACATACTTCCTCGAATGAAAACTATGTGTTGGTGCTAATATCATAAACTGACAAGAGAACATGTTTTCCAAAAGGAAGTCTGAATATAAAGCCACTTCCTCCAAACTTGAGAAGTAAGGTTGTCCCAGTGTAAGCAAACTAGCATATGTTGCTTCGGGGGAACTTTGCAGTTCAAGCAAATGCCATTCGCGTACATTTGTAAAGGTCACTTATAATAGTGTCTTCCTAGATCTAACAGAAACAAAATTATTGATCCATTGATGGGTAAATAAAAATTAAATATTTGTGAAATAGAACACACCTCTTTGGTACCAACTTCAAAAGTATGCTTTCTATTTCTCATACTCTTTATGGCTCTGTACGTTCTAGTTCGTTCCTGCCATTAAAGTACAGCTTGCTTCTGCGGTCTGAGAATACATACCTACCTATGTGGGTAACACTTGTTTTACTCTGATATAACATGAGCAATGAACAGCACAGCCGGAGTGCATGCTACATGGATCATGTAATGCAGAGAGGCTGAGGAGGACACATGGATTCACAGACTGTCTTTAAAGTGCATTTCTCATGTGGTTTTGTGGGTTTTTAAAAGTTTTTTTATCCATTGTGTGGTACTGGGAATTGAACCTAAGGACATGTGCCTGCAGAGAAGCACTGTACAGAGGGACTCTTCGCTCCTGCTATAATCTTTTAATAACCAAACATGACAAAACAAGCAAGTGAAGATGTGGGCACCTGTCTTCTGGCTATATTTTCATTTCTTTCTCTCACAGTGTAGTAATAAAAGTTCATTTTCCCTAGTGTATATAACAAGATATGTCACTAGAAGCTGGGATTCTGTTACTCTAGGGAGACAAGGAGTATACTGTTTTTCCAAAGCATTTAGTTAAGAAATTTAAGGCAAGAATGGTTAGAATGAAATGGAGTGAAATGCAATGCCCATTAAAAAAAGGGAAGATCCCTGGGCTAGAAGAAGAATACAGTTTATATGTCTATCAAGGCCCCTACTAAGATCAAGTTGTGTGGGCATGTCCTTCATATGAATAGAAAACAAACAACTAAATGCATTACACAGACATTTACTAAAGTGCTTCATGGTCAACTTTATGTTCATCAGTATTGAAAGGTTCCAGCAAAAAAAACCCAACTGACATTTTCCACCAAAGAAAAGCAGTCAGTAGCTGAGCAATGGTGTCAGTTCACCATGGTCCCCTGAATAGTTTAATGAGTATGTCTCCACACCAAGCACTTGGTACTTGTGAGCAGCTGGGCAACCCAGTTTCCCCAGGACTGTGGAGAACCTGAAACTTGCATGCTGTGCAACAGCTTCAAGTCCCCTCAAATGAAGAATATTTGACCGCCTAAGATTTTGGTGAATGATGAGCAGGTTCTTGAAACGAAGCAAACTACATGAAGTTTCTTCCCAAGAACATCAAGAGGCCCTGTCAAGCAGCTGCGTTGGCAAACACAGAGTTGGCATGGCGTCGACTAAGACTCTTCTGGGTTGCTGTTGCCTCAACTACGCAAGTGGACCCATATCCTCATCTCTTCTGCAAGACTTAAGTGAGAGTCAGCTTATTGGACAAGAGCACAGGGCTTGAATTATCCTGAAAAAGAATCAATGTCTTACGATCTTTATTATAAAATAAGGGCAGGATTTCTCAATCTCAAAATTCTTGATGCATTAAGATCACCTTTGTTATCGTTGCTTTTGTTGGGGTTGTGAGTGTGCTGGAACTTGTATAGGGTGTTTTGATTAGTACCCACCCTTCTGTTGTGAGAGCAAAAGAATTCCCCACACCACGCCAAGTGTCCACAAGGGGGCGAAAAAACCCCAGTCGGAAAGCAGGGGCAGAGCCCTCCAGTTTACCACATCAGGATTCTATCAAGTCTGTGACAGCGGGCAGTGAGAGCATTTCCGGAGTAGCCCGTTAGCCACAAAAACCCTACATTAACCCACGCGACCAGCTTCATTAAACATCTACTATGGATGAGGAAACGCACTCTAGGGGGTAAAGATGAATTACAAATTATTCTCCCTAAGAAGGAAAGTAGGCTATACACAGAAATATGGTTTTCAATATCCTACAGAGGACTGGCATTTCCTAGTCGAAGAATTAAGAGGAACATCTTAGGTAAAACTAGGAAAAGAAAAGTTGTAGTTTCATGAGTTGTTTTAAAGCAAAGTAGGGCAGTTAAGAAAACTGTGCCACAGACGCTGCTAAGGAAAGCTATCACTCTTACTAATGTGGCCTAAACTTTCATTATTAGAATCATAAAGTTTTAGAGTTTGAAGGGACCTTGGAGATCACCTAATACCATCACCCTCGTTTCACAGGGGTAAGAAAATTGAATCTTTCTTCATGCCCTGTGCATTGCAAGCAGATGTAACAGAAATAAGGAAGAAAAATCTAAATCAATGTGAAAAGCAGCAGGGGTTTCTCCATTTATACATTATGTTTTAAATGGAGTAACACGAAGCCTAACCGTCCACTAAACTCAGAATGAACATCCAATACTAAAGGCCAGTGCACTGCACCACAGATTAAAACCAGGCTGCCCTGGGGGGAGTAAGAAAATCTTGAGTGGGAAATTCAGTGTGCGGGAAGACTTCTCTTAGTCCTGAACCTTTAAGCATTTCTTGTACAGATTTGGGGGGGGGGGAAATAAAACTACTTATGGTGATTTCCCAAGCACAACCCCCACTCTAAATTGTTTAGGCCACAGCACTTTAAAGATAATAATGTGCTCTATACTCACTACAGTGTATTTTAGATGCTCAGGTGCTTTCCAGAGCAAAAACTTTCATTTTGCTGCTAATGGCACGGTAGGACCACATAAAGGTGTCAACAGGAATGAGAGAAATAATTGCTCTGCTGCTTGCCTGTCTGACCTGAAACACAGGTGTGAAAGCACAGGCATGCTCCTTAGAATGCCCAAAAAGTCAAATAGACCATAAGCACTGTGTTTTCTGGTTGTCTTTAAAAAAAAAAAAAAAACATTTAAATATGCAAGCATTAAAACTGTGGGTTATGGTATGAGAGCTGAGGAACTTCAAGAACTGAGATAGGAGGGTATGTATTTTAATTTACCCATGTTATGTATGTGTGGGACTTTGTGTGTGTGTGTGTGTGTGTGTGTGTGTGTGTGTGTGTGTGTGTGTGTGTTTATGGCAATGTCAAGTGTCCATTATTTCACACCTTATTTTTTTTCATTTTTTTACTGTAATCACTTTACAATACGATCCCAGCCCCCTCCCTCCTCTTCTCCCAGCCCCACCCTCACACCCTCTGCTCCCCCATTCCCCCTTCTCTTTCTTAGAGAAGAGGGGGTCCCCAAGAGGTACCACCCTACCCTGCTACCTCAAGTCACAGCAGCAGGACTAAGCACATCCTGTCCCACTAGAGGAAAGGGGTCTAAAGGCAGACAAGAGACACCTCCGACTCCCAATGTTGGAGAACCCACCATATGACCCAGCTGCACATCTGCTACATATGTGTATGGGATCTAGGTCCAGTGGTTCAGGCTCTATGAGCCCCTTGGGCCCAGGTTAGTTTCCCCCCTAGGTCTTCTTCTGGTGTCCTTGACCCCTCTGGCTCCCTCAGTCCTTCCTGTCACTCATCAACAAGACTCCCTGAGCTCAGCCTACTGTTTGGTTGTGGATTTCTACATCTGTTTCCATCAGCTGCTGGATGAAACCTCGCACAAGACAGTTATGCTGTGTTCCTGTCTGAAAGCATAACAGAATGTCATTCACAGTGACAAGGGTTGCCTCTCTCCTGTGAAGTGGGTCTCAAATTGGGCCAGACATTGGTTTACCATTCCTTCAATCTTTGCTCAATCTTATTTTTTAAGTTTCTCAGTGAAGCTGGACCTCACCAATTCTCGTGGATTGGCTGTCCCTAAAGCTCAAGAGAAGTTGCCTGCCTCTCCAACCCCTCCAGTGCAAGGGATATAGTCATCCACTGCCTTGTCTGCTGTTTGCGTGGGTTTGGGGTGTCAACACTCATGCACTCATGTTTGTGTAGCAAGCATAGTACTGATTGTGTCATCTCCCTAGTCCATAATTTATTCTTATAATAAAAGACTTTTAAATGCCTCTTCTTGAAAATTAGCATATTTCTCATTAATGGCCCCTGAAGAGTATTTTCTAATATTGATATCTGAAAATGATGGCATCCAGATAATATTTTAAGTTATTAAGTACCAGTTTGTGTTTGGGACACATCTTTTTATTGACTTTCTTTTCTGTTTAAGAGACCAAAGGATTTTCACTAATTATTCTGGGTAAGAGTTAACACACACACACATACATACACATGCACACACGTGTACACACAGAGACAGAGATAGAGAGATTGAACATAGGCACCATGTATTGAGTTTAGAATTTCAGTGTTCCAGTTTCTGCTTTAGTTTGAGTACACACTGAACGTTGAGGGGATTGCCAACAGAGGTAGGTGAGATAGGTCTGTTTCCCTATAAAAAAATAATATTTCAGGTCAAACTCTACCACATATACCTCCATTTATTAGCAACATGGCACACACACACCCAGATAATATCACCAAACTTCAGTGCTTCACTCAGCTTCTGATTTTTTGTATATTCTAAAGGGACCTTATATTGAGGACTTGACAAGGCTGATGTAACAATATCCTATCATTATACAATCAGAATATTTTTGCACATGGACTTTATCTATTTTCTTATAATAAGCTATATATGTTAAGAAAAGTAATAAAAGAATCAGGGAAGGCTTATGTAAAAATTACCTTCAAAATGTTTAGCTCATTTGTATTTGGCAACCTTGAAGAAAATATTATCTAATCTATCTAGGTGAGTCTAAAGTTTTGTACCTAAATCAATCTCTGTGATAGCTTCCATTTATCAACTTAAAAACATCTTTCTAGACCTTAAAGCATTTTCTTAAGCCCTAAGCAATTTAAGACTAACTTTGAAAATATAACTATCTAGTCTTCAACTCTATCAGAGAATTGAGAAGGAATAAAATTATCCTTAAGGATAAAACTCCCAACTAAAAATGCTCCAAGAATTTAGTGCTATCATAAGAATGGATGGTTCCAAAATAGAAGCATGGGCAAAAATTTTTCTACCTGGAGGTACCAACCAAACCCAGAGAATCCCACAATGAACAAACCTATACCAGAAAGTAAGGATGAGTATCTCTTAGTGTTATATACCTCACAGGCTGGGGCGACCGTTAAGATGAGATGGAAGTTAATTTTTTATCTTCTTACACAAATGCACCTAAAGAAAGACAGGGTACATATTGTCCTTGGCTGGTGCCACAGTTTGACCAGGACCCTTGGGCCCAGATCTGCACATCATAATGTTCTTCTTGTAGGTTTTTAGGACCCTTTGGTGCAGTAACTTTGAACCCCTACTCAGATCTAGCCAATGGACAGTACATTCTCCACAGTTGAGTGGAGAGTGGGATATGACTTTCACACGCACTCTGGTGCCCCATATTTGACCACGTCCCCTGGATGGGGAGGCCTGGTGGCACTCAGAGGAAGGATAGCAGGCTACCAAGAAGAGACTTGATACCCTATGAGCATATACAGGGGGAAGAAGTCCCCCTCAGTCACAGTCATAGGGGAGGGAAGTAAGGGGAAAATGGGAGGAAGGGAGGAATGGGAGAATACAAGGGATGGGATAACAATTTAGATGTAATATGAATAAATTAATAAAATATTTTTTAAAAAGAAAGAAAGAAAGGCAAGGTAGAGTGCCAGGGGAGGCTCCTCATCCTCTACAGCTCGCCATTCATAGACAGTGGTGACACTTGGAAGGAACGGTACCGTTAATGCCAACAAAAGAACAAAAGCACGAGTCAGAGTTGTCCCGAGCAAATAAATCGTCATTCTAGCCCTATCACTCTCTTACATGCTGTGTGGCCATATACCTGTCAATAAAAGCAAACTCAGACAAAATTCCATTAAAGACATAGCCATATTTGTATAAGACTTGGGAAGACTTTGTTCTCAGTTCCCAAAAGCTACAGGAAGGTCTTTGTATATATTACCTTTTCTTTTTAGTTAAATAAGGTAATAATTCATTAAATCTGTCTTCCAGGAAAGAATATGAGTAGAATACATTATATCATTTTCCATACACATGAATTGCAATAGGTCTGTTTTGACTTTAGTAAAACCTTAGAATTATCTGCAGTTTCCAAATTAACATGTCAATCTCAATATGAAGAGCAGAAGACTAATCTTTCATTCACAACTTTTTGAGGTTATTGATGATATTTCATAGTCTGTGAAATGACCGTAGAAGTTTCACACATTTCTTCATGGATTTCGTTTTATAAATGTTTCTCAAGGCAACTTTATTAACAGAGGGCAGAAATGACGGATTGCTCGTTGGTCTTTATGGTCTCCACAATGAATAAGCGAGTAAGATTAACACTGCTGTGGCATTATCATCATGCAGTGTTATTAAAACTGTTTTTGTGGCACCAAAAAGAATAGCTGCCTCTCTGCAGCTATTGTGAGAAAGGAAGCAACACTGAATTTCTCTTTCTTTGAGACATTTGTCTTTGCCAGAAAATAAGGACAAAGTTTTAAGGAAAACGACTAGAATATCATTAGTTGGCAGTAAGATCAAAATATGAAAAAATGGGTCCCTGAAGCATAAAATGTTCAATATGAAGTATGCTGAGAGAGAATTTCTGCAAATGGCATAGAATGTAATGTATTGTTTTGAATCTAACACCCTGAGGTGGAAGCAGATATAGTGTTATATCTATGAACTTCTACTCAGACGAAATGGTTAAAAAAAATTCAGGGCCAAATGCACTGTAACTTTAGGGTGGTCTTTAGGGCCTGTGCAATGAATCCTGTTCACTCAGGAATGGTATCCCAACAGGTATTGTGGTCACCAATTATCTCACCAGTGAAAAAACCGTGCCTATCATCCCTTTGCATAGATTTTTGTTATAGCATTTGAATTATTTATGTAATTAACTTCATTTGTGTGAATTCCTGGTAATATTTTAAATAGAACTGACTACCTTTACCATATGTGTGGGTATGTGGGTGGTGTATAAGACAATATTAATACCTGATATGTATATGTGTATATATATACACACACATACATATATATGTATATATATAAGACCACATTAGTCAGAGTATTTTTAATTCATAAACATAAAGGCCACAAATCATCAATTACAGTGATTGTCTCTGTCCTAAGTTCATATAAAAAAAAAATCCCATTTCAGCCCATATTTCCTACATTATAAAACAATGTGTCAATTACAGCACCAAGTTATCATGTCATAATCTGTAGGAAACAGCACATAGCTGCTATTTTCTTCAAAGCATCTGTTAATATGTAGGATATAAGTCAAAAATGGCTGCCTGGTGACAAGAAAACAAAGGTGGCTGCTCTGGGTCTTTTAGGAGCACTGGGGGTCTTATTTTATGTGGAAGCTGAGTTGTGGAGAATAGACCTGTGTCCAGAAGGCCTTTACACGGCTACTTTTTTTTGAAAGCCAAACTCTGGGAATATGACCAGCTGTTGTAGTCTGTTGTACCCCTAATGGTGTTGTTTCCTTTAAAACTTTGATCAGAGTTTTTTTTAAGCCTTTTCACTTAGTAAGTATATTATTTCATAATTTTTGAGTGAATTTATTTCTTTTCTGGTTAACATTAAGTCATGCTATTTTAAGATGACAGTCAATATGCACCCTTCCCTCTAGCCTGCAGGATAGCCCACAGTTCTCAGGGGATATCTCAGTTTCCTCCACTCCCACCTTCCACACATAGCCCATCATTTCAGGAATCTTCTCCTTCTTTCTTCTAACTGCCTCCTACACCTCACGAAATCAAAGCATCCCTTATGCTCCTAAGACTTTACTTCCACTCCTCTGCCACCAAAACACCACCACAATTCCCCAAATGTCAGTCTTGAAACAACATGCACTCCTGATTCTCTTTATCTCATCTCAGTCCTGTTGTCACTGTAATGAAAGAAATGTTCTCAGATGCCACGAAACAGGAATTGGCTCTTTAAGTAGCTTAGATTTTATGCAGGGAGTGACTCATCTTTGCATCTTTTGCTCAGCTGTTTAGAATCACTACAATCACCTGTTGGCAGAATCTTTGGTGCTTCTTCATTGTTGAAGACACATTACTGATTCTTTAAATGTCACTTGTAAACTGCATACTTTCAAGCCTGCTAATGACAGGACTTTAAGACCTGTAATGTGTACTCTTTCTAAAATCTAGTCTCCTAAAGAAATTGATCAGACAGGTTAATGTACATGCCATTTAAAGTTGACTTAGCAAAAGCAGATCTAAGAAGAAATTAATGGTTTGGAGATATAATATCATGCATTTTAGGATCACTGTGTTTCATTTTACAAAATATCAAAAGGTTAGTATGCTCAAGCTTGAGAATATTTTGTATGTCTGTGATTTCTATTTTCTTACATGAACACTTCATGCAAAATTCTGCAAGGCTTAACTCTTGTGCCTTGAAATTTCAATGAAAGACCACGAATAAGCTGGGAAATTCAAGAAAGCTTACATTTGAAAGCAAATTTTTTGTTCATATGTATCCTCTGTGAAGAGCTTCACAGACGGTTTGGATATCTAATGTGTTTAGTTGAAAAGAAGACCAGTTTCAAAAGTCAAAGTGTGTGGCAGGACGGACAGATGTCTGTACCTCTTTCCTCTTTACTGCAACAGCTGTGCCTCTTACAAGGTCATGGGCCAGAGCTCTCCCCACACCTGCTGGCCTTAGCTATGCCCTAGGAATTGTTAGCAGAGCCACGGCAGCCTAATAGCCCAGGTTGATGACCTGAAATGGGAAAGCAGTGTGGATTTGAGCTTGTTTACCTCAGGCCTGGGTTACATGGATCCTATGTGAATAAAGAGATAGCCGAAAATGTGACAGAGCCCTGAACGTGAGTGATGGTGAGGGAGTTGATGGTAGGTGACCTATGTTTACTTTACCAGGCCATAAATCTGGGGCCAGGGAAGAAAGAATGGTCTGCCACATTTGCCCCAAAAAAAGTACTTCTAAGCATTTAGTAAGATACTCTGCTTTTAGAAGGCCTGCGTACAACATAGAAAAAAAGGTTGCTCTCAACCTTCTAAAAAGCCCACCTATTTTAAGACATAACTGATTTTTTCCTCATCTAAGACTTACATATATACAGAATTTGTTGACATATATTAAAGCACAGTTGAAATCATACAGCTTGTAATGCCATTTTGATAAAGAAAGAAAATTAAGTTTCAGAAAAGAAATGCCTTTGGGAACAACTTTTAGAAATGGACCTATTAGACCATTTCCAAAAATGGCATTTCCACACTCGAACAACGGGTTAGAGAAGAGGAGATAGGACTGCCTTCTGTGACAAGGCTGATTATAAATTTGAGGGAATTTGTCATTGAGAATAAGTGTTTGGATGAGAAAGTATGCCTTTATATGCTCAACTCATATTGAATACCCTAAAAACTAATATAATGCCTATGTTCATAAAACTGTGTATAGCTGTTAACATCACAAAACAAAGGCATCGCACAAACGTGAAGACGATAATCATAAGAAGAGATCCCAGGACAGATTGCTCTTCTCTCAAAGCCAGACTCACAAAACAATCACTGTTTTGTGCTAAATTTCATCCCTCACTAAAGCACAAATGTGTTGACAGTTATACAGATTCTAATTGATATTACTCCCAGATATTTTTAATCACTTCATATGTCGAAGTTGTGCAGTTAAGTGTGGCACTCAATAGCTTTAATTGGAATTCTTTGAAATACTGTTGTGCTGGAGTTGAATGGCCAGAGTATCATGCTGCAATGGTTGGTGCTTTTGTGTATAGGCTGAAAAAAAAAAAAAAAAAAAAAAAAAAAGGAACATCCTTCCTAATAAAAGTCAAAGAGAGACGAGGACTAGCGGGAATATATCTCAACATAATAAAGACAACCTTGTCTTAAGTGGAGAAAGGGTAAGGAAGTGTCACTAAAGCCAAGAAGAAGACATCACTGTTCTCTATCTCTACCCCTTTTCCACGTTGTCTTTGTAACAGGACAAAAGACTAGAACAATAAGAAAAGGGAAGGCTTTTGTGGGACATGCCCCTTGGGCTAGTATGCAGATATAAGTGAGTATATACCATTTGATTCTTTCTGCTTCTGGGGTAACTCACTCATTATGATCATTTCTAGCTCAATCCATTTATCCACAAATTTCTGGAATTCCTTGTTTTTAATAGCTGAGTAGTATTCCATAGTGTATATGTACCACAGTTTCTTTATCCACTCTTCTACTGAGGGACACTTAGGCTGTTTCCATGTTCAGAATATTCTCCACAGTTGAGTGGAGAGTGTGATACGACTTTCTCACGTACTCTGGTGCCTCACATTTGACCATGTCCCCTGGAGGGGGAGACCTGGTGGCACTCAGAGGAAGGACAGCAAGTAGCCAAGAAGAGACTTGATACCCTATGAGAATATATAGGGGGGACATAATCCCCCTCAGGAACAGTCATAGGGGAGGGGAATAATGGGAAAATGGGGGGGGGGAGGAATGGGAGGATACAAGGGATGGGATAAACATTGAGATGTAACAAGAATAAATTAATAAAAGAATAAAATAAAAAATAAAAAATAAAGAAAGAAAGAAAGAAAGAAAGAAATAAAAGAAAAGGGAAGTAAATCGAAGCAATACAAATAGGAAACCAAGTCCAGTTATCTCTTTTTGTAGATGGCATGATATTATAATGATGCCCCAGAATTACACCATAAAAATTCTATAAAAGACCAACACTTTTAGAAAAATGGCAAGACACATAATCACCTTACCCAAAAGTAGCCTTTCGATATACCAAAAATAAACACACCAAGGAAATTTAAGGATGACAACAGAAGATAGGGAGACTGCTCATACGAGTCAGAGTTAGTAATTTGACAATGGCCTTTCTAACAAGAACAACTTATGTATTCAATGCACCCTCAACCAAAACCACACGGCATTCTTCACAGAAACAGAAATTCATAGGGAAGCATGAAAGGCCCCAGATGACCAAAGCAATTCTGAGCAAAAAGAACATTCTGGGGCAGGGGGATTCCTACAACAGACTAAAAGTTAAATTACAGAACTAGAGTAATTAAAAAAACTGCATTGTTCTTGCATAGAAAGAGGCATGTACATCAATAGAATAGAGTAGAAGACTCAGTGCATGCCATGCCATATTAGACAAATCTTATAACCACCAGAAGTATGGTGGTGAGAAAATGGGTCATCAGAGATTATACCCATATTTAGCATCCTGTATAAAAAAAGTACACTCCAAACAGGCCAAATACCTCAATAAAAACTGGAAACAGCTGTATGAAAACATAGACAGCACCTACCAGATAGAGATGTAGGAAAGGACTTTCTGAATAGGACTCATTCGCTCAAGAAATAAGGCTAACCTTAACAACTGGAACCTCATAAATCTACAAAGCTTCTGTACATCAAAGGAAACAATCAATTAGATAAGAAGGAAGCCCACTAAGTGGGAACACAATCCTAGCTGGCTATATATCTGCTAGAGCATTAATATCCAGAATATACAAATAACTAAAAAAATAAATGCACAAAATATTAATTTATCTCTCCTTTTTTTTTAATTTAATAACCTATTAACTCCAATTTCTGCTCCCCATGTACTTCTGGGTGTGACCCTGATCAGCACTACCAGGAGGCATTCCCTCAAAGAGAACTGACTTTCCTGCCCCAGAGGGCAGCTGTTCATAGTTGCTCAGGTATGCATGGGAGCTGCTGAGTTTCTTCTTCCTCCATGTCAGCAAGGTGAGTGTCTTGACATTGTGAAGGTCTCATCTAGGTAACCACAGCTTCTGTGGGCTCTGTGAGTTCTTTAGTCCTGTCACACCCACAAGGCACTGTTTTCCACCCCAGTTGCTAATGCTCATAATCTTTCTGCTGTCCTGAGGCTTGAGGAAGGGGAGCATATAAATGTCTTACTGTGACTGAGCATTACAATGTTACCAAGCTGCACCTTGACCAGTTGTGAGTTTCTGCCATGCACAGCAGCACAGAGAAATGTTTCTCATGAAGTCTGAGAGCTGCACTAAACTAAAATGTTAAAGGCTAGTTTGATACTTTGTGTTCATTTAGCAAAATTACAATAGCAAATTCATTCCTGGAGCCTGTGAGTTCCCCAACCACAGATTCTTGGTCAGTGTTGACATGCTGGCTATTATGTTTCCTTCTATGGACCAGGCCTTATCCAAGAAGAAAGCAATTGATTACACCCATAGTATTCAGGCCGCTGCTGTACCCATGAGGTTAGCCTTCTATGTTGATTACTAATGCAGCCTTCATTACTCACATCTGGGTAAGCCTGTTGACTTTCTCCCCCTAGTCCCCTATATAGCACCTTCCATTACTGTGAAAGCTATCTGGTAGAAAGAAGTCATCCTCCTCAGTACTAACCTAATATCTCCATGTTCCACGGCTAATGTGTATAGTATTTTCTTCCTTCCTTCCTTCCTGCTTTCCTTCCTTCCTTTATTTATTTTGTGTGTAGTATTTTTAATATGATTTTACCATCAAGTAGTCCTGGTAGGCAATCAGGAACAATGCCAATAGCTCTATTGTTTGGGGAATATCCAGAATACCTCTGACAAAACACTTCTTTGTTTGAACAGCTAGCTTAATCTTGGGACGATATCTTACACGTGATACTTGGCTTTAACTTTGGTAAACTGTAGCTTCCGATGTGAACATCTATGGTATTTTCTAATAAAATTTACTCATAGAATATTTAAAGCTTATAAAATCATGGACTTCCCTATGGTAACTTTAAGCATCCTTCATGTTAGTTACCCCTAATCCTCTACTCTCTCCCTCCCTACATCCTTTCCCATGTAAACATTCTTCTTTATTTATTGCACTTTTCCCCTGCATATCTCCCAAGTTTCACTATCCTCTCTTTCCTGAAGGCCTTTCTTCATTCCTTCACAAATATGCTTTTAAATGATATTGTATTGCAGAATGAAACAATTTATATTCTCCCACCAACACTAACAGAAGGAAATCACTGACTTCCTAAAGCATAACTTCCACACACACACACACAAAAAAAAAAAAAAGGAAAAGATTAAAACCCAAACACAGTGAGCTTCTTCAGTGAAGTCCACCCATCTGGTCTTTGTTGCCAGCAGAGAGTCAGTCATTCTAAGCCGAGGCACACACTGTTTTCGAATGAAGTATTAGCCCTTGGGGAACTAGAGAAGGGCTAGAAATAGAGCCTCCACTGACATTTAAGGTTAAAACTCTCCGGACATTCAATTTTCACAAAATACTTGAAGCATTTCATTAATCGATACAGCTTCCTAGCCTGAAAGCAAAGCATTGATATGTAATTTCATTTGGGAGAACTAACCTAGGTCAGAATTCAGAACTCTTATTTCTACAAAACACGGAAAATCAAACAGCCACTGTTTCCTTGCTGTCTTGCTGGCAAGAACAAATGCATGATATTATTGATAAGCAATCTCAATAAGGAAATTCCATTGTCAAGAATGTACCAGAGGCTCCTGGTAGCTAATACAAGTCAACTTGATCCTAATATGTGTGACATGTGACCTGTTTCATAAGACTTTCGCACACACACACAATTTCAGTGAATAAAACTTAGAAAACTGACCCCTTGTTTTACATTTTCACAAGAAAATTTGGATACTAATTTATTAAAATACCAATACATTTACTTTTAAATGGTATAATTAATTTTCTAAAAGAATTTGCTTCCCAATGTATTTTACTTCATACCTGATTAATTGTATTGGTTGAACAAAAGTTCAGCCAAAAAACAAAAACAAAAACAAAACAGTATTTGCCTTTATTAAAATTTAATTATTTTGAACACTGGGTTCCTGACCACACAGCACAAGGGAAAGGCATTTTGAGCCCACATAGATTTTGTGTGAGTCACCAAGCAGTCCTTTTCATACCCCACAAAGTCCCATGAGCAAGCACACTTATCAACATCGATAAGATAATTTAAAGTGAATGCTAAATAACAAAAAGCAATGTCAGCAGCAGTAACTAAGTATTGCCATAGCCCTCCCGAGTGTCAGAGTTCTTAGGGATGATACCAGCACTTAAAACTGAGGCCAGTCTCTTCCTGGGGTCTGAGAAAACAGTGAGAGCTGCTGGAGAGGCATTCTTTGTGTGCAGCCTTTTCCTGTCACCTAATCTACCCTTGGTGTGCATCAAACTCTATTGTCTAAAGTGAAGTTCCTGCTAATAAGGCATTGACTCAAATTTCATTCTGCCTTTTCTTATTCTGAAAAACTATCAAGTCATTAGAAACCATATCACAAACTTTATCTATAAAAATGGCAAGAGTGGGCTATAAAGTAAACAATTAGGAATTTGATCATATGAGGGACACTAAGAAGTATGAATGAAGATCATGATCACATGGAAGATGCTAGTATGGACAGGAATTCTGTGAGAGAACACATGTGGCTTTTCCAGACAATATTTCTGGCTACAACTCAAATATCACAGTATTTCTCAGACTAATTATCTATATAAGTGGTGATTGTTCTCCAATTAGAAAAACTTGGTTATCATCACCAAAATTGCTCCAAAGGGGCTTTTAAAAACGTGAGATATCAAATAAACTTATGTTTTGTGTGATTTCAATTTCCTTCCTCTTTACTGACGAGAGACAAGGGAGCAATAAGACTTCAAATTGTGTATTTACTACAATTACCACCAACAATACCAACCTGATTGGTTTTTGAGAATCACTCATTTTCTCCTGTCTGTGCTTTCTGTCTTAGCTCATTTTGATAATGAACAAAAAGATCCTTAAATCCAAATAATGTGCTTTGATAGTCACAGACTAGTGCCTACAGCACCCTTTAAATGCTGAATTTCACCATAAGTAACATTTTCTTATTTATACAACCAATTTGTTATTGCTTTTCTTAGGCATGGCATAAAAGTGCAGTAACTGAGTGTGTGCCCTTCAAATGCAGAGTTCAGCAATAGGACAAAGACACTCTTCCAAGGAAGGCCCACATATCTTTAAAAGAGCCATCACTTAAAAAAATATTACTCTTATCCTACATGGAAAACCACTGTCATTAATTGACCCAACCTCTTTCTCATTTGTTTCAATAAATCCCTGACAAGCTGAAAAACTTTTTTTTTTTTTTTTTTTTTTGCCTTTATTGTCTGACAAAGACAACCCACTGTGGGGAATAATGATGCTCATAAATGGGAGGCAAGGAAGCAATAACATCATCACTTACAGATCATTAAACAAGGAACCTGCTCAGAGGGAAGATCTCTGCTTAGGGCTCTGGGTGAGGCAAGTAGGTTCCAATGGGTAAACTAAGAGCAGCACCTCACCACGCCCATGAGGAGATCAGAAGGACAGCCTCATCAGGAACAACGATCTGTGATGTTCACCAGCTAGCAAGTGGTATGTGGCTCAATTATGCCACTGGAAAGGTCTGCACGGCTTCAATAAATAACAAAATACTTGTTAAAGTTACTATGTCAAATTGGAACATTGTTTTTAATGTGTCAATTTTGATAGACAAAAATGGCCATGTATGTGCCTCAGACTTACATGGATGCTTCCTTAAAAAAAAAAAAATAGCTAAATCTAAAAATAAAAAATAAAGTGAGACTTCTCAAAATCTATTGCTGCCGTTTCTGATCCCATCAAATTCAAGCAAATGTATTTTCCTAAAATAACTCAGAAATGTTGCCAAATCGATTACTGTTCTTCCTTCATCTCCTTCCTAGCTCTCTTGCTCAGAATATCCTCTTAGGTAGATGTCACATCTTAATGTACTTTTCTCCACTCTGTCCCAAATCCTGTTCTTTCTCAAGCCTTTCCTGTCTTAGTAGATAACTAATTGATTTTACTCATGTTCACTGTAGATAAGTCCTGCCTCTTCCACAGTGTAAAAGGGTACCAAATACCACATCAGATACACAATCTGTAATCTATATACATTACACATCCTTTCTAGGTTATTTTTTAAGAGCCTTCTTTTCCTGAGCCTTGGATGAGTGTCTGTGCATGCAAGACATACCTACTGTGGCAGTTCTCAGTTTAATTCTACTCAGTATCAAGTATGTAATTTCCAGGTTTGCGAAAATATCATAGCTCTGTACTTTTGTTTTTGCTACCTGTCATGATGCAGGCCTTTTCAGTAGAAATTTTTAAGGAAGGAAAGGTCTACATGATTTTTACAGCAGCCCATGGCACTGACCCCATCACACCTTCCTATAGAATGATTGTACATATTCTTCCAAATGTTCAATGCACAGACGTTTGAGAGGAGGAAGGCCTCCCTTGGCATGCCAGGGTGTACACTGCCAGCAAGCTCCTTAGCCCACCATCTCAGCTGGCTTCTCAGAATCCTGTCATCATGTTCCATGCCAGATCAGATTTAGTACATCTGTCTAGGGTGAGCTAGGCAGTGGCATTTGTGCCTTTGTCTTTGTCTCAGGAGCAATGCTTGGTCCCGAAGGCACTCCTTCAACAGACTCCTGGCCTTTTTCCTCTGACTTTCACACTTACAGCATGGCATGTGCCAACTCACCTTCCACGCATCACACACACACATCATCATCATTATCACCATCATAATAGAATAACCAATTGATTACATCTTTGAGGATTAATATTTATTCTTTGTCAGTCTTCCCAAACTATTTGTCTATATTTTGATAATATAATGAGCAAGTTATTTTATTTCTCAAAAGTATTTTGGCTATTCGTGGTCCCTTTCATTCCCATATACCTCCTTTTCATCTTAGCAATTTTCACGGCAAGCTTCCTGAGAGTATGAAAGGAGCTCCCTTGATTCTGTGCATTATTTGAAACTTTGACAACTGAACAATATTGATTCTTCCAATTTATTAGCATGGTGTGTCTCTCCAATTATTCAGGTTACATTAAGTTCCTCTCATCTGTGATTTTAAATTTGTCATGTACAGCTCATACAAATATTGTGTGCCATTAAATTTATAACATTTCTACCACTTTCATAAATAGGATTTCATTTGATCTTCAAAGAGTAGTAATAAATATAGAGAAATTGGATTGATTTCATAGTGATTTTATAGTCGGGGACTTCATAAAATATTAGTCTTGATAATTATATATGTTTCTTGGAATTTTCTGTAGCACACAATTAAGTACACAGAGAGTCCTGCCTCCTCTTCTTATCTGTATTCATGCACCTTATTTCTTCTCTTCTCCCCGACGAAGACTTCAGTGTAATGCTGCACAGACTTTCACAAATGCTCCTTACAGAACTGAGACCACTGTCTAGCATTCTCCGAGATCTGTCAGTTGTCCTGTTTTGCTGACACAATGGGTGAAATCTGAAAAGTATCTTTTTACATTAGTGTTGATCATATAAATTTCTTCTCGGAGCTGGAGAAATGTGGAGCGCACTTGCTGAGGATCCAAGTTCAGTTCCCAGCACCTACATCAAGCCATTCATAACTGCCTGTTACTCCAACTCCAAGAAATACAGTGCTATCTGGCCTCTAAGGGTGCGTCCACTGACATGCACATAACAACACACACACACACACACACACACACACACACACACACCTAAAATTAGTTAACTAATCTTCTTTGTTGTGTTAATATGGTAAATTATATCACTTGGTTTATAAACGGGAAGCTAAAAACCATTACTCTTCTAGAATAAACCTTTCTTGAACCTGAGATGCTCCTCTTTCTAAATGCTACTGAGCTTAGTTGACTGCTATACTAAGTGTTTTGTGCCTGTGTTCATAATACATACTAGACCATTGGCTTCTCTTTTCTTTCCCTTCCTTCTTTTTTAAACTTGTTTTTCCTATAATAGTTATGTTCAGTTTGAATATCAGGATTGTGTCTCACAAAATGAAGTGAGACATTGTCCTCTCTCTGTTTTCTAGGTTTTTGTGATATTGCTCTCGGATCTTTTAAAATATTTAACATGAATTGCCAGCAAATCCATCAGGAAGAATTCCGTTATTACATGTTCCATTGTGTTGATGATTACACTGGATTGTTTGTCGTCAGACTACATGACTGTTCCCAAAGAAGAAATCCTCATGTCACATCTCTTCACAATATTAAACTGGCAAATACAGGAAATGCCTGGGCTGCAGAACCATGGATCCAGGGGCCTTCTTTTACAGATTGGGCAAGTTTGACAGTAGAGATGAGGCACAGTCTGTCTCTCCTTTTTCCTCTAGTCACCATTCTGACTGCCAATCAACCATTGTCCAGGACTCTCCTCAGACACAGAACCACAGGGGCGGCGGGGCCCAACAAAAGCTGCAGCCACTGGCTCAGGGTGCACTGGAGCTTCCACACAAGAAGCACGGGCCATTCGTCTCTGAAATCCCCTGTGGCTGCCCCATCTCAGGGACAGTCATACACTCCTCACCTCTCCTTACCTCCACTTCTCACCCCTGCTAATGCCAGCAGGCCCTCCTTGCTCTCCCTCTTACCATCCTGGAATGCCTATTCCCTTCTTCTGCTGCATTTTATAAACTGCTTCCTAAAGTACATATTGCATTCCTGTAATTTTAGTGTGCTTATCTTCTAACATAATTCTAATTCCTACCTTAATACATAGAAAGCATATTAAATTGCTTCTGTTGTGTAACTTAATTACACTTGTGTACTTTACCACATTTTTTTCTGTTGGTTTTTCTATGGAACCTCCTCAGCTTTGATCCTTCAGTCATTTGTTTGCTAATGGTGTCTCTGTTACTTCTTTCTTCTATTTTAATAAAAGTCTAATATTTTTATCTCAGCAGTGATCCCTGAAGATGCTGCCAGTGTTGGCTACAAAAGAACTCAGGTCTGCTTACAGAACAGCAAGACCTCTTAACTGCTCAAGTAAGCATTTTAACTTTCATTTTTTAAAAAAAACTTTCATTTCATATGTTCTTTTTCTCTTTCTAACAACATTGCTCTAACAGGCACCATGCAACAGGAGAGCTAACACAGACATAAAACACACGTATACATGAGGAGATGGCCTCATCCTAGTTCCACCCACATTTTGTTTACAAGAAGAAGAAAGAAAAAAGAAACTTAGATGCACCAGATAGGAAAGATGTTTTCTATAAGGATACCAATCTAGCCAAAACACTATGAATGTAACATTTATATAATTTTCCTGATTGTTTCATGTTTCTTCTTGCTATAGGTAGTTTATTGTATATATGTGTAATAATGTAAATGTATATTTAAAAAAGAAATAGAATAAAAAGGAAAAAATTAATACCTTAAAAAAATAAAAAGTGAAAAAATAAATAAAAAAAGAAGAAGGAAGCAGCACATCTTGTCAATTCACTCTAAAATCAATGTGCAGAGCCTGAAAATATCTGTTCCTTGAAGGTTTAAGATCATTAGAACACGTATTGAAAAGACAAACATTACCTGGCTTTTCTATTTAGATTCTTTCATTTTTGCCTCCTTTATTTGCTAGCTTCCTGTTTTGTCTGGCTTTAGTTTGATTTTTGAGTTTTAGCACATGATCTTGTTCTATAGTCAAAGCCAGTCTGCAGCCCAGAGTTCATCTGCTGGGATCACAGGTTCACAGAAGCACACACAGACTCTTCAGATATATGTGACCCTCAGACTACTTTCAACATTATGAAATAGCTCTGATTTTTGTTATTTGGTTCTGTCTGTGTTTTTGTACGGACAGTGTATATTTATGGTTATTTTTATAAGTGTTAGAGTTAGGGGCTGCTAACTGTGCCAAAGGTACTGGATGCCTGATTATATAACTTGTTGAAGAAGCCATAGTATGCTTATGGACTGTAAATAAGCATTGGATAGACAGTTATATCTGCTAACATTGGACCAACATTTTTCACCATTTATAGTAGCTAGCAAAAATAGATTGAAAAAGAAGAATAAAAATAGTAAATAAACACAGAGGTAATCCACAAGAAACAAAATAATGATTTTATTTATATTACTATATATGTTAATAAAGTAATCTAAAAAATAGTTCAAGTTATTGGCAACTTAAAGTAGTAAAAATTAGTTTGTGTTTTTAATACCAGATGAAAACCATCCTGTCATCTTTCCTATACATTGAATATATTGTATTGAATTGTTCTCTCCACTAGAACAGGGTAGTGTAGCTGGCACTAAGAGGAATAGTACACTCTAGGCACAGATTTAAGTGCTTTAGTAAAAACATCAGTTTCCCATAATCAACAACTAAATAACAACCACACAGGCACAATGTAATGTTCATGTCACCAGTATTTATTTTTCTATTAAAATAGGCAGAAACTTGATTCTTTGTGTACTATGGGGTTTTATAAATATGAAAATACACACATTATGAATCCTGTTGTATAATTATAAACTGTGACACAATATAAAATCTTATTGAACTGAGTTCTTGGTCATCTGTTCTCACTGGCATTATTTCCAAGATGTGTTAGGATGATATTAGTGGATGAAATTATTTCTTCTTGGCATATTTGAAGCTCAATATGATATTATAATATCTATTTCTAGCCATTAAAATAGTCATTAGAAAATTAAAGAGTAACAAGAAAAACTTATTAGGGTAGTACTTTCAGAAGGTAGAGGACCTGACCACTTAAGTAATATGCATTTGTAAAAAAGAAACTATAAGGATTAAAATGTAATCACAAAATTGTAATTATATAATAACAGAAATAGAAAAATCATGTCAAAATTTATACACAAGCCCCAAAACACACTATTAATGTCCAAGGTGATTCTGAGGAATAGATGAACAAACCAATAAAGAACTAAATAAATTAATGACTGAATGGATGACAAAGAGACAAAGACAGAACCGTCATAATACATTTTTTTCAAATTATGCCACAAGGTTATAGTAGCCAAAGCAGCATAATACTTCATAAAAACAGACATTGCAATGGAACAGCAAACAGAAAACAGAAATTAATACACACTCTAAAGCCAATTAATGTTTGGCCAAGAACATACCATATAAAAAATAAAATCTCTTAAAACTGGGAGAGCAGAGCTCTTTCTTCGTTTGTCCAAAATAACATCAAAGTTTTTAAAATACCAAATGTAAAATGGGAAACTATAAAATCACTACAAAAAGACACTGGTATATGTAGTGATTATGTTCCTAGGCAGGTCACCAAAGACAAAGGCAACAAAAACGAACTATTTCCCAGAAAGAATAATGTCCCCAAATTATAATTAACTAATGATCCTTGCAGTGGTTTGGATAAAAATGGCCTTCACAGCCAGGCATGGTGGCACATGCTTTTAATGCCAGCACTCAGGAGGCAGAGGCAGGCAGATCGCTGTGATTTAGAGGCCAGGCTGTGTGGCCAAGGTTACACAGAGAAACCCTGTGTCAAAAAAAAAAAAAAGAAAGAAAGAAAGAAATGGCCTTCATAGGCCCATACGCTCCTGAACTAACCCTCCAAAACTGTAAGTTAATGCTTTATTTTACAAAAGTTGCCTTGGTCAGGGTTTCCCTTCACAGCAAGCAACAGAACAATAAAATGAGGCTAACCATTAAGTAAGTGAATAATCCAATTTAAAACAGGCTGAAGAACTAAGCAGACATTTCTGAAAAGAGTACACCCAAACGGCCAACAGGAAAATTAAAGCTATGTTCATCCTCACTAATCATCAGGGAAATGAATATTCAAACCAAAGTGAGGTATCATTTCATGCCAGAAAATACCACCCAAAAGACAAGAGCAATGAGTGCAGAGGCTGTGGCAAGGCTACAGCACTTAGGCAGCAGGCAGGCACGCGAGTAAGTCAATGCATCCATGATGGAAAACAGTAGGAAAAATCCTCAACTACAGCGAGTGACCAGTGATCTAGCACCTCCGCTGCAGCCATTAACCTTTTCTACTGGACTCTGTATGTTCCTTCTAGTTCCCCCTAACCAATAACTGATTGAAAGTTCACTCCAAGACAGGAAAGCCACACTTAACACTGCTTGAGTGGTCCAAAAGTGGAGACTAGATAACCCAGAGACCTAAGATAAAACCAAATAGTACTGGCCTAAGAGAAAAAAAAAGTGTAATGATTAAAAAGAGCCCTGATGGTATTTTGTTATACTCACAGATTAGTGTCTTGTTCAGCAATTATCAGAGAAGCTTCTTCTGCATCAAATGGCAACCAATATAGAAACCCACAGCCAGACATTACATTAAGAGTGAGAGACCTAGGATCACTCAGCACTAAATGAGATGTCTCCATCAAATCACTCCCCTCAGACCTCAGGGAACCCTGCTTAAAGGGATGCAGAAAGAATGTGAGAGCCAGAAATGGAGGACACGAAGAAAACAAGTTCCTCCAGCTCAACCCCCAACAAAGCTCGTGTGAACTAAGGGAGACTGATGCCACATGGGAAGGGCCTGCACCGGAAGAGCCTGCACCGGAAGGGCCTCCCCCGGTCTGCACCAGGTCACTTGTGCTTACGGAATGGCTTCCAGGGTAGTGTTTTTATGGGATTCCAGAGTGTGCAGATGAGTAGGTCTCTGATTCGTGTGCCTTCTCTTGGGCTGGTCTTTTTTCTGTTGATTGTCTTGTTCAACTTCTATGTGATAGTATCTTATTACATTTTATTTTGTTATATGTTTTTAAATGAATGAATAAACGGACGAACAAACGAATGATTGAATGGATGAATGAATCAGTGAATGAATGAAAACGTATCCACTAGAGTAAAGGTTAACAACTGAACTGCAACTTACACCTTCTGGGAGAGAAAAAAATTCACTTTTCTCCAATAAAGCTATACTGGGTGTATCAAGCACCCTAAGGCAGAACTCATGCCCAGAGGTAGTTGACCAACACATGATGAACGTCACACTTTTTTGTGTGTACTTTTATTTGGTTACAGCTTTTTTGAGGGGTGAGGTATCTTGTTTTCTTAATTTTGAGGATTTTTTGTTTGTTTGCTTAAAAAAAAAAAAAAAAACTTAAAGTTTGGTGCAAAGGGAGGGGAAGAGGATCTGGAAGGACTTGTGGAAAGGGAAGTATATTATCAAAACATATTTAAATTTAGAATTGTTTTAAATAATCAAAATATACATAAAAATAAATGTCTCTGTATGTATTTTGTGTGTACGCACATGTAAGTTGAAACACAACTTGATGGAGTTAGTTCACTCTTTCCTAGATGTTTGGTTCAGGAATCATCCTCCTTTACTCACTGTACCATATTGTTGGACCAAAATGAAGACGTCAGTTTCATAGTAGAGTGGAATGGAACAGTGAACTCTAGGGTCTGGGAAGTGAGGCTGCAGAAATGAGTTTAATAGGGGATTCCAGATCACAGGAATGAAGAAATTAGCTCTGGCTTTTCTAGGGCACAAGTGGGTAATTGTTGAATCAAATAATCTGTGATGTTTTTCCAAATGTGTAGAAAGTGAAATTGTCAACACATGTAATGCTTAATATTGAGAGATGAAAATCTTTACTCCTCCTACTTGATTGTTATACATTGTATGTTCATGTTTACTTACTAGGTCATACTTCATAAGGATATACAAATACATGACTTCATAAAAAGTCCTGTGTACAAGTTTCAAGTAAAGTTTCTTAAGTTAGAAATGAGTTATTATTGAATAACAAGATACATCTACAAAATATTCCTGCACCTAAAGTTCTGGGACCATTGCAGAAGACAGAACAGAAAGATTGTAAGAGCCAGAGGTTCAAGGCATTTGCTAGGAGACTGTGTCTCCTAGTAAACTCAGAACCTACACCCATAAAGTCTCACCAACATGATCATCTACACTTGACCTGAACCAGGACTACAACAGATTTGCCAATCTGGAAGGAGGAAAGTCCGTGAGGCCTCATCCCTATATAAACAACTATCTAAGGAATGTTAAGGCAGGAGAAATAGTCTTCCCCAGGGAAAAGCAGACCAATTGGTTATTCAATATCAAGTGATCAGCCCTGAAAACATACATTCATAAGAGCACTATGTAAGCTGAGCACGATGTTTAGGAATATATAGGTATAAACATGTGCATATACACACTCAATAAAAATTAATGAAAAAAGAGGCCATGAGTTTGAAAGACAGCAAGTGCATGGGGAGTGGTTGGAGGGAATAAAGGAAAAAAAAAGGAATAAATGTATTATCTCAAAAGCCAAAAAGTAAAAGGCAAATTTTCTTTAAAGAACAAATCAATATACTCAAATAGTATATTTTCCTACAGTTGCAATGTATCAGTGTTTTCTAAAATTAGTTGTATGCATGGCATATGATCACTTTTCAAAGGGGAATGGGAAGGAAATAAACTTCTAGGACTCTCTGCCTTTGTTTTTCTTGCTTCCGAGATACTGCATCTCAATGTCTTCATGAAGCCTCCGTGTTTTATGAGGCCCACACTGCCACACCTCCGAAAACATCCTCCAGCCTTAATTGCTTGAGTCCTCAAACGTAACTTTCATTTTCCTTAATATTTACCATCCATCAAATTTCACAGTGCTGTAGGAAGATCACGATTAAAATGACTCAATTAATGTCTCTCATCATAACAAATGACAGATGTTTAAGCCTCCCCATGAATTTTGCATTTGTAACATGAAGCCAAGAATTCCCCGATGATTCTGTGGCAAACACCGTTCAGATATTGTGACATAGAGGAATTGGGTTTCTAGTTGAGATTAAGAGTTTGAGGTGGGTGTGGTGAATGTCTACTCCTATCCCTTTAAATTATGAACAACAAATGTGCCCGCATGACTATTTTCCTTATGATGTCCACACACAGCCTCCTCTGAACTTGGCATGAGCTTCATGAAGTAGGTAACAGTTGGAAAGATTTTTTTTTCCTTCAAATAACCAACGCAGGCAAACAACTTCCTGTTCCTATCTAGCCTAACACAATCTCCCTGCAGTCCTCAAAACATGTTTTCTAATCAGTGTACTCTGTGCTGAGGAGCAACTGCAGTCTGGAACATTTACACCACTTGGGAGCAGTCAGTTAGTCGGGGCAAACAGTGTTGCATACCTTAATGGTTCTTAAGGGCATCTTTCTAATACAGTGGAGTACACTAAGCAGGGTTCCTTATGATGGGTCTGAGTCATCCAGAATGGGTAAATTATGCTCTCCACGCTCTGTTTCTTGAGGGATGTCCTTCTAAAAAGATGTTAAAAGAAAATCTTGTGTAAAGTAGAGAGAATCTATCCACAAGAAAAGGTAGAGAGAGCTGTCTTCTTTGTTCCATTACTCTCAGCAATCCTTTCAGGACTTGATTTAGGGACACGTCCAGTTCATTATGAGATTGTTTCCATGTTTACAACTTCACATATTCCATGACAGGACACAAACCAACAACTGCATGTTTCAAGAGCTAAAAAAAAAAAAAAAAGGAAAGAAAGAAAAAACAAAAGAAAGAAAGGTTCTCTGAACCAGTGGGGCAAGAGGAAAAAAAAAACCTCCTTCAGACCCATCATTAATAAAATAAATGGAGTTTGGGAAAAAAGTATGAAATCCTCATAGCCCACCCCTCTGCCCAGCCCATGTTCACAGGTGCATGTGAGCTGAAGGGTGCAGCACCCACCCAGAGTGTGAGTTCACACTAATACCATGGTAAAGGTACTCCTCACATCTTTTGCCATGTTTTCTGACGGTAATATACATGACTAGAGTCAAATCTCTCAATATTTAATCTTTTTTTTTAATAATAATTAGCTTTCTTTAAAATGAATTACAAGCAAAAGTCTTCAGCTAGGCACAAGAATTGCCAAAAACCTGTGAGGAAATCCTATTTTTCTAAGAAAGAGTTGCTTCTGACTGTCTACAAATTTTAGCTGAGCTTTAAATTCATTTCTAAGCTTTTTAATCAAAAGAATAGTACTGGTAACTTCAACATCAAATTCATGGAAATATAAATAAGCAGATAAGGGTGCAAAAAGGTTAGTTAAAAAAAAAGCAAAAATAGTGCTTTGAAAAATCTTTCAAGCATTGTTCTGTATTCTATAAAAATTAAACATTGTGTAACTTTGACATAATAAACTTTAAACAACTCATTAAAATTCATGTGAGATTACAACATGCAACAAGGCACAGAGATATCTTGTGGTATGTGCTATAAAATGGTAAAAAGACTAAGTTCAGAATTACAGAAGGTTTTTCTCCTTTTTTTTTTTGAAATTATAATATAGCAACAACATTTCTCTTTTCCTTTTCCTCCTCCAAACCATTCCTCCTCGATACCCCCTTCCCAATCTCCTTCAAATTCATGGCCTCTTTTTCTTTATTTACTAGTTATTATTGCAAATAAATATAATTTGTTAAATATATAAGCAAATAAAATATAGATATATTTATAATTATTACATATTAAGATTATAAATGTATAAATTTATTTATAGTGTATTAATATATAATTTATATATTCCTAAATATAACCTGTTTGGCCATGTAACGCTGCCAGCCTGTATGTTTCCAGGGCTGACCATTTGGCACAGGACGCCTAGTTATTGTGCTTTCTTCTGTGGGGGACCAGATCTCCTGATCCGGCTTTACTCAGCTGCCTGTAATTCTTCATGTAGGGCTGAGGCCTCATGAACTTATCTCTGTCCAGTTTGGACCACTCATTGGTGTCCTCCTTGCTCAGCTCACATTTGAGCAGTCACGTTGGTCAGGCTTTATGAGTATATATTCAGTCTAACTGGGAGACCCCCACCTCTCCGCAAACACCCTGACGCCCTGTATCTTGCAGTCTTTCTGCCCCTTCCTTCTTCCACAATGATCCTTCAGCCTTAGAAGTGAGAGTGTTTAGCTGATGCATCCATTAGGACCAGGCTGTACAACTCTGCATTTTGATTGGCTGTATATTGTTTCTGTCTATTGTGGAGAGAAGTTTCCCTGATGAGTATAATGTTTTAACCTTAGGGAAAGTTGCCAGGTCTAGTGGTGGCACTCACCTTTAACCCCTGCACTGGAGGTTTAGAAGCAAGAGGAGCTCAGTGAGTTCTAGGCCATCCTGGTATAGAAAGCAGGAACCAGGCTACCTAGAGCTGCATAATATAACCTAATCAAAAAAATGTTTTTTAAAATTAGGATAAATTGTTCAGATTAAAAGGGATTAAAAAAATAAGCCACCCAATCCCTCCCTTCAGAACTCAGGGAACCCAGAGAAAAAGAAGCAGCAAAGAGCATAAGAGACAGAGTGAGTGAAGGACACCATGAGAGCGATGCCTTCTACATCAACTGAACAAAGGTCATGTGAGCTCTGGAGCGAGCACAGGGCTTACAATGTCGTCACAAGATGTGTGTGTGTGTGTGTGTGTGTGTGTGTGTGTGTGTGTGTGTGTGTGTGTGTGTATAAAATAGGTTTCAGCTTAGTATTTTTGTGGGGCTCCTGAGTGTGGGAACGAGTGGGCTCCTGATTCTTGTGCTTTCTCTTGGGGGTCTTTTCCTTCTACTGGTTTGCCTTGTCCAACTTCAACATGATGAGTTTTGTTTCATTTTATTATATTTTATTTTTTATATTTTATTGTAAAAAAAAAAAGAAAATGAAATTGTGCATCAAAAATACAGCAAGAATGGGGAAATAGAAGGATCCAGAGGGTCCTGGAAACCTACAAGAACATTAAGACGGGTAGATCTGGGTCCTGGGGTCCTGCTCAAACTATGGCACCAGACAAGGAAAATATAGGCAGTAAACTTCGAACCCTTACCCAGACCTAGCCGATAGACAGGACATTCTCCACTGTTGAGTGGAGAATGAGGTCTGACTTTCACATGAACTCTGGTGCCCCATTTCTGACCACGTCCCCTGGATGAGGAGACCTGGTGGCACTCAGAGGACGGATAGCAAGTTACCAAGAAGAGACTCGATATCCTAAGAGCATATATAGGGGGAGGAGGTCCCCCTCAGTCACAGACATAGGGGAGGGGAGTAGGGGGGAAATGGGAGGAAGGGAGGAATAGGAGGATACAAGGGATGAGCTAACAACTGAGATGTAATATGAATAAATTAATAAAATCAAATTAAAAATAAATTAAAAAAACAAAAATATAGCAAGTATATATTACATATATATGAAGAAAGAAAGAAAAAAGAAAAAAAGAAGGAAGGAAGGAGAATTTATGAGCCATGTGGAGCTAACTGGTCCTCAGTGGTCTCTGCTTCAGTTTCTGCCTCTTAGTTTCTGCCATAATTTTGTTCATGATGTCAGGTGAAATAAACTCTTTCCATGCCAAATAGACAAATAGATGATAGGGTAGACAGACAGATGGACAGACAGATAGATATGATAGATAGATAGATAGATAGATAGATAGATAGATAGATAGATAGATAGATAGATCACAGGTAAAATAAATGTAAAAGACCATGGCCTAACATTCTATTATTGCAAAAACCTTTCATGAGAAAGGAATTGGGGGCTTCTCAAAGCCTAGCTTAATTGAAAGTGATGGTCTACGTTTTCCTTTGTTTTAGAGACTTTGCTAGTTTACTGTAAAAGTTCCTTATTGTCATTTTACTCCTGTAGAAAGAATGCAGCGTTCCCCAGTAAGGTGTGCATCATTCACCCTGTGCTTTGATGGATACAGTGAGCACATCTTAAAATCTGTATGATAGATGAGCTGCAAACTCAGATGGCAGGCTCTGCGATTCTTATCTTTCACAGAACACATATCTTTTTCATTTTTACTTTGCTTGGATGCTTTGTCATGAGTCTTGGGGTCTAATCATAGTGGAGGATCCCTGTGGAGTGAGGTACGAGTTGCCCTGTCACTACGCCTACTCCAATCCCAAAGGAGCTCAGTGTCCCAACGCCACTCAGGGCTCTTCTTTGTCTGCCCCTTGTTAGTTACCAGAGATGACTCTCATGCACAGTAGGAGGAACAGAAGAAATGGTCCTATATGACATTCCCCTCAGGAATGGCTAGAAGGCAAGCAACATGTATTTATTTTCAATTTCCTTTAAAATGACATTCCTCTCACAGTATTATGGCAATTTATGTTTTCAAATGACAAAACAGGACTTGTCTAATAGCTTTCAATGTATCTTCTTCCTCTTTTTTTTTTTTTTTTTTTTTTTTTTTTTTTTTTTGTCATACATATTCTGGATTCCAACATACAAAAACAAAAACTCAGAATTTCTATGGAGCTAGAAGCTTCCTCTATATTGTTTTAGTTGATCCAGTTTCTACTGCAGACTTGAATTGAGATGGGAATGATAAAGAAAATGGTGACCCCCAAAGTTACCCTAAATTCACTGAGGTATTTCTAGCCTGCTTCCACAGCAAATAAAAAGGTAGCTGTTACAAAGTGAGTGCTCAGTAAATAGAAGTTGCCTGAGTAAATGTCTTTTATTCAGTCTTTAAAACAGTGCTACAACAGTAGGAAATTCATCACATACACATATAGCTAGGTATGCATTCTTTTAAAAAGTTAGATCTTTATATGTAGCAAAGGGGGAAAATTGAAGAACCCTACCTGTCACAGTTACTAACCGGGTGTAGGTTTGTAGCATGTGTCTGATGATGTATCTACTCACAGTTAACATTTTATTAATGCTTTCCAACTTTTCACAGCTTTGTAATATATACATATATGTACATATACATATACATATACATATACATATACATATACATATACACACACATATATACATGTATTATAACCAAGACCTACACAACAGTTCGCATTGTGACTTACTAGTTATTAAGTCAACACTATAGACATCTTATAATAATCAAGTCTTGGTGGTTAAAATTTTAGGTACAAGAGAACACACAAGGGAGTATGTATGTCCAAATCATATTCAGCAGTCAACGAATGACTCATACAGGGAGCTCTGATAAATCGGTGCATTCAAGTCAGCTGCTGTGCACTGACTTACTTTTTTCTTACATTTCTTTTGCACACAGAACTGCTCCCTTCTTCCTTAAGGTAACGGTGACTATGAGCTCCAAAGCAAATGCTCAAGTCTAACCTCTTTTTAGCTTTCTATCACCTTCCTGGTGTTAAAATTACTTAGGTTCACCATACTTCCATCCTCCTTTGTCTACAAAGTAGAGCTGGTAATTTTAACAGTTAGAGAGCATAGGGAGTCAGCACAGCAGAAGTCAGTGTGTACAACTGGTCACTCTTGATGTACTGTGAACTTGACAACCATTATTCTCTTGTACCTAATAGAAAAACAAAGCCACATTTTTCTCCTCTAAGCCTTGTGTCTTTTATTTTTCAATGCGTCCTTTCCACAGTTTTTTCTACAAACATCTTAAAATATGTGCAGCATTATGTTCCTGTCTTATGGCATATTAATGCAATTTTGCATGTCATTCAAGAAGAAACAAAGCATACATTTACAGAGCAAGATGAAATTCTGCTAAATTATATACAATGTTTGGATATGTTTGATATAAATCACTTTAAGAAATTCTATTGCCATAAACAAATATGTTTAAGCAAGAAGTTTTAAAGGCCTAGAGAGACAGCTCAGTGGTTCAGATATCATGCTGCCTCTGAAGCTTATGGGGGATCTGGCCTTGTGACCCGTCTCTTTCCAGAGAGACATTGTTTCAGTTTTTTCTAATTATTAATTTGTTTGTTTGTTTGTTTGTTTGTTTATTCATTCACTTTACATTTTGGTCTTAGGCCTATGTCTCCTCACCTTCAAGTCCCACCCTCCCTCCCTCTCCTCAACTCCCCCTCCCCTATTCCTTAGAAAAGGGGAGCCCCTCTTTCCCATCAAGTCACATCAAGACTGAGCATTTCCTCTTCCCTTGTGGCCCTGCAAGGCAGTCCCACCAGGGGGAAGTAATAAAAAAAACTCAGATATAAGTGAGTATATACCATTTGAGTCTTTCTGCTTCTGCCCTGGAGGGGGAGACCTGGTGGCACTCAGAGGAAGGACAGCAGGCTACCAAGAAGACTCTTGATACCCTATGAGCACATACAGGAGGAGGGAATCTCCCTCAGGAACAGTCATAGGGGAGGGGAATAAGGGGAAAATGGGAGGGAGGGAAGAATGGGAGGGATGGGATAACGATTCAGATGTAACGAGAATAAATTAATAAAAAAATTTAAAATAAAATAAAATGCAGAAAACACACACACACACACACACACACACACACACACACACACACTCTGGAGACTCCATGTCTCCAGGGGAGCCCCTGCTCCCCTTGCTAAGGACCCACACTAATCCTAGGATGCCCATAGGCTACATCTGTGTAGGGGTCCGGTCCATGCAAGGTCCTTGTTGGTGCTTCAGTCTTAGCAGGCCACTCTCAGCCCTGTTTAGTTGGCTCTGTCTGTCTTCTTGTGAAGTTCCTGTCACCTCCAGTTCCTTTTCTCCCCCCACCCCCATCCCCGCACTTTTCTACAAGGATACTTATGCATTGCCCAGTGTTTGGCTGTGAGTCTCAGTATCTGTTTCCAGGTGCTGTTGGGTGGAGCCTCTGAAAGGACAATTCTGCTAGGCTCCTGCCTGGAAGCATAGCAGAGTATCATTAACAGTGTCCAGTTGGTTTCCTCCATGGTGTGGGTCTTGGGTTGAGGCAGGCATTGGTTGGACAGTCCTTCAATCTCTGCTCTATCTTATCCCTGTGCATCTTGTATGCAGGCTACATTTTGAGTCAAAGTTTTTGTGGGTGGGGTTGGTGTTCCTGTCCCTGTGCTAGGAATCTCAGTGTCCTTGGTTTTTCAGAAACTTTTCTGTTTCAAGAACTCCATTTATTAATTGTTGATCTTAGAGTCTGAACTGTTGGTGTTGTCTCCTGAGCCGGTGAGTTCAAGTCTCTTCCCCACTTTCACTTCTAATAGACTTAGTGTGTCTGGTGTTATGTTGAAGTTTTTTGATTCACAAGGACTTGAGTTTTGTGCAGGGTGATAAATATGGATCTATTCCCATTTTCTACATGTAGACATCCAGTTACATCAGCACAATTTGTTGACAATGCTGCCTTTTTTCCATTGTATGGTTTTCACTTCTTTGTCAAAACTCAAGTGTCCATAGATGTAAAGGCTTATTTCTCAATTTTCAATTTGATTGCATTAATTACCCAGTCCATTTCTGTGCCAGTACCATGCAGTTTTTAATACTATTTCTCTGTAGGATAGCTTGAAGTCAGGGATGGAGATACTTCCAGACGTCCTTTTATTGTGTAATATTGTTTTAGCTATTCTGGGCTTTTTGTTTTTCGATATAACATTTAGAATTGTTCTTTCAAGAATTGTGTTGTTATTTTGATGGGAATTGCATTGAATCTATATTGCTCTTGGTAAGATGACTATTTTACTATGTTAATCATACTGATCCATAAGCATGGGATATATTCTTCCATTTCTTTCTTCAGAGACTTGAAGTTCTTCTCATACTGGTCTATGACTTGCTTGGCTAGAGTTACACCTAGAAAAGATTATGTGTGGCATTGTAAAAGCTGTCACTTCTCACTCAATCCATTTGTCATTTGTATACAGGAGGGTTACTGATATTTTTTGGAGTTAATCTTGTATCCAGCCACATTGCTGAAGGTGTTTATCAGCTGTAGGAATTCTCTGGTAGAATTTTAGGGGTTATTATGTATACTTTCATATCATCTGTGAATAGTGATAATTTGACTTCTTCCTTTCCTAGATCCCTTTGATCTTCTTTCTTTGTCTAATTGCTCTAGCTAGCACATCTAGAACTACATTGAAGAGATATGGAGAGAGTGGGAAGCCTTACCTTGTCCTTGAACTTAGTTGAATTACTTTGAGTTTCTCTCCATTTAATTGGATGCTGGTTATCATCTCTCTGTATATAGCTTTTATTATGTTTAAGAATGGGCCTTGTGTCTCTCATCTCTCCAAGACATTTTTGTTCATTTTCTGTACATTGGCATTTTGCCTGAATTTTCTGAGAGATTGGATCTACTGAAACAGGGGTTACAGATAGTTGTGAGGAGCTATATGGACACTGGGAATCGAACTTGGGTTCGCTGTTTCTCTGGAAGAACAACCGATGTTCATAACCACTGAGCCATCTCCCCAGCCACTCTCCAATACATTTATCATGAAGGGTATTGTATTTTGTCAAAGGATTTTTCTGCATCTAATGAGATAATCATGTGGGTTTTTTTTTCCTTTCAGATTGTTTATATGCTGTATTACATTTATGGATTTTCATATGTTGAACAATCCTTGCATCCCTGGGATGAAGCCTACTTGATCATGGTAGATAATATATTTGATGTGCTCTTTGATTTAGTTCATGAGTACTTTGTTGAGTATATTTGCATCAATGTTCATGGTTTAAAATTGGTCTGAAATTCTCTTTCTTTGTTGAGTCTTTGTGTGGTTTAGGTATCGGGGTTTATAATATTGTTTAAACTATTTACCTGATCTTGATTTAACTTTGGTAAGTTAGTCACCATTTCTTTTAGATCTTCCAATTTTGTGGAATACAGGTTTTTGAATTCAGATCTAATGATATTTTGTTTTTATTTAATGTCTATTGTTATGGCCCCCTTTTCATTTATGATTTCAGAAAGACATTTCTTAACACCATAGTCTTGATGATTAGATTTTGACATGAATTTTGGGAGCCAAGAACTCAGTCTATTGATTTACAACTTATATTGATATGCTTTCATAAATGTCTACGCATATAACTTTAAACATTTAAATACTGGTTTGTAAGATTCATTGTGCTCTTGGGTGTTTTATGTGCTTTGGGTCTTTGAAATTTGGTCTTATCTTTTTTTTTTTTTTTTTTGCATTTTTTTATTAATTTATTCTTGTTACATCTCAATGTTTATCCCATCCCTTGTATCCTCCCATTCCTCCCCCCCCCCCATTTTCCCATTATTCCCCTCCCCTATGACTGTTCCTGAGGGGGATTACGTCCCCCTATATATTCTCATAGGGTATCAAGTCTCTTCTTGGCTACTTGCTGTCCTTCCTCTGAGTGCTCTTGAAAATACAATGTGAAACAAAATATAATTTATTTAATTTTTTTATTTTAAAACATTTGTGTCTTCAAAGGATTCTTCTCTCTGGTTCATTCTTCCTTATCCAGGTATAGAAGCTTGACTAAGCAGCCAAAATTCAATATTTCTAGATTCATCTATCATTTAAAATATATTACAGTAATGTAAATTCCCATTTGCTAAAAGCACACATAGATGATACATGCACTAATAGTAAGACTTCTGGATTAAGATAAACTGTTGAAGGCTCTCTAGGGGCAGGGGTTGGAGAAATGACACACTATAAAGATAAAGATTAACCTAGGGTTGAGGTACTTCAAACTCATTTCAAAGTTGGGCAAGAGATCCTCTGAGAATTTAGCAGGTTTATAACTTTAAAAAAAAAGTGGTGAAGACCTTCAAAACTGTTCTACAGTAATTAATAGGTATGGCTAAATTTCAAGACCATGCCTACTTCTTTAATTCATATGCTTACCCATTGTGGCTCTAAAGCTGGCAGTGCACTCATTTAGGGCAGGAGAGAAAAGATGGTGTATGGGAGAGCCTATCCATTCAAGTCATAAAACAACAAGAATGAGAGAGGGCTGGAATCCATGAAAGCCAGTAACCAGGCAAGGCACACGTCAAGTCCAGAAGCTGAAGTCGGGCCACGCAGGAGTGTTTCAGCATGGCCCAGAACCTCCTGTACAATGCTTTCCTCTGAAGCATTTGCTGAAGAGGCTGCTTAGCTGATCCCAAGAGCCACAGATACCATACATGACTGAAAAGTGCTAATTTGTCAGTTTTCTGATGCTTCAGTATGGTCTAAAGAAAAAAATACACATGTTATTTTTATAATCCTAAATCATAAATTTATAGTCAATAAAATTTTTAGAGGGGAAATATTCAAATAGGATATTACTTAACTGATCTGTCAAGAAATATATACTGTAGATTATATGGTACATGAAAGTCTTTATTGCTATAAGATATATTTGAACACAGATCCTTTCTGTCTTTTAAGAAAAAGAAAAAGGGAACAGTAATTTCAATTTCCACTTATTTACAAGTGATTTTACTCATAAAATCCAAATGTTATGACCTTTAATGCTCTGCTTACTCTTATGAGTAATAGCTGTTTTTTAACTTTATATTTCTTGCTTGCATGTGAGTGTGTGTGTGTGTGTGTGTGTGTGTGTGTGTCTGGGTACATCGGCATACATGTGCATGTGTACATGGAAGTCAGAAGTAGGTATCAGGTATCTTCTAAATTCTCTCTTGCCTTGTTTTCTGAGATAAGCTCTTTTACCAAACCTACAGCTGATGAACTCAGGGATATTCGGGGATATCCCCAGCACTGGGATTACAACTATGATCAACATTTTTTATCATGAGTGCTAGAAATCAAAATTAGGACTTCATAGTTGGGTAACTAGCACTTTCGCAATGGAGCCATGTCTCTAGCCCTTCATTTCATTTTGAAGAGTACTTACAGAAGAATGCTCCTGCTTCATGTTTTATGTTCATTGGACCACAATAAAGTTCAGTGAAAGGGCAAGAAATTAGAAGTTTGTGTGAGAAATTAATTAAAAACATAAGGAAAGAGGTTTGTCTAAAATTATCCATCCCCAAATTCCAGATTCACTATCTCATTATTTATAATACATGGAAATCAATTCCTAATGAGAAAATGAATAAGCAAATTTAGGTCAGTCTCCAAGAACAGATAGGATTATCTAAATACTAAATACCAGCTATTTTGAAAGGTACACACATAGTATATTAAAGCTTAATGATAAAGATTATGGGAATGAAAGTCATCCATTCTATGTAAAAGTGAATTTTGTGTGCACTGTTTTTTTGTCAAGCTCACTAGGGTTTACAATTCAAACCTACTGAAACCATAGGGCACAATGATGAAAATTAATTTATGCAGAAGATTTTAACAGCTGCTGAGGTGTGATGGTTTCAGCTATGTGACCTCCTTGGTAGCCTCTGGTTCTTAGTCACCACTGTAGTGCATAGTAGTGCCACCACAGTGGCAACTGAAGTCAGAGAGAATCTCATTGCACCTTGTTTTCTTTGTATGATAGATGAGCTCTAAGCCAAGGTTTTAAATATATTTTGTCTTAGAAACATATTGTAAACATATTGCCTTCAATTTTGTCTTGCAAGGAGGAACATACAAATATACAAATAATCAGGTTACTGTCAACATCCGGCATCCTTCACATCAGAAGACATTCTAGAGATTTCTATCCAGAGGGGCTGCTCGTGTTTAAAGTCCTCTTGGACACATGTACCAGGAATCGAAGGAGAATAGACAGCATCCTCCATCTATCTTTTGCTTGGGCTGGAGCTTTCTGCCTTTTTGTCCAGAGAAACTCACTTTCAGCAGCTTCTTAAAGACGCACTACACAACCAGAAATAAATGAAACAGATCAAGACAATCCACAGAGAAATCATCCAGACCTACGAAGCCTTTGCTGACATCCTGTTTCTTCATCATCGCTGTCTGATGTGTTTGCCTGCCTGCAGCCAACATATGGGTTCTCATCTTCTTCCACCAAAGATATTTATCAAGAAGAGAAAAAAATGTGTCTTGGTCATCTTATTTGGAAGTGTACTGACCTACATTCTCAGCATACTCAGGAAATCATGTTTATTCCTTCTCAAGTCTCTGATGGAGTTGAAGACCAGGTATCTTAGTTTTACAATGAAGCTTAGTTGTTTAGGGGTTAAGATGTTTCTAGGTCTAGATAGATGTTTTAAGTGGATGATGACAAGATGTGATGGAGATTGACTTACATTAAGAATTTTAGATGCACCAAGATTGATCTAGCCAATGGACAGGACATTCTCCACAGTTGACTGGAGAGCAGGGACTGACTCTGACATGAACTCTGGTGCCCCATATTTGACCACTTCTCCTTCATGGGGAGGCCTGGTGGCACTCAGAGGAAGGACAAGTGGGTTGCCAAGATGAGACTTGATAGGCTGTGACCATATAGTGGGGGAGGAGGTCCCCCTCAGTCATAGACCTAGGGGAGGGGAGTAGGGTGAAAGCGAGAGGGAGGGAGGAACGGGAGGATACAAGTGATGGGATAACAATTAAGATATAATCTGAATAAATTTTTTTTTAAAAAAAGAAAAAAATTTTCTTCAAAGATACCAAATACAAATAGCCAAAACACTAAGAATATAACATTTATATAATTTCTGATTGTGCCATGGTTCTTCTGGTTATAGGTAGCCTATTGTATATGCATTTAATAATATAAATGTATATGTAAAAACTAAAAAATGTTAATTAATGAAAAAGAAGAGAAAAATGAAATGTTGTCCAAATAAACTTGTTTACATAATCTCTTGGATTTTGTTAATTGATGATCTACTAACAATCAAATGCCGTTTTTCTCTATTTGGGTAATATATCAGAATAACTTTTTACATGTCTGTCCTTGGTATCTCTGAGATGTTTTCAGGATGAGATTAAGGCATTAGGATTTTGAAAGACATTCTAACCAGGTGCCATGGTGTAGCATTCCATAACTGGAGGGCTTCAGAGGCAGAGGCACAAAGATGCAGAATTTGACACAATGAGACACCCATCTCAGAAATAAAAGGGAAATAAATAAATAATAATTATGAAAACTTTTCCAGTTGAACCTTCTTCAGCCATGGCTAAGAATCTAATCCAAAAATGTATCTCTATCTAGTTTATTAGGTCAGAGAAAATTCTTTCTGAAAAATGCATTCCTAAGATTTTCTCCAGATGTGAAAAACAGAATTTTGTGGTCACATTAGTTGAAGTTTCCTAGGAAAGGACAACAGACTGTGGAGGAGATAAATTTGGTTCATATCCCTGCTCTGAAAATTCCTAGATATGAAAAATCCAAGCAATTCTATCATCTGACTGACTTGATTTTCTCATGTAAAATCTTCTGTAGTGCCATCCATTTTATAATGTGATTAAGAAATATTAAATTAAAGGCCCACTAAGTAGCAAGAACTCACCACTATGTCCTTTTTCTAAAATTATATAAATCATTCACTTACTCAAGTAATTAGTGATCATTGCAGGATGTGTATTCTCTGTTTGCTCCAATAAGTTAACCCTGACTCTCGCAAAGGAGCTACATAAAGCCAAATATGGTGGACCCTGGCTGCGATCCCAGAACATGAGGTGGACATGAGAGCCGTCTCGGACTATATAGGAAGCTGCGGCCAGCAGGGGCCATGTGAGACTGTTCCAAAGAGAAGTAAATAAAGTCATATACATTCATATTTTCACTTTTCAAATTCAATTAAGTCTCCAGTTACTTTCATTTAATTCTCTGTGTTGTGTTCTCAGAACAAGCCGTAAAGATATCATTGGCATATGAGTTGTCAAACCAAACTAATGAAGATGGCCCTCATCTTTCTCATCCGCACCTCAATTTCTCATATCAGCTCCTCTTACTCAACTAAGCTTTTCACTTGTTTGAATTTTCAGAATTGTACCTTGATCTTCCTGTCTCCATTTCCTTGGCTTGTCCTCATCTATGTATGCTCATCCCATGCTTCACTGTTCTGTAAACACTAACCTGTCCCATTCCCGCCTCATTACTGTTATAGTTACAAAGATGTTGATTCCATGCATACTAAATTGCACTCCTTGTCCGCCTCGCTAAGCTGGTGTGCCATTCACTCGGGCGCCACACTAGGCAATTCTTTGACCCATCACTCTCTTTCATACTGCACTTCAATCACCTCTGAGTGACACTGGTTTGTTTCTAAATGTTTTTCCCAACATACACTTCCCTCCTCTCTCCGCTATCACTCTCCTCGCCGCCTCCTTCTTTACCACGTTCAGCAAGGCGATGGGGTCATCGGCTGCCTTGGGTCCCCACGTAAAACCGCTTGCTGGTATTTTTAAGAAAAACAATAACAAAAGGGGGCCATTAGTAATTTTGCATGCTTAACAGGAGCCACTTAGGAAAGAAGTGGGTGATTTTGGGTCATAGTTTGGGGGTGCAGTCCATCATGCCAGGAAAGGCATGCGTGACTGGATTCTATGCAGAAAAGCAGAGAGAAGTAAAGCTGGTACTCATCTCGCGTACATCTTTGTATTTTTGATTGATTATTTCTTTGCTTCCTTGTTTAGCCTTGGCTGTCCTGCACTCACTAGGCTGCCCTTGAACTCACAGAGGTATGCCTGCCTCTGCCTCCCTGAGTACTGGGATCACCGGTGTGCGCCACCGCTCCCAGCTTGTATTTAATCCAGGACGCCAACGCGTGGACTCACGCTGGCCACAGCTAAAATAGATGCTCTCCCCTCAGTAAACGTAATGTAGACACCCTTCACAGGCATGCCGAGACGCCTCTCTTCTAGGTAATACTGGATCATGTCAAGTTGGCAGCCAATACTAGCATTGACTTCTCATAAGGACACAACTGATGAACAATTTCCTTCCTGCCAGATTCTTTAGCTTTATCACAGATCTTTTTTTTTTTTTTTTTTCCTTGCTTCTTTCTTTCGGTTCCTCTAATTAGCCAGTCTCTAGGTATTAAATATATATATATATATTATTCAATCACATTTTTTTACATTATACTGTAATTGTGTTTCAGATGCAAGTTCTTTAAAAATTATTTTTATTAAGTCATTTATTTATTCACTTTACATTGCAGTTGTAACCACCTCCCTCCTCTCCTCTAAATCCCACCCTTCCTCCCCTCTTCCTCTTCCCCTATTCCTCAGAAAATGGGAGCCCCACCCCGACCCCAGCTCATCAAGTCACATAAGCATTGAATTTGTCCTCTTCCCCTATGGCCTGGCATAATAAGACCAGGTTGTTTCCCCCTATCATATGATCCAATGTGTTCTATGTATTTTGTTCATTGTCTTCACTACCTTTTGCAAATATGCACTCATTCATTTTATTGTTTAGTAATGTTTTCTTATGTAAACTTTATGAAGGGTCTATCTAGTAAATGTATAACACAAATAACTCATAAAAGAAAGTAAGTACAGTTTATGGTAGAAACAAATTGAAGGGTGGGAAAATAATCTTTATATATATATATATATATATATATATATATATATATATATATATATATATATATATGACTATATAAAGTATAATCTCTAGGAATATATATAGACAGATATAAATATATATTCTTAGATATATATGTGTGTATGTGTGTGTGTGTGTGTGTATAAATAATGCTGTTAAGTGCCAAATGATCTAGACAAAAGAAATCAGTTTAATCAGGTAACAGACACAGAAAGGGAAGACAGAGATGATTTCTGCACTTTGGACCTCACATATATAAGAATTTTTCTCTTTGCAATAAGCAACTGAGCCATCAGTATTTGTCCAGTCTGGAGCTAAGATTGTTATTTAAAATAACTTTATGCTCAGAGAAACTGGAATGAGCTGTTCTATTTTGCCCATATCAATGTATTTTGCCTCACATATGCATGATGGCTTTAAACTCACTCTGTAGCAAAGGCTGGTCTTGGCCTCCCCATCCTCTTAGCTCTGTCTTCCAAGTGCTGGAATTATATCTGTGCAGTACCATGTGCAGCTTTATTTGTTTAAATCTCTATCTGCAAGATTATAGTCATATGCCATTTAGTGAGAACATGAGTTTAGCTGCTACTTAAATCGTTTCTCCAAAAGTCTCCTGGGCTAGGCTTTTCCAAACCATCATGACCACCACTGTAGAAGTGCTTTCTGTAGTACATTCTCTAAGAAAGTTGAAGAGAAGAAGAGATGCTTCAATCTTTATTGACTGTGGAAGCATCTTAGAAGCATTCCTTAAAGAACAAATCAGGTAAATTTTTATTTGACTACCTTATAGAGAAGGTAGTGTGGTATGGATGGTTAGTACAAATGACAAATAATTACAAATATATTTTATCTGAAATAAACGAAAACATTTACACAGTTTTCACTTCCACACCTCCTAATTGGCTGAACTACTGAGCAAAAACAAAGTTGAAGAGTCTACTCCTCTGTTTCATCTTATATTGTGGAACAGAGAAGGAGGCTCTACCCCTTTGTTTCATCTTGTTTTGTGGGACAGAGAGGAAGGCTCTACTAGAGTTTTGTAAAAGATGACCATCCTCTAAGGTCTGGCCACAAAAGCTTAAAGAATATAAATGGATCTACCATTACCAGTTGTCATTGGTCATATCAGCATTTTTTAATGCAGTAAAGTAATCTTTTTTGTGTGTTGTTAATGTTTTCTTCAGCCCCTGTTAGATTGAGTTTCCTTGTCTAGTTCCTAACACTGGTTTCCAGTTTTAGAATTCTCATTTTTTTAATTAAAATGTCTGACTATTTCAGTGATGGACGAAGAACAAAAAGCTAAGTGAAGAGATTGCGATATTCATTGTTCATCAAAGGCATATTAAGGACAGAGAAAAGTCAGGGAACTTTGCATGTATTAGCCCTGAGGACTTAGAAGGTAGATAACCAGGGACAGGAAGTTGACAGGGAGCAATATTAGGTCATAATGTTTAGCATAGTTTCAATGATTGCAATTTCTTACTAAAAAGTTTGGCTCTAAATCACTACTAAGCAGTCTATATACAAATGATATCTCCTAATGGAGAGAGTATTCCCTAGTAAAACGAGTCTGCTTGAAGAGGAAAGCAACTCAGCAACACTGTGTGTGCTGTACTTAAAAAGCCCCTGGTGTAGTTCAAAGAAATCTCCACAAGACAAGAAGCAGTAGAAGGAAGCGGGAAGAATCCAGGTGGGACAAGCAATATTTTATTTGTGTATATTTTAATTCCAGGTTGGTTGTGTAAGTATTATAGCTACGAATTTCACTTTAATGCAATGGTGCTAACTAAATAATGTATTTTGATGAATCACATTCTGTTAAAAAGTTGTACATTTAAAAAAAATGACACTGTTGCAAAGGGAAACAATGGGAGCTGGATTTTTTGCCACTCTTCTACTGTAGTTTTTGTTGATATTTATTTTAGTCTTAGCTTCAAACTTTGCTTCAAGGTCTACCTAGAACTAAACACTTGTCTAGAATCAACAAATTCAACCACAGTGAAATGTCCAGAGATTTTGGACAGGTATTCAAAGCATAAGTATTAATACAAGTATTGACTTTATATTTTGTTGAACATCTAGATTTATTATCTCTTAGGGCAAATATTGACTGTATCTTTCAGGTCGATAAATCTCTGTGTTCACCAGAACAAAAGTCAATACCTGTATCATATCCATTTTCCCAGATGATAACTGCTTCTATTCATGTTACACTGTTTGGTGTTTGAAAAGTCGTGTTTATATAGAGGAAGAAAACATTAATAAAAATGTTAATTGGTAAATAAGTGCTAGAGCTTAAATTTTGTTGAAAGTGCATGTTAATAACCCTACTATCAATGAAAGATGCTTGAGCCTTTATAGCAAGAAGTTTGATATAAAAATGATTTTTTTTTCAGGAAAACAAAATCTGTTAATGATTAGTAAATGGGTTGGGGAATGGGAAAATTAATTCTCTAGTTCACAGTTCAGTTATCAACTTTGTTTTGGCCCAAACAACAAGTCCTAGGTGTTTTCCTCAGCTATATATTTTAGAAACAAACCTTTGATAAACATGAAGAATGTTTATTTTCAAATATCCAGAATAGTGGACACTATTTGATAACTTAGAATTTTTTGAGATTTGATACTTTAGAGTCTGAGTAGTTTGCACTATGTTCTCTGGAAGGAAATTGGAGTTCCTCAGTATTGTGCGTGATGATTCATCGAAATGAATGGAGACCTTTGTGGTTGTGCTCTTATTAAAGAAGGAAAGTTTGAGTGTCCCTTGTGACCAACAGTCATTTCTTGCATAGGAGATTGTTAGCACTTTGTAGGAAATGCCAACTCTGAAAGCTGGAACTGTTCCCCGCTTTCTCCTTTTTACTGCTGTGGACAACAGGCTGTACCTTCACTTTCGATGTGCTTGGTGTAAGCAGCGACTTGAGTAGTAACAGCAAAAATCACTTTAGTTTGAGCAGGACCCCTGGGCCCAGATCCACCAGCCATAACGATCTACTTGTAGGTTTCTAGGACCCCCTGGGTCCTTCTATTTCTCCATTCTCCCTTGATTCTCTCACCTGGAGTCCCAATAAGATGTCTTCCCCTCTGTCCCACTTTCCTGGTAAGTGAGGACTGCTCAAACTATGGCACCAGCCAAGGACAATACATGCAGTAAACTTCGAACCCCTACCGAGATCTAGCCAATGGACAGGACATTCTCCACAGTTGAGTGAGGAATGGGGTATGACTGTCACACGAACTCTGGTGCCCCATATTTGATCATGTCCTCTGGATAGGGAGACCTGGTGTCACTCAGAGGAAGGATAGCAGGTTACCAAGAAGAGACTTGATACCCTATGAGCATATACAGGGGGGAGGAGGTCCCCTCAGTCACAGTCATAGGGGAGGGGAGTAAGGGGGAAATGGGAGGGAGGGAGGAATGGGAGGATACAAGGGATGGGATAACCATTGAGATGTAATATGAATAAATTAATAAACTATATTAAAATCACTTTAGTTGGCTGGCTGATTTGTGCTCGTGCTAGCATGCAGCTAACTCCTAGGAAGCCCAGATTGGCCGGCAACTGTGTAGAGAATGTAATCTTGCCTTGGTCTGGGCCAAGGTGAAAAGTCTTGGGATGCTTGACCCCACTGAGAGTTTGTCTCTACAAACTGATAAGCATCTTTGTATAGACTGAGAGGAAGGAAGTATTAGCCCAAGACAAAAGACAGGGGCCAGCGATTCTGGTAGGGGTACTGTATTGCAAAAACGACCATGGATTTGGAAAAGGAGGCAAGGAGACTGAGGAATAGGAGAGGGGACCTGAGGTTCCAGCCGATAGGGCCAAGAGTGTTGAGGATTTGCTGAGGCAATCTCAGTAGATACCTCCAAGTTCAGACCACGGAAGGGGCAGCTTCTTCTGTCGGATAGAGGATCTGTTAGACTCCTGAGAAGTACGGCAGGGGAATTGCCCCAGGAACTGATACCCAGAAGGTTTCATTCTTGTTCCCCTTAGTCTCCTTTCCCTCCTATTTAGGGTTGTTAAGAGAGTTACATGCATTTAATGAATCTCTAATAAAGTAGAATCGTCAAGGAATCAGAGCCAACTTGGAACCCACAATTCCTGTCTCAAGCCACACACTGCTTGTAAAAAACATGGAATCAAAACGAGTGATAGAAGACCATCACTCTGAAAGGGGTACAGTTTGTTTATGGGGTCACCAAAACCACACCGCACTTGATCTGCTGAGAAAAGCAAGTGCTACACGAAACAATGGACACCGCGGTAGAGCAGTGGAACTTGATCCATCTGTGCAGCTAAGGGTTTTATTGAAAGGATGAATGAATCTTGCTCCAGACAGGCTTCCTAGATCGTTTCTCAGGAAAGGGGTCTACAAGACCATTGAGAAACTTTTGATGTTATCAACTCAAACTAAGAGAACTGGAGAAGCCAGCGTGTGGCCTCTTCTCCGCCCTTTCAATTTGCTTTATTATGTCATTAAACTCTCCTTCATTCATCTCTAAAAATTGCTCTTCAAGTTGGCCTTCACTTGACTTGGCCCAAAGCCAAAAGCTTCCAACTGTGATTCTTATTAAAAGCCCAAACATGAGAATATCTACCGCCACCTAATTAAACTAGCTGCTTTTTAAATGTATATTCAGCAATTGTGCATCACTGCTCTGCATATCCACTGACTAAAATGAATTATTACTTTATCTAGAACATAGTGGACTATAATTTCTTTAGCTGATTTTTATAAGAAATATGGTGTGACAGAAACCCAATCTCGAAAGGATTAGCCTGTGCCGTCATTTGCAGCTCTCCGTGGCAATATAAAATCCTATCAAGGAATGACAATAGCCAGGCATTCCAGCCCTCACCTGCATAAGTTAGAGGCAACAAAATTGGAAATGGCAGTCCATTCACCTTTCCGGGTGACAACGCTAATACAGCTGCTTCTCTTCATTTGTGCTCTAGACTGACTCCAGAGTGGTAGGAAGAAAACCTGGAAGGGAGTTACTATGGAGCTAAGAGGGAAGGTGTGTTACCTTTCTTTGCAAATGTCGTCTATCTTCTATCTCCTTACAATAAGACTTCTTCGTTTTTGAATGCTAAATCAGAGGCTCTAGCTTCAGATTTTTATTAGTATTTAGATTTTTATTGCCATTTTAACTTTTAAAAAGTGTAATGTTGATAATTTTTAACCTTTAATAATTTCTGTTACCTTTTCTACACTGGTAATTTTTCTCTGAGTTTCTGAGGGAAAAAACCACATTATTTATCATTTTAAAAATAAATAGTACTGAGGTAATGAACTCATCCCTCAGAATGCATAATTTCCCCTCAAGCAAGCTCAATTGAGCTGAAAAGTTTAACACAATAAGTTGCTTTAATGCTTCTTTGAGCATGCATATGTGTGTGTGTTTTCTTTTATATGCACTCATAAACATAATCACTTAACTATCCCTAAACAAGTCAGAACCTAGTGGTCTATATTTAGGCAAATGAGATAAGACTTATTCTTGCTCTTATTCTTTGCATCATTTACATTTCTGTGACTAAACTACAAATGCAGATCCTGTTGCCCACAGAGAAAGGAAGTGGATCATTTCAAAAGAATAGATTAGGCACTAGAAGCTGAACCCTTAGGTTCACCTGGGAGACACAGATGTTTACAGAACTCTCAAGTCCTTCAGAGTACACAGGGTGTCAGACTGGGTAGCAGCTTTATTTGTCTTTCCAGTTCGTTTTTTATCTTCTGGCGTTAAACACAGACAGTGTATTGTCAAAGTGCATGAACACTTTTCCGCACTTTAAACTCTGCCTCTTCCCTTTCACCAGTCACTGCTAGAGACTTTAGTCCTCACACATTTTGGCCAAAAACTTTATATTAGTTGTCCTTGAAATAGAACATTTAGTTGAGTTACAGATGCATCAAGTCAACCACTGTTCCTGATCTTTTCTGAACTCACACACTGTGGGAATATACGTGAATTGCAGTGTTTCAATTTCTAGCTGATTGTCCAATATGCCCTGTAAAAACCATTGCTCATTTCCCACTTCTTCTCAAAGCAGGAGCATACCCTCCTGTGTACAAACTTATGAAACCAAATACAATTCCTGGATTCACCCATGAGGATGATCTGCTGTGTGGAACAATCTCCAGGAGATGTTCCCCCAACAAGCATTCTAATTTTCCTCTTTATGATTGTATCTGCTGTTCTCCACCGTGCCTTCTCCTGAGGCCCCGCCCCCTTTATGATTATATCTGCTGTTCTCCACCGTGCCTTCTCCTGAGGCCCCGCCCCTTTATGATTATATCTGCTGTTCTCCACCGTGCCTTCTCCTGAGGCCCCGCCCCTTTATGATTATATCTGCTGTTTTCCACCATGCCTTCTCCTGGGGCCTGGCCCCTACTAACCAGGACCTATCTAGCTGCTGTCAGATTTAACTTATTCTGCTCTCTACAAAGTACTATGAATCATTTTGTAAGCAGTTACTATGATTTTCTTTTCTTACTTTTCAAATAATATTATTTTTCTCCAAAGGAGCAGAGGTCATTTGGCCTACAGTATCTTAAGTATAGTACTACAGTTCAAATTCAAATTATACCTGTGTATTTATAAAATCTAACCTCATAACTTTTTTCTAGTTTACACTGTTTTTTTATGAAAGCATTTATCTTATATTTCTGGTCTCAAAACATTTAAGCTGCCATCAGAACACAATGGAATTTAGTATTTAGCATGAGAATAAAATATTTAACGTGAAACCCTATATAATGACTATAACCTTCTCATGAAAACTAAATGCATAAATTTTAAGATTCTTCCATTAAGAACAATTATTTATCTGTGCTTAGAACATATATATATGTATGTATATATATATATGTGTATATATATATATATAATAGTATAGACACTTTAAAAATACAACGCAAGATTTTTCTAGATACTAGTCCCCTAAAGAAGAATGACGATGATTTCCTCTTTTTTGTGTTATTCACTAGAAATACATTCTCATTATTTTCAGATGCAAGAATTCACACATTCTGTAAAATCTTCATAGTCATCTTGGATTTTCAGCAAACAAGAATTTCCACCACGAAGGCTAAAAGGAGCAGGTAACACTTTTGTTTTTGTTTTGGGGGGGGTATTTTTGTTTGTTTGTTTGTTTTGACACTTTTGTAATATTCATTTCCTAGCAGCTGAGGAAGACTCATAGAGCAATTACTGTATAAAGGTGTAAGAATAGTATGCTACTGTTAAATGGTTTTTTGTTTGTTTGTTTTTTCATTTCATTTTATGTATGCGTCAGAGTCTTACTTACTACAGGTTGGTGTTAAAACTCACTGTGTGGCTGAAGATGACCTTGAGCTAATCATCTCTCTGCTTCTAGCTCCTGAGTACTGGGATCATAGTCGTCATTCATATCCAGAGTTTATTTTCTCTGATAATAGTTCTTTATTTTTTAATATTTTTAATTTTTACATATACATTTATATTATTACACTATATACAATCAACTACTTATATCAAGAAGAACCACAATGAGGAAATATATATTACATTCTTAGTGCTTTGGCTATTTGTATTTGGCATCCTTGAAGAAAACATCTTTCCTGTCTTGATGCACTTACAATTCTTAATGTAAATCAACATCTATCATATCTTGTCATTATCAACTTAAAACATCTATCTAGACCTAAAAACATCTTATCCCCTAAACAACAAAGGGTAATTGTAGAACTAAACTATCTGGTTTTCAACCCCATCAGAGACTTGAGAAGGAATAAAGTTTATTACCTGAGTATACCAGGAATTCAGGTTAGTAGCTTTCCAAATGAGAAGATGACAGAGACAGTTTGCTACCTGAGCAGTCACCCACAACTCTCTATAATGTTGGAGCATCATCTTCAGCCTTCTGGCCCAATACATCTTACAGATATATTTGTGAGGCAGGAACTATTGAGGACTTCCTTACCCTGTCTTGGCAGAGTTTGGCCATCAACTCTGCCTGCATCCAAGCTTGCCCTTTTTTAAGTAAAATTCTGTCTGTAGTAGAAACAAGGACATTTTATCCAGTGGTTTCTTTGCCACATTTGAAGCCATCTCTATAAAAAGGTACTTTGATGCTCATCATCCTCTTTGCAGTAGCCTGGGTGTTGCCAAGAGTTAACCTGTCTCATTTTCAGTGGATCTTTAAAATAATAAAAACATTTAAATGCCATATTGTGCATGTCTCTGAGGGTTTTGAAAACCTTATCTAACTATCCTACCTTATCTTTCTAGAGAATCATAGCTATCTGTTGCACCTAGATGCATATTCTCGTGATAAAAATAGACTAGTGATTGACATGACCATGATCTGATCAAAAGTACTTTCTTTCTTTTCAACTCCTATCTCCAAACCTAAGAATGCAAGATAAAGGAAAAGAGAGATATTCCTGAGTCCAACCTTATTTTCTTTCTAAATAAAACCAATAATAACTTTTAACCAACTCCCATTGAAAATAACCCTCTATAGCCGAAGAAAGCAACCAAAAATCCTACCCAACCCCTTTAAAGGAAATGCTTGTCAGACTCTTAAGGTTTCTCCTGGATGGATGGTTTGGGGCAAATAATACCTTTGTAGAGGCCCAAACAAAATTGGGGAAATGGTTAAACAAGCTAGGATTAGCATTTGTGGTCCAGTTTCTAAATATTGAGAAATTTCAGTCTTAATTAGACTCCTGTGTGGCATAGTCTGAAGTGCTGGAGCATTTGCAATAGAAGCTTTCTTCGAAAGTGTCCTGAGATCTGTCTTGTTCTGATGAGGGACAGCAATTGAAGCACTTGGCGCTAGAACGTGAAGGATGAAGGATGTCCATGTCCCTCAGCATGCTGAGAGGAATGAATCCTGTCAGCTCTGTTCCAATGTCAGTGTCCAATTCTTTTGTTCTGAAAGCATACAATTTTTCACAAGCATTATACAGTCCTAAAAATTTAAGTGTATAAGGTGTGTGTGATGCACAGAACAATTAAAGCTGGTTTTCTGCTCTCTGTGCTCTGTGAAATGTAAAAAAGAGCTAATAAAAGTATACTTAAAAATCAACTTCCTGTCACCTTGCACAAAACTCAAATCCAAGTGAATTAAAGACCTCAACATAAAACCAGAGACACTAAGCCACTTAGAGGAAAAAGTGGGAAAGAGCCTGGAATATATTGGCACAGGAGACAACTTCCTGAACAGAACACCAACGGCCCAGGCCTTAATGTCAACCATTAATAAATGGGACCTCATAAGGCTGAGAAGCTTCTGTAAGGCAGGAGACACTGTCAAGAGAACAAAGCGACAGCCTACAGACTGGGAAAAGATCTTCACCAACCCTACATCTGACAAAGGTCTAATATCCAAAATATATAAAGAACTCAAGAAATTAAACACCACCAAACCGAATAACCCAATTGAGAAATGGGGCTTGGAGCTAAACAGAGAATTCTCAACAGAGGAGTATCAAATGGCTGAGAAACACTTAAAGAAATGCTCAACCTCCTTAGTCATCAGGGAAATGCAAATCAAAACAACTCTGAGATTCCATCTTACACCCATCAGAATGGCTAAGATCAAAAATTCAAGCGACACCACATGCTGGCGAGGATGTGGGGAGAGAGGAACACTACTTCATTGCTGGTGGGAATGCAAACTAGTACAGCCACTTTGGAAATCTATCTGGTGCTATCTCAGAAAAATGGGAATAGGGCTTCCTCAAGACCCAGCTATTCCACTCCTTGGAATATACCCAGAAGATGCTCCAGCACACAACAAGAAAATTTGCTCAACCATGTTCATAGCAGCCTTACTCATAATAGCCAGAACATGGAAACAGCCTAAGTGTCCCTCAGTAGAAGAGTGGATAAAGAAACTGTGGTACATATACACTATGGAATACTACTCAGCTATTAAAAACAAGGAATTCCCGAAATTTGTGGATAAATGGATTGAGCTAGAAATGATCATAATGAGTGAGTTACCCCAGAAGCAGAAAGAATCAAATGGTATATACTCACTTATATCTGCATACTAGCCCAAGGGGCATGTCCCACAAAAGCCTTCACTTACCAGGAAACTGGGACAGAGGGGAAGGCATCCTATTGGGACTCTAAATGAGAGACGCATGGGAGAATAGCAAAATAAAAGGATACAGAGGGTCCTAGAAATCTACAAGTAGAACAATATGATAGGCAGATTTGGGCCCAGGGGTCCCGCTCAAACTAATGCACCAGCCAAGGACAATACAGGAGGTAAACTTTAAACCCCTTCCCAGATCTAGCCAATGGTCAGAATATTCTCCACAGTTGAGTGGAGAGTGTGATATGACTTTCTCACGTACTATGGTGCCTCACATTTGACCATGTCCCCTGGAGGGGGAGACCTGGTGGCACTCAGAGGAAGGACAGCAGGTAGCCAAGAAGAGACTTGATACCCTATGAGAATATATAGGGGGAGGTAATCCCCCTCAGGAACAGTCATAGGGGAGGGGAATAATGGGAAAATGGGGGGGGGGAGGAATGGGAGGATACAAGGGATGGGATAAACATTGAGATGTAACAAGAATAAATTAATAAAAAAAGAAAAAAAAAATCAACTTCCTTTAATATACAAAATAAATGTGAGGAGTCTCTATCAAAAATGTCCAAAGAGTCTCCTCCTAGAAGTCAATAGAGGATGAATTAAATGAAGCAACGAGAAAGTGATAGATAAATCACAAGTGGAATCTCTTGAATCTGTGATATCTAGTAAAGCTATAGAAATCAAAACACAAAGAATTCATTTTCCATTTGGCAGTTTAAAATACAATTTGGCCAAACATAGTGGTACAAATAGTAGCTGTTAATTTCAATAGTCTCATTGCTGAGACAGAAAGATTATCTTGAGTTAGAAATTAGTCAGAAGCACAGAGTTAGATCCTACCTCAAAAGCAAAACAAGAATAAACCAGTGTTCATTTCATAGCTAAATGAAAACAAACTGACCCCATTGGACAGTAAGTTCACCACCTATGATGTGTTCAAGTGACTCAGTCCATTCAGCTTGAGGTCATTACCTTTAAAAGCTATTTTTGAAATATTTAAAAAAAATGAGCAATGTACATTAAAATTCACACTGAGGGAAAAATCAGAAGATAGGAGAAAACTAGAAGGTCATATATAGATTAGAAATAAATTAAAGACAAAAGACTAATTTCCATACTTAGAATAAAAAAGTCAAGGCAGACCAGTACCTTGAAGTAAAAGTTAGTCTACAAGCAAGCTACTGCAGACAGAAGTTTAAACCATATTGAGAACTGAGGCACCAATAGCACTTTAAAGAATCCTGGAAGCAAGTTAATATCAGTGACATTTTAGAAAAAGATCTCAAAAGCTATAGGTTTAAGTATTTGGTAGACACTGAATTCTTCTATTTGTTTTCAGAAGACAACAAGGTAGAAACCTGAAACCCAGTGAATGTGCCATCAACTTGGCAGAAAACAGTGGTGTCATATGTTTTAAATACTCAATCCAACACCCCTTCATGATAAAATTCATGGAGAGATCAGGGATACAAGGCCCACACCTAAACATAATAAAAGCAATATACAGCAAGCCAATAGCCAGCATCAAATTAAATAGAAAGAAACAATGCAATTCCACTAAAATCAAGAGCAAGACAAGGCTGTCCATGCCATACCTATTCAACATAGTACCTGAAGTCATAGTGCAGTCAGTCAACTAAAGGTGATCAAGGGGATACAAAGTGGAAAAGAAGTCAAAGTATTGCTATTCGCAGATGATATGATAGTATACATAAGTGACCCCCAAAATTCTACCCGAGAACTCCTACGGGTGATAAACACCTTCAGGAATGTGGTTGAATACAAAATTTAGCTTTAAAAAAATCTGTAGTCCTCTTTTATGCAAATGATAAACGGGCTGAGAAAGAATTAGAGAAACAACACCTTTCACAATAGCCCAAAAATAATATAACCAGGCCCTGATGAGGGGGTGGATATGGAGACAGAAGCACCCATCAAAGACCATGCGTGGACTGAACCTAGGCCCTGTACGCATATGAAGCCAATGGGCAACTTCGTCATCATGTGGGTCCCCTAGTAACAGGGCCAGGGGCTGTCTCTGACATGGACTCTGTTGCCTGCTTTCAGATTTGCCTTGCCTGGTCTCAGTGGAAGAGGATGTATGTGCTTTGTAATGATGTGATTTGATGAGCCAGGGTGGGTTGGTTGGGGGAGGGGCTTCTCCTTTTTGAGAAATAGTGGAGTGGGGATGGAGGAAGAAAGAGGGAGGGTGGAACCAGGAAGCGAGGAGGGAGGGGCCTACAATTGGGATGTAAAGTGAATAAATGACTTTAAAAAAGAGTTTATATAAAAAAGATGGAGATAATGAGGGTGGTGAGATGATTCAGATATTTTGGATATATATATACACATGTATATATATTCAACACTTGCCTTTCATTTTTGTTACTAGTGTGGTATTTAAGATATTTTTAATATTCATCTGATTACCCTTTTACTCTTCCTTCCCAGAATGTTCCTGCTGAGCTCTTTTCTACACTTGTTTCTACACTGCTATTCCTTTTCACTTATCACACAACCATTCCAGTTTGGAATCTATCTTGTCACTACATGGTTTAGCATGTCTGTTAGTGGAGGTCACGTTGCTGAAACTGAAGCGGGTGTTGTATTGTCTTTCTTGCTGTCTTTTAGTAGCTAAGCATTGATCCAGAATCCTGAGTCACTGTCTAAAAATTATAGTGACAGCTCAGCCATAGTTTATCACTTCCCCTAAAATATCATTTATCATTAAGCACAACTCCATCCTTAAACATTTCTCTTAAGTAAGTAGGGTAGGTTAAGGGAAATTTTTATTTTTCTGAAATTGAATCTAAAGAGTGTGGCATAGGAGAAAATCACCTGTGAGTATTTACCTGTCATTGGAAGTGCTCAGGCTTTCAGTGAGATGAGAAGACACTTCTCTGGAAGTGAGTACAACAGGAGAAGGATTGATTGCTGTGTGGGAGTGCTGGGTTAGACACCCAACTCTACACAAATCAACTACGGATTCCCAAAGAATATTCTGAACAAAGGATGAGATGGTGTGACTTTTCCTATCTTACCACACAATACTGCATATAATGGACTATAAATTAAAAAAAAAAAAAAGCAAAGTTGGAAGCCATGAGGGCAGATGAAAGGCTACTTTTGAACCCATTGCAAAAAGCATTTTAAATTAGGACTAGGATGTAAACAGCAGAGGTCATAAGAGGATAGTTTTATCCTAGAGATAAAAATTAAAGGGTTTTCTGGATGACTAGCTGCATAGAGGACATAAATATAAGGAAAATATTTAACTCGACACTAGAATGAAGCAATAGATAATTGCAGAATGAGCAGGTTTGGAGATGGAGACCGTACAGATAGTAACTCACATGGGCAGACATTAATGTACCCACGTGTCAGGTAAAAGGAGAGAGCCTTTAGGAAAAATTTTAAATGAGGGTCTCATTTTAAAAGGAAATCATGACAAGATGGAAATTTTAGAGTCATCATGATAATGGTATATTTTAATTCATTTACCTGGATAACACTAAAGGAATGAACTAAAAGCGACAATCAGAGCAGACACTAACTTGGTGACTTTCATCAAAAAGTGAGCTAAGAAATGAGAAGAGTGGAGGTAAGGATATTTAAGGGAGGAAACCTCCACTGAGAAAGGAAAGGAAGGCACGGCCAGAGTTGGTGCTGAGCTAGTTCCTATTAATACATTAACAGGAAGTAAAAAGACAGATGAACATTCTCCTGTTTCAAGAAGGTATATACCATTTCCTGGATGCTTTCTTCTCTTTACCAATTTGCTTTTATATTGAAGGCAAAATCCTTTTCAAATAGTATGCTACCATTACGAGCTAGCTATAGTGCCAACCCTACAGGTCTTGGTAAACAAAAATTATCAGATCATTAAAAGTAGAACATGTCTCTGCAAAACAAAATCACTAGAGTCATGGAAAGGAAGTTCATAACAATTGCTCTGGGTGATGGGATCACTGTTCATTCGGAGGAACGCAGCAGCCAGCAGGTTGCTCCACAGTGGTTGGTACACAGCTAGAGGAGAGGGTCTTCAGCTTATACCTCGTAGAACCTGCAGAGACAGCCGTGCACACAGGTCATGCAGCCAGGAAGAAGAGATTACAGCAGGTCAGAGCCCAAGACGCAGGCAGGGCCACAACAGGACTACTTCCTCTTCCTCCTTCCAGCTGTTGCTCCATTCAGGGATATTTTTAACACCTTCCAAGTGCCACAGTCAGCCCATCTATCTTCTTTACTTGAAGTTACCTGATTAGGGCCTTTAATTGCATCTCTTAAAATCATTCCTCAGCAACAGCTAGACCAGTGCTTGGCTGGAGAACTTAGACTATAGTCTAGCCAAGCTGACCCAACAAAAAAGTAAGTAAATCTTCCAGAATACATTTTATTTTACTCTACCTAGGAACAAGAACTATAGCTGTTATCTCTTCAAGTTCCTGTTACACTGCTTGCAAATATTTTACCGTTGTAAAAGCTGCTTACTTATAATAAATACTTTTTTCCTAATTTTATTCTGTTTAAACTCAAAATGCAAAATTAGAATTCCTTATACAAACTCATGATTAATAATCAACCAACAGTAATTAACCTCTCTTCTCTCAGAGTTCATCTTTCTTTACTCCTCCTTCTTTGAGAAGAAACTATGTTTTTAGAAAATAATATTTGTTCAAAAAAATACAACACTGCATTTTTAAAGCCACTTTGTCCCAGCACTGTTGCATACCGCATTGCCTCAGTTATTGTCTGAATGAAGACAATAGAAATGCTGGAAAAAGAATTTTTAAAAATGCTGGTTTCTAAATACATTGCTTATTAGACATGAAAACAGAGAAACTACAAAGGCAGCACCCACCCCAAATATATGAAGGTGTCTTGTAAGATTTTCAGCACCAACATTAATATTTTCCCTAATGCTTTTGCCTCAATGACAACATTTGAGGTGATCTCTCAAACAAAATGTCAAACCTAGACGATTCCACCCACAAGACAAAAGGGGGAAAAAAGCATAGCCATCACAAGAATTAGACAACACAGAAATTTCCCAAATCTGATTTTAAAATGGATGGGGTTTTTATTTCTCCAACGAATTCTTAACTATAGACACACACAGACTGAGTTTTAGTCTGAAAACACAGTGACCGTCTGGTTTAGAAAAAAAAAAATTAACCTTGAAACAGAGGTTTCAGGGAAGTTCTAGGTTAGTGGTGCCCCTAGGTGACTGTCAACGTAAGTAAAAGTCTTCTGTATCTTAATTTAAGTTGTAGTTATGAGTAAATATTTTGTAGAGAAAAATAAGATGTTTATGGACTCAAGATATTATATGAAAGAAGAAAGATAGAAGAAAATATAAAACAGGCTGGAGAGATGACTCAGTGGTTAAGAACACTATGTGCTCTTCCAGAGGTCCTGAGTTCAAGTCCCAGCAACCATATGGTGGCTCACAACCATCTATAAACCATCTGTTGTACAGGCACACATACAGGCAGAACACTATATATAATAAACAAATAATTTTTTCAAAAAGAAAATATAAAACTAGAATTGCACAACTTTACTTTAGAACTATTAGACAACAAAAGAAGTTCCTCAAAAAAAAAAAAACATAGAACATTAAGATACCTGTGTAGGCATTTTTTAAAGATGTTGATTTCAAAGAGCTCTTCATAGAATTGTAGCAAATGCAGCTCCTGGATGCAAGGACGTCTATGAAGAAGAGATTAAAATTAAGCACAAAATTATAGCAGAGAAACAGAAAATTCAGCAGAAAAGAAATAAACAAATTTTGTAAACTATTGGATAATCTTTGTATCTTTAATGCCCAATGAGTTCCTAAATAAGGAAAAACTCAACACCCATTGATATAGCAGAATGGTAGAAATTTGAACAGCAACAATAACAACAACAAAAAGTAATGTTAAATTCTACCAGAGACAAATGTAATGACTGGCAGTTAGGGAGACTGCAGACTTTTAAAGTACAATCCTACTGAGCAAAATTCAAAACCTACAACTGTTTTGCAAGAACAAAGATAAAGTTAAAATTTGTATGAGAAAAATAAATAGAAATTTCATAACCATAAGTATTAGAAAGTTCTAAAATTCTACCTGAGGAAGATGCCTGATGGAGCATGGACATGACATGACCAGGGAGACAAAATGCTAAGTGTCTGAGTTAAGGTTGGCTGGAACACTATTGATAATAAGTAATGTCTGAGATTAAAACAGACGGCCAATGCAGACATTCTCAAGCTGGGCTCCAGGGCCCCTTCTTATCCTGTGAGTCTCAGGTAGTCCGTGACAGCAAAGCAAACGAAGGATAATATGTTGCCTCTATTTCTCACTCTCACTGTGTGGCTCAGGAAACCAACATTTTCTAAGTGGTGAGTTCATATTGTCTAAAGTTATGAATGGGTGTGAATTGTATTCAAAGTACACAATAGGCTGGTTTTTATACAAAAGTGCATGAAAAGTTCATTGACAAAACTTCTGGTTCTAAATTGCAACTAAATCTTTAAGCTACAACTATTGGAGTTTTGATACAGCATTAAAAAGTAATATTCACACATGAAAAACTCTTTTACAATCTTTTCTTTCTTTTTTTCTAATTACAAGTCTAAGTAAGACTGGATTGTTTCATATCTCCCACCAAAACAACGAACTACAAGGGATCAACTAGAAGAAAATATAAAAATTGACCTGCTTCTATTAAAGCAGATACCAAAGACATTTATAAAAAAAAAAATAACGTCACTCTAAATAGTGATATCTTCTGAAAGATATGTAGGCTCACGAGATGTATTTTATTCTAATAGTTAGAAATTATGTTTAATATTTTTATTTCTTATAAACACTAACAGCTAAAACCCACATACAGCTCTTTGTGTTCACCAACAACTCTTATTTTTATTTACTTTAATTTGTCAAAATTATGTATATGTGTGTCTAGGATATATGCGCATGTGAGTGAAGCTATTTGTCCAGAGAGGGGTGCTAGAACCCTTGGGGCTGGACTTACAGGTATTTGTGACGCACCTGACACGAGTGCTGTGAGCCAATTTTGAATCTTCATTACCTGCTTTTAGCCACAAAGCCATTTCTCCAGCCACAAGAAACTTGTAGAGTATAAAGAGTCTGATACTAAAGTATTGGAGTAACCCCGGTCTTTATTGTTGCTAATGTTGCATTTTATATTGTGCAGATATTTTTGTCTTGTTATTTTTATTTGAAAACATATGTAAATCTCTGCATATGAAGCAAACCAATATAGCAGATTTGTCCTTTTACAACTTCAGCATATGAAATGATGCATCTGAAAACACAAACAAACAAACAAACAAACAAACAAAGCCTATGCCTACACTAGAGAGACGGCTCAGAGGTTTAGAACATCTGTTGCTCCTGCAAAGGACTCCGGTTCGTCCCCCGGAAATCACATGGTGACTAGCAACCGCCTGCAACTCCAGCTTCATGGGGTCTGATGCCATCTTCTGGCCTTTGTGTGTACCAGATATACACGCAGGCAGAGCATTTATACTGATAAAATGAAAATTTTAAATCTCCAAAGAATTAAAAATAAATAAAAAATTAAAAATTTAGTCAGGATCCCATCTTTAAAATCTCCCCTTGAAATATAAAGAATATAAAATTACTAATTTTAAAAGGTCACGAAAACACACACACACACACACACACACACACACACACACACACACACACACACACACACACCTCCCCTTGGCTTCTTGCTTCAGGCTAAAGAAAAGGCAAGTGAGTGAGGCAATTATTTCCTCATTTATTTTCCACTCCTTTCTGATTTTTTGGGAATCTTTCAAAGTATGACCTCACTTGCAAGTATTGTATAAGTTCCACCAGTCTCATAAATACTTTCATGTTTCTTCCACTGTGATAGATACCAAGAAAGTAAATATGTTTGTTTTTCAAGTTATTGTATGCCAGTGTCTAAAATTCCTTCAATATAGAAGATTATCAAATATTCAATAAATGAACAAGTTGATGAATTAAATATATTTACCTCTAAGGGTTTTTTTAATGCACCCATCATCAAATTAAACCCTTGATCAAATATTTATGTCTTGATTTTGCATGTACCTAATTTTGCACTAAAGTTCCTTATGAATTAATTTTAAAAAACAAATCAGAGTTTTAAAACACTTCTAAACAATCAACTAATCTTCACATAGAAAGCTTTTTAAAAAATCCATTCTAAACAAGTCCTGGCTGTATTGAGGAAATAGAATAAGCAGAAGCACGCATATGCACCCGTGCCATTAATCAATTAATGAGAAAAGCATAATCTGGCACATACAATCACTTGAAGATGTAAATATAAACATTTATAGGTATACTAATTTTTTTAATGGAATTACCCTATAACAGAAAAACAATACCCCTTCTAGTCACCAGAGGCTAACAAATAAAAAGTTCACTGCCATGAATCGGTTACCTATTTTGAATCTTTTGGCCAGTGAGCTCTCACAGAGCCACCAAACATTCCAGGTCACAGCCATTGCTCTTGGTCACCTTCCACAAGTTGACACTACAATCCTGTTCACTGACAAGACCACACACCTGAGCCATAGAGCATGGAGCAATCCAGCTGGCACTGACCTGGAAACCTTATAGCTAATGACTATCTTTTGTAGTGCTGGAAAGTGCTGTGCATGCTACAGGGGAAGGAAAGTTAATCATCACTCATGTCCAGCTGTGAGCCTGCCAGCTGTAATAATGGCTGGCCTGGCAAGCCGTTCCCACTAGGGAAATACTGGCACAAAAGCCATGAGTAATCAACCACTGTCTGATGGGATTTACGTCTCATGCCACAGAACAAAACCCATACATGGCACTATTAGGTCAGGAACCTATGGATAGATGGTCATAGGCCCTAGAAAACCTACTACTCTGCTAAATGGACATAGCAATAAACTGATTCATAATGATTTATTGTTACACTCACTTACTGAAATCAGTGAATCTTTTAACTCTCATCCTAGAAGCTTCTATTTTCAGTAGATAATGATTAATACAGAGGCCCGCTAGTGGCCAAGGTACAGAGAATAAGAAACTGCAGAATGATCTTCGAAATGAGGCAGATAGTCACACACAAAGCTGGGATCACTGTGGAGGGGGAGACAGAAAGATTTTAAGAACCAGATGTAGCAGATGACTACAAGGTAACAGTGTCTTCTGAACACAGCACGGCAGTTACCGGAAGCTCACAGCGGCTGCACCACATGCACAGAACCTGTGTAAGTAAGCCCAAGCCAGACAGAATCGCAGCATGGAGAAGGGAGGTAGACCCCAGTACCACCCCTACCTCTGTAGCTATTAGCAAGTGTTAGCTGTGAAAAGGAGGGAAGACAATTTTCTCTACGAGTGTAGTCTCTGGTCAGTCAACCTCCTTCAGTGGAAGACTGAACACCCAAGAACATCTGGACGGCCCAAATTGGTCGTGATGGGTTAAAAACAGCAACAACATAAATTTGACTGAATAGGGAAGGTGGAATGGTTCTAAGAAGAGCTGAGGGGAGAGTAACAATAATCAAAATAAATGAAACTCAAAAAATTCATAAAAATTGTACAAACAATATTCAGAATGTATGTCAGCTTTGTTGGTCAAGTCATGCTCTAACTTACCATTTTTATGACTCAATAACCCTTTATACAAGGAAATAAGCTAAGTATATTTTTTTTAATTCAGTTTAATGAATTGATACATGTTCTGGAAAATATAAATATTTTTGAACACAAAAGAACACCCTTAAAGAATGGACATAATGTTAGTCCCACTTACTAACTTATAGCTACTATATTTTCCTAAAGCCATGAGTGACGTGTAAAGTGGCTGCTTACTCAAGTAAGTAAATATCCAAAGCATTTGTGAAACAGCTAAATGATCACTAGGGGAATTATCTCTATTCTAAAGAAATGCCTGTAAACAAAAAGGTGCTAATCCCCAACGCTTCTCCATTGACGAGAAAGTTCCAGCATCAGGTCAGGAAGCTTACATGTCAAATGTCAAGTCAGGACAATTCTGATAACTACGTGAAGAAAATTCTTTGAAAATCTATTCGCTAACAAAAGATTTATTAAAAACATGTCGTGAGTCATAGTTCCAGTGATGGGTAAGATGGGCTTGACTTGGATATATCCTTAGGATGCAGAAAATGAGGGAAACCACCATGGTTTATTGCTAATTATATCAGGGAGCAAGTACTATGAATGATTATGCCAGATACACACAATAGGAGATAACTGGAAAGAGAAGTATCATAGAGGAATATTAATTCAGAACATGACTGTTCTGGCAAGAGATCATATCCAAAGACCTTCTAGGTCTTTGTGATCTGGCTGGAATATAAATGTATCTTTAATCCAGGAAACAGAGGCAAACAGATGTGAGTTCAAGGCCAGCCTTGGTATGGAGCAAGTATCAGGTAAAGAAATCTTAGATCCAGGCATGGTGATGCATGCCTTTAATCCCAAAGGAGGGATAAAACAGTTCATAGAAGGAAGCACCCATGTTAGAAAGTGATGTCTAATTGAGTTGCAGAAAGGTGATGAATCAGAGAAGATTTGACAGAATAGGATTGTTGGTCCCTAGAGTCCACTCGGGTAGGGGGTCGCCACGAGAGACCACTCGAGGACCACAGTGTTGATGCAAAGGCACAAGGTTTATTGCTGACGCGTGTCAGGGGGCCTCAGCACTCACTCGGAAGGGAGGCACACCGAGTCACGGATATAAGCTATTTTTAAAGGCTAAAACCGCAAAGGTTAGGAGGGGCTGCGTGCCCTATGTTAGGATTGGCTCTGGTAGTCGCTAGGGGTGCTTGTCTAAATGTTATTGGCTATTGCAGGGGTCATTGGTCTTGGGGGCTATTCTTGGCAGGGAGGGGTGCTGGGGAGTTTCCAGAGAGTTTCCAGATGGTATTTTTCTGAGAATTGTTTACCTTAGTTGAAATTGTTTATCTCAGTTGGCCACCTTGATCTCAGAAACTGAAGCTGGCCTTCAATTCTTTCTGGGTCAGTTTCTCAAGCTTGTCTGGGTCATGTTCCCAGGCTTAGGCTGAAAGAGAGAGACTTACAGGATATGCTCAACTCTCATAAGAAAAGAGTAGAAAGGGTTGCTACTTAAGAGTCAGTTTTTCAGAGAGAAGAGTCAGTTTTACCAGGGTAGCAAATAACGAGATGGATTACAGAGAGAGAGAGGACTCAGGTGAAGATGAATGAGCCAGAAAACAAGAAGAAGCCAGAAGATTATAGCAGACTGCTGAGTTAGTTTGAAGCCAAACAGAGCAATTCTAGGCCAAAAGAGAAGCCAGATTAAATAAATCAGCTGGGAGAAGAGTTTGAGGCAGAGCAGCTAAATTGAACTAGCCAGCCTAGAGCTCAAAAAACCAAAACCAAAACAAAACAAAAGCCCTCTCAAAAAAAAAAAAAAAAAAAAAAAAAAAAAAAAAAAAAAAAAAAAAAAAAAAAACCCACAAGTAAGTGTAAGCTTATTAAGCAGTAAGTCTCAGAGGGTAAAACATTCTAGGACTAGATTAGACTGTACAGAGGCTAGAAGCTTCCAGGACTAGGCCTAGGTTAGCAGAAGGAAGCAGTTAGCTCCCAGATTAGGATTGAGTCAGTAGAATAAATGTTATTTACAAAGTATCTGTGTTTAATCTGTGTACTTATTTTCCCACTGATGGATATTTACTGTAAATGGCACTGAGTTACATAAGAACATTTTCATACACAGTGTTTGCACCTTGTCCTCTGACTTACATTTTCTGCTACCCTCCTTTTGTTAGTCTTCTTTGTTCCTATAGATAGCTTAATATTCATTTCCATGTTGTAAAATGATTTCACGTAGATCTGCAGAAGATACAAGAACCTTAAGTAAAATCAATCATTCAGCATTTACCTAAGACTGACTTAACTTGCTTCATATGATTGACTTGCTGTGTAGATATTCCTGAAACAATATATCTATTTCTTTATGGCTGAAATACATTTCTTTATAAACTGCATTTTATTTGTCCATTTATCTAATGATGTGTTGGTTAGTTTTAATCAACTTGGCACAAATCTACATGTATCTGGAAAGACAGAATCTAAATTTTAAAAAATCCCTCCATAAAATTGGCTGGTTTTATCTTGATTAATGAGGTATTATTAACCAATTCTCTGAGGTATTGTCATTCTTAATGATTGATGTGGGTGAGCAGAGCCCATTGCCCAATGTGGACGTTATCACCCATGGGCAGGTAGTCCTGGATTGTAAAAGAAAGCAAAGCACGGGGAGGAAGCCAGTTAGCATTATTGCTCCACGGCCCTGTTTCAGTTCCCTCCTCCAGGGTCCTGCATTGAGTTACTGTCCTAACATCCTTCAATGATGGACAGTGATGTGGATGTGTAAGCCAAATAAACCCCTTGTTCCCCAAGATGCTTTTACTCATGGTGTTTTATGACAGAGACGGAAGCCCTAAGTCATATAAGCTGGTTCCATAACTGAGCTATTATAAATTTTTAAAAAAACTGAATAAATGATGAGAAGTATACCTGTGATCTGTTCACTTGGAGTTTTTGAATAAATACACATTTGAAACACAGTTGAGTCACCAGGTTAACCTATTTTTAATATTTTGGGGAACTTCTATGGATATTCAGTTACTGGAATACTTCACGTTCTTTTTTATTTTATTTTTTAAATTTTTAGTTATAAATTTTCTTTGCCTTTGCTTAGGCTTTTTTTTTTCATTATTTGTTTATTCACTTTTCATCCTGGTCATAGCCCCATCACTCCTATCCTCCCAGTCCCTCTCTCCCTCTCCCACACCCCCTCCCCTATTCCTGAGAAAGGGAGAGCATCCCTTCCCATCCACCCAGCGCCATCAAATAGCATCAGTACTGAGCATGTCCGCATCCCCTGATGCCTGGCAAAGCAGTCCTGCCAGAAGAAAGTGATCAAAAAGCTGGGAACTGAGTCCATGTCAGGGACAGGCCCAGCTTCTCTTACTAGGGAACCTAAGTGAAGCCTGAGCTGCCCATTGCCTACATCTGTGTAGGGAGCCCTGGTCCAATCCGTGCACGGTCCTTTGTGCTTCAGTCTCAGCAAGGCCCTCTGGGCCCTGCTTAGCTGGTTCTGTTGGTCATCTTGTGAAGATCCTGTCTCCTCCAGGTTCTGTTCTCTTTCCCCACACCTTTTCACAAGACTCCATATACGCATTGCCCAATGTTTGTCTGAGTCCCAGCATCGGTTTCAAGATACTACCGGGTATAGACTCTCAGACAACTCTGCTAGGTTTCTGTCCACAAGCATAGCAGAGGTTTGCTCTCTCCCGTGGGGTGGTCGATTGGACCAGCATTGGTTGGACATTCCCTCAATCTCTGCTCTATCTGTTCTACCTTTATCCCTGCACATGTTGTAGGCAGGATAAATTTTGGGTCAAAGTTTCTATGCATGGGTTGGTGTGCTCCTTTCTCTACTAGGAGTCTTGACTAGTTAGGGTAAGTCTTCTTCAGTCTCTGTGGCCCCTGGTACTAGGAGTTACTTCTAGAGTCTCCCTCATAACCTCTCAGGAGCCTACCCTGTCTTAGGACTCCCATCCTTTGTCTTCCCGCCCCCTCTCTCCCCACTTATCTCTCTATGCTACCTCTTCTGCCTTGTTCCCTCTCTTCAAGCACTACCTCTGTCTATTCTCTTTCCCCTGCTTAGTGAGATATAAGCATCATCCATTGGCTCATCCTTGTTACTTACCTTCTTTGGGTCTGTGCATTATAATATATTAATTACATCCTGTACTGTATTGTATTGTATATCCTGTATAATATAGCAAAAATGCACTTATGAGTATATACCATGTATGTCTTTCTGGCCCTGGGTTACCTCACTAAAGATGATGTTTTCTACTTCCATCCATTTGCCTGCAAATTTCATAATTTTTAAAATAGCTGAGTAGTTTTCCATTGTGTAAATGTACCACAGTTTCTTTATCCATTCTTCAGTTAAAGGACATCTAAGTTGTTCACAGACTCTGGCTACTATGAATGAAGCTGCTCTGAGCATAGTTGAGCAAATGTCTTTGTTGTATGGTGGAGCATCTTTTGGGTGTATTCCCAGGAGTGGTATAGCTGTGTCTTGCGGTAGAGATATTCCCAATTTTCTGAGAAAGCACCAGGTTGATTTCCAAAGTGGCTGTACAAGTTTGCACTTCCACCAGCAATGGAAGAGTGTTCCCCCTTTCTCCACATACTCACCAGCATATGCTGTCACTTAAATTTTGATCTTAGCCATTCTGAAAGGTATAAGATGGAATCTCTGAGTAGTTTTAATTTACATTTCCCTAATGACTAAGGACAATGAGCATTTTTAAAATGCTTCTTGGCCTTTCGATATTCCTCTGTTGAGAATTCTCTGCTTTGCTCTCTGCCCCATTTTTAAATTGGGTTATTTTTGTTTATTGGTGTTTGATTTTTTTCGAGTTCTTTATATATTTTGGATATTAGCCCCTTATCAGATGTAGGATTGGTGAAGATCTTTTCCCAATCTGTAAATTATTAGTGCATGAGCATGGGAAGTCATTCTATCTTCTGATATCTTCAATATCTTTCTTCAGAGACTTGAAGTTCTTGTCATTCAGGTCTTTGACTTGCTTGGTTAGAGTTACACCTAGATACTTTATATTATTAGTAGTTCTTGTTACAAGCTTGTTTTTTTCAAATTTTTTCAGCCCATTTGTCATTTGTATACAGGAGGGCTACTGAATTTTTTAAAATTAATCTTGTGTCCAGCCATGTTGCTGAAGGTGTTTATCAGCTGTAGTTGTTCTCCTGCATTTGGGGTCACTTAGTACACTATCATATCGCCTGCAAATAGCTACAGTTCAACTACATCCTTTCTGGTTTGTATCCCTTTGGTCTCCTTTAGTTGTCTTACTCTTGTAGCCAAAATTTCTAGTACTATACTGAAGAAGTATTAAAAGAGTGGGAAGCTTTGTCTTGTCCCTGTCTTTGGTGGGATTGGCTTGAGTTTCTCTCCATTTAATTTGATGTTAGCTATAGGCTTGCTGTAAATAGCCTTTATTATGTTCAGGTATGGGCCTTATATCTCTAATCTTTCCAAGACTTTTATGGTGAATGGGTGTTGGATTTTTATCAAAGGCTTTTTATGTGTCTAATGAGATGATCAGGTGATTTTTTTTCTTTTAGATTGCTTGTACGGTGGATTACATTGATGAATTTTCTTAAGTTGAACCATCCCTGCATCTCTGGGATGAAGCCTACTTGATCATAGTGGATGATATATTTGATGTGTTCTTGGATTAGTTTTGTATTATATTTAGTGTTTTTACATCAATGTTCATGAGTGAAATTGGTCTGAAATTCTCTTTGTTGAGTCTTTGTGTGGTTTAGGTATCAGGATGACTGTGGCCTCCTAGAATTAGTTTGGAAATATTCTTTCCATTTCTATTTTGTGTAATAGTTTGAACAATATTAGTATTAGCTCGTCTTTGAAAGTCTGGTAGAATTCTATGCTAAAATCATCTGGCCCTGGGCTTTTTTTTTTTTTTTTTTTTTTTTTTTTTTTTTTTGCTTGGAAGACTTTTGATGACTGCTTCAATTTCCCTAGTGTTTATAGAACTGTTCAAACTGTTTTTCTGATCTTGGTAGATCTGAACTTTGGTAGATAAAAATCTATCAAGAAAGTTGTCCATTTCCTTTAGATTTTCCAGTTTTGTAGAATATAGGCTTTTGAAGTAAGACCCAGTGAGTCTTTGGATTTCTTCAATGTCTGTTGTTATGTTCTTTTCATTTCTGTCCTTGTCATTTCTTGTTAATTTGGGTACTGTCTCCCTGCCTTTTAGTTGGTTTGCGTAAGGGTTTGTCTATCTTGTGGATTTTATGAAAGAACCACCTCTTGGTTTTGCTGGTTCTTTGTATTGTTCTCTTTGTTGCTAACTGATTGATTTTAGCCCTGAGCCTTCTCATCCTCTTGGGTGTTTTTGCTACTTTTTTTCTAAATCTTTTAGGTGAGCTGTTAAGTTGCTAGTTTGTGATCTCTCCAATTTCTTTATGAAGGCACTTAGTGCTATGGATTTTCCTCTTAGCACTGATTTCTTGGTGTCCCATAGGTTTGAGTATGTTGTGCCTTCATTTTCATTAAATTTTAGGAAGTCTTTAATTTCTTTCCTTATTTTTCCCTGACCCTGTGGTCACTTAGCAGGGGGTTGTTCAGTTTCCATGAGTGTGTACGCTTTTTATTATTTCTGTTGTTGTTCCATGGTAGCTTTAATCCATGGTAGCCTGATAAAAAACAATGTGTTAATTCAATTTTATTGTATAGGTTGAGGTTTGCTTTGTGACTGACTATATGGTCTATTTTGGAGAAGGTTCTGTGTGTCACTGAGAGGAAAGTATATTATTTTGTGTTTTGTGAAAAGTTCTGTAGACATCTATTTGATTCATGACCTCTGTTAATTCCATTATTTCTGTTTAGTTTCTGTTTTGATGAACTCTCTATTGGTGAGAGTTGGGTGTTGAAGTCTCCCACTATGAATGTGTGGTGATCGATGTGTGATTTAATATTCAATAATGTTTGTTTTACAAATGTGTGTACCCTTATATTTGAGACACAGATGTTGAGGACTGAGATGTCTCCTTGGTGGATTTTCCTTTGATAAGAATGAACTATCCTTCCCCATCTCTTTTTATTAATTTTGGTTTAAAGCCTATTTTATTAGATGTTAGTATGGCTACTCCAGCTTGCTTCTTGGGTCTTTTTCTTAGAAAATATTTTTCCATCCTTTTACTCTGAGGTAATGACTATCTTTGTTGTTAAGGCATACTTCTTATATGCAGCAGAATATTGGATCTTGTTTACACATCTGTTTAGCAAGCCTGTGTCTTTTTATTGGAGAACTGAGACCATTGATGCTGAAAGACATTAGTGATGAATGATTGCTAGTTCATCTTATTGTGGTGTTGTTAACGATAGTGTGTTTGTACGCTTGTCTTCTTCTCGTTTTGCTGTCGTGAAATTACCTATATTCTATGTTTTCATTGCGGTAGCTGACCTCGTTGGGTTGGAATTTTTGCTCTTGTATCTTCTGTAGGGCTGTGTTGGCAAATATTTATTGTATATACTTTGTTCTGTCATGGAATATTTTCTTTTCTCCCTCTATGGTAATTAAAAGCTTTGCTGAGTGTAGTCTGGGTTGTCATCTGTGGTCTCTTAGTGTCTACATGACCTCTGCCCAGGCCCTTGTGACTTTCATAGTCTCTGCTGAGAGTTTAGGTGTGATTCTGATAGATCTGCTTTTATAAGTTACTTGGCCTTTCTCTGTTGCTGCTTTTAATATTTTTTCTTTGTTCTATGGATTTAGTGTTTTTATTATTATGTAGCAGGAGGAATTTCTTTTCTGATCATGTCTGTTTGGTGTTCTGTAAGACTCTTGTATGTTTAAATGCATCCTTTTCTTTAAGTTGGGGAAATTTTCTTTAAAATATTTTCTTATCCTTGGAGCCTGGAGTCTTTTTTTCCTTCTATTCCTATTATTCTCAGTTTTTGTCTTTTCATGGTGTCCTTAATTTCTTGAATGTTTTGTGTCAGGAAATTTTTAATTAAATATTTTTCTTGACAGATGTATCGATTTCTTCAATTACACCTTCCATGCCTAAGATTCTGCCCTCCATCCCTTGTATTCTGTGATTCATATTCCCCTCTCTAACTTTTCTATCTCCAAGAGTTTCTCACTGTGTATTTTCTTTATTGATTCTATTTCCATTTTCAGGTCTTGAACTATTTTATTCATTTCCTTCACCTGTTTGATTGTATTTTCCTGTATGCTTTTGATGGCCTCTGTTTAATTGCATTTTCCTGTATTAATTTGAGTGATTTTTTCATTTCCTCTTCAAATGCCACAAACATCTTCATAAGCATAGATGGAAGGTCATTTTCCTCTGTTTCTGCAGCTTTGGAATATCCAGTGTTTGTTGGGGCTTCCTGGTGAAGCCAAGTTGCCCTAGTTTTTGCTGATTGTGCTCTTATGCTGCCCTTTAGCCATCTGGTTGTCAGTGGCATTGGCTATTTCCAGAACCTCCTGGGTTTCCCAGGCCTTTGAGATCCAGTGAGGTCCTGCTGGTCTCCTCAAGACAGCTAGTATATCTGAACAGAAGGCTGGAGCTGTAGGCCTCTGGAATCTACAGTCCTCTTCAGAATGGTGGGAAAAGTTCGGAGGAACTGAATGGGCATGTATTTTTGCTTGTTTGTTTGTTCTTTTTAATTTTTAATTTATTATAATTTATTCAGATTACACCCTGATTGTTAGCCCCTCACTTGTATCTTCCTATTCCCTCCATCTTCTGCCTTATTCCCCTCCCCTAAACTTCTGACAGAAGGGGACCTCCTCCCCCACCATATGTTCACAGCCTACCAGGTTTCATCTGGATAGCCTGCTTCCCCTTCCTCTGTGCACCCACCAGGCCTCCCCACCAAGAAGAATTGATCAATTTGGAGACACCAGTTTTCACATCAGAGGCAGTTCCTGCTCTCCCCACAACTGTGTAGAATAAGCTGTTCATTGGCTATATCCGAACATGAGGTCTAGGTTTACTGCATGCATTCTTCTTGGTTGGTGGAAGAGTTTGTGTATGCTACCTTGGGTTCTAGATTCACAAGTCTTGATTGTCTCCTTGTGGGCCTCCTGAACCCTCTGGGTCCTTCCATCTCCCCATTCTTCCACACCACTCTCACACAGAGTCCACCATTGAGTCCCAACATCTGTCCCAATATCCCCTGGGTGGAGTCTCTCAGAGAACATCTATGTTGGGCTAATATCCACTTATAAGACAGTATGTACCATACATGTCTTTCTGGGTCTGGGGTACATCACTCAACATGATGTTTTCTAGTTCCATCCATTTGCCTGCAAATTTCAAAATGTCCTTGTTTTTAGTGGTTGAGTAGTATTCCACTGTGTAAATGGACCAGTTTCTTTATCCATTCTTCAGTTGAGGGACATCTAGTTGTTTCCAGCTTCTAACTATTACTAATAAAGCTGCTATGAACATAGTTGAACAAATGTCCTTGTCGAATGGTGGAGCATCTTTCAGTTATATGCCTAGGAGTGGTATATGGGTCTTGAGGTAGCACTATTCCCCATTTTCTGTGAAAGCACAAGATTGATTTCCAAAGCAGTTGTATAAGTTTACAGTCCCATCAGCAATGGAGGAGTGTTCTCCTTTCAATTCCCAGATGACTAAGGACAGTGAGCATTTCTTTAAGTTTTTCTCAGCCTTTCAATATTCCTCTGTTGAGAATTCTCTGCTTAGCTCTGTACCCCATTTTTGAAATGGGTTATTTGGTTAGGCACTTTTTAAAGTCAGTCATGTAGTGAGTTTCTAGCCAGCAGCTGCTGTATTTCCAGCACTCAGATTTGGCTGGGCTTCTCCATCTTGGACACAGAACTCTGGATCCTTCACTGTCCAGTTGGTCTCCCCTGGAGACTTGGGGACTGTGGGTTGGAGGTTGGGATGCTGCCTCTGGTATCCAGGCATCCAGGTGTTGCCCATGGGGGAAGCAGGGGCAATCTGACATCTGGTTGCTGGATTGGAGTGCCCCAAGGACTGCAGACACACACTCAAGTAAGTCTCAAGTAAATGGAAAGTGCAACTCTTGGACCCAGAATGACACAGGAGCCTGGAACTGTGTCTCTCCAACTCCCAGGATGTCCTCTCCCATAAGGGAAACACTGACATAGGTCTTTTGGAGTCAACTGCAAGGTTACTCACCAGATCTGTAGTTTCTGACCTTCTGCCACTCAGATACAGTACTTTCTGACTGTTTAATTATAATTTTTGTCAGAATTTCTTTATTTCATTTCATTATAATTTATTCACATTGCATCCTGATTTTAATCCTGTCACTCTTGTCTTCCTGTTCCTACCCTCCTTCTCTCTTCCACCTTATTCCCCTCCCCTAGACCTCTGACAGGTGGGGTCCTCCACCCCCACCATCTGACCACAGCCTATCAGGTCTCATCTGGATAGCCTGCATAACCTTCATCTGTGATCCCACAGGGCCTCTCTGCCAAGTGGCAGTGATCAAATCCCAGGCACCACTGTTCATGTCACAAGCAGTCTCCCCTCACCCTCACTGCTCCCCACTCTCCCCATCCCCTTCCCCATGTGGAGAATGAGATGTCTATCAGCTCCATCTGAACAGGGGTCTAGGATCTCTGCTTGCCATGTCCTGGTTAGTGCATCAGTTTGTGCAGGTCCCCCTGGGTCCAGATCCACCAGCATTGCTAGTCTCCTTGTGGAGCTCCGGACAATGCTCCCCTTCTATTCCCCCAACTCTTCCATACAACTTGGAATGCTTTGCCCAGAGTCTGGCTGCGAGTCCTAGTATCTATCCAGACCCCCAGCTTGGTGGAATCTCTCAAAGGACATCTATACTATGCATGTCTTTCTGGGTCTGGGTTACTGATCTCAGGATAATCTTTCCTTGTTCCATCCATTCGCCTACAATTTTCAAGATTTCCTTATTTTGGTTTCTGGATAGTCAGAATTTCGTGCATTTATACAATGATATATAATCATCTACAGATGTCATATCACTGTCCAATTTATCCCTGTACTTTTCCAATACACTCTCCTCCTAAATTCCTGTATTATTTTCTAATAAACTGCTAGCTTGCACTCTCACCCACAGTACATAAGTACTCCTATTTTCATTTATCCTCACCAGCATTTGGTTTCATGTGATTTTTCCCTAATGACTAGTATATTTTGACTGAACTATTATAACTTTAATTTCTTTGATGCCTAAGTGAAGCTGAATATTTTTTTTCATGGCCATTTACTTCATCTTTGGAAAACTGTTCATTTCATTAGCCTTTTTTTTTTTAATCAATTCATTTGTTTGATTACAAACTATACATTTTTAGTGCTTCGTATATTCCAAATATTAATCCTCTCTCAAGTGTATACATAGCAAAGATTTTCTGCTCTTCTGTAAGCTCTCTTTTTACCTCTTTGTATCCTTTGCTGTGCAGAAGCTTTTTAATTTCATAAAATACAATGTAACTAATTATGGGCATTATTTCATGAGTGACTAGAGACCTATGTAGAAAGTCATTGCCTATGCCTACATCTTGAAGTATTTTTCCTTTAAAAGTTTCAAAGTTTTGGAACTTTTATTAAAGTACTTGATCCACCTGCAATTGATTTTTTTTTTCCAACAGAGTCAGAAACATTTTCCAACACCAGTTTTTGAAAAGACTGACTTTTGGCATCTATTTCAAAAACTAAGTAGCTGTAACTTAATATATATATATATATATATTTTGCTTCATTCCATTGATCTTCACATCTGCTCTGCTCAATGGTCTTGCTGTTTCAGTTGTTAAGGCTTTGCAGCATAACTTAAAGTCAGTATGGTGATACCCTCGGCATTCCTCTTTTTGTTCAGGATGGTTACGTGTTTGCAGATCAATAAATATAAAAGCATCATGTAAATGGACTCAAGGACAGAGATCACATGATTTTCTCAGTATGCTTGCGGAAAATATTTTAGAGACCGTTTTCATGAAAGCACGGAAGAAGCTCGCAGGACTAGAAATGAACTTATTTCACCATAATAAAGGCCATAATCAGCCAGCAACCCTGTAGCCAGCATTAAGCCAAGTGGTAACTACACACACTCCTTCTTCAGTCTCTTCAATGTGTGGCTGCTCCCAAACCTCTTAACGCTCAGCCCCGCACAGATGATGATCTGTTATCAGTAAAATAGTCACCCACTGCAGCTTGACGTACAAGCTGGCTCTCCAGGTCAACTTAGAGGGGAATCGGTCTGCCAGGTAACCCCCAGCCAGGTGAAAGACTCTATCAGGCCTTCCTAGATCACAGTATTTCATCAATGTACAAGGCATAGAACAATTCCAACCATACAAATTGCCAACCATGGTTCATGCTGCTCTAAATGACGACTTTCATGGCAAGGACTATATGGAAGGGATATGAGAGCCCCTCATGGCATGTTCAACCAAGTCTTGAAAAGGAAATATTTTCTTTCTGGGACCTGGTTAAGACAAAGTGGCTTTTAAGTCTCTTATTGGTTTCTTTCTTCATTTATTTTATTTTATTTTTTTACCTTTATACTTAAGATGAAAAGCTTGCCAGACATTCTTAATTCTGAAAAATTATTATATTCATCATTTCTTCAAAAGATGAAACATGAAAGATTAAGAACAAATAGGTGTAGGTAGAATTATGAAAATCTGTGCAGCTCAACTTTTAGATTTCAATTATTTTAAATAAAGGAGTAATGTGTATAAAACTTTTAGAAAGGCCCCTGATAGGAACTTTAATGATCATTATATATAACATATTAATTTAAAAATAATTCCTAAAATATGTAATTAAGAGAGAATTTTTGGTTATGAGTTTTGCAGCATTAATGATATCCACCAACCACACCAGAAGACATCCTAGCCCTTCTTCCCAGAATATACGGTAATCATATGATACAACAAAGAAGATTTTTCAGATAGTTTAAATTTGAAACTACCCAGGTGTGGTGGTGCATGCCTGTAATTCCAGCACTTGGGACACAGGCAGTTGGATTGCTGTGAGTTTGAGGCCAGCCTGGTCTACAAAGTGAGTCTAGGACAGGCAAGGCTACACAGGAAAACCTTGTCTTAAAAAACCAAAATAAATAAATAAATAAACAATAAAATAAACTTAAAACAAAAATTCATTAACATAATTGTGTCCATTTTAATGGGACATTCTAATAAACAAATAAAAATAAAATATAAATTAATAATATTAACAAAAATAGCAGAAAGATCATTCATTGTAAATCCCATGTAGAAAATAAGATTTAAACTTCTTCTTGACAAATAGTTTATGATTAGAATTTACAGACTTTAGGAACACTGTCAAATCTAGCATTAGTAAAACACTATCAGGCAACATACAAACAAGTTCCATAGGGTATATCTACTCTATTAAGACAGAATGGGCAACAACAGCCAGACTCTTGTTAAAGGGAGGAAGTAGTTGGCGCAAACGGTACACTCCAGTTTGTTGCATTAAAAACAATGAGCAGAAGACTAGACACAGGCAAATTATGAAATCATTTTGGAGCAATAATTGTGATTACCATTTAGAGTGCAGAAATTTCATTACTAAGATTAATGATGATTTACTGAAATCATTAAACCATTACAATTTTTGAGTAAAAGCCTTCCCCTACTACATAGCCACTTTCCTGAGAGGTTAGTGGCTGAACTAAAAAACATGAAATATGTAACAAGGCGATGTCATTTCCAGCTCTTATGAACACATTTTAATTTATTTTCCTTTGCTGCATGTTAATTTAGTGGCTACAATCTAATTAATATTAGCAGGCAGCAGTGGACAGGTAAAGAAAAAACCTGAGGCAAAGGTCTCTATAATTCAAAGACAGTTTTAAAAGCATTGGATAATTAGTCAAACTTACTCATAGAATTGTGAAAAGTAGCTTAATGCCTGCCAGAGTAAAGGAACAAATTTATTTTGCTACACACAATTAACACTGTATTTTTTAAAAGAAACTTTCCTCTGTAGAACAGACAGGTATTACTCTATTGTTCTAATGAGAACATATATAATGAGAAGATAAAAATATCCTCATCTACTGCATCATATGTTTTTGCTCTGAGACTGAATGTTTTTCTACTTGTTAAAAACAAAATGCATCAAGAGTCAAGCAATAAAATAGCATCAACAAAGCTGAATAGCATTAATTGTGAGTTTCTACCTTTTATCCTTTTTATGGTCACAGCCTCAACTCATCAGTTCTCTCTCTCTCTCTCTCTCTCTCTCTCTCTCTCTCTCTCTCTCTCTCTCTCTCTCTCTCTCTCTCTCTCTCTCTCTCCATTATTCAAGTTTCTCTTACACTTGCATGCAATCATATTTACATGGATCTAAATTTGGTCCTTTCACCTGGACCCCAGGCGTGGAAGTCAGCAGCACCAGCAATCACATAGGCGGGAGCCGGCGCAGTCTGCAACCTCTCCAGGACTTTTCGACCTTAACTATTTGGCCAGGTGTATTCCTTCTACCAGGGTTTTCAGTATGAGAGGGTGTGCAGCTGCATGCTGCCTATTGGTGGTCAATGAAGACGAAAAAAATTAAAAACATGTTTGATTTCTTAGCAGCAGGCAAAGAGTAGTTGGAAACACGTGCGCCCAGGCTTATAAAGGACACTCGCGCCCGTGGACAGGGCATCTAGTGCAGAATTTGAGAAGGCTTTCTGTGGACAGGGAAGTAGCTCCGCTAAGTCCCCACATGGGGCTTCCCACGGTCCGGCAAAACTTAACCTGTCCTAGCAAGCCTTCTGCGTTTATCTTCTGTGAAGCATCCTGAAGAGCTGAAAGCCTTTGTCACTCGCCTCAGCCCATCCACAAGTCTGTTTTCAAGGGTTGAAAGTGTTACTGTAGCATTTCCAACCCGTTACTTGCCTTTCTGCACTGCCAATTTTTTTTTTCCTGACTTAGTGCCTCTCCACCGTATAGGGCTACATAATAAGCGGCAAAGCATTCTGCCGTCTTCGGATGCTCCCCTGGCTTCCGTGGCTGTTACTTCCAGGATGGGCATACCCATAGGCACTGCGAAACAGAGCTGCTGTGGTGAACCACGGAAGCGTTTGGCCCTGGTAATGAACTAAACATAACACTAATGTAAATAGCTAGGCCTGAGCCGATCACCGTCCCTCTAGTGAGGAGCATGGAGGGCAGGAGATCCAGTCACCACGCTCTTTGGCTCTAGCTGTATGTATTCTTTGTTCTGGCTGTGTGTGATTGCGCGGGGAGGGTGCTAGTATTCAGAAAAATCAAAGATCACTGGGCGTGGGGGACAGGGTATGGCTTCCTAGTGGTGTCACGGCCCATAAGTCACCCAGGGTATTTCCCCATGCCTGGGAGTCTCGGATGCTCCTCTATGTGACCCCGACAAACTCATACTCAGTTCAGCCTCTCACTAATCTGTACTTGAATACAAGCCTCTCCTTGGACTCTTAATATCCTTTCCACCTGGACCAAATAGACATGATTGCATTGCCTCTGCAACAGCCACACAGTAAATACATATTCAGTTTATATTAGCGGAATGATGAAATGAGTTGCCCATTGTAAGTATATTTCAATATGGAGTGTTAAGAGAATATGAAAATCAACAAGTCACTAAAACAGCTGTGAAACTTACAGATGGATAATACCATTATCCTGTTAAATACAGAGTTGTTTTTTAAAATCAGTTTTAATCTTGGAATATAGTGATAGAGGCTTACTCTTTCAAACTGTTCAATGTGCTATGGAAAGAATGCTATAACTGATAAGTGTTAAATGTTACATAATTAGTTATCATTCATTAAAGAACAGCAACTATTTAAAATAATAGGCTATGGAAATTATTCCGTTGGAAAGGCAGTAAAATAGATACTAGGAGAGTTAGGAATATTGGGATCTCTAACTTGAACTTACGGCCCCTGTGTCATTCAATGCCCTTCCTGAATTTCCACCACTTGGTTTCCATAAGCTCTGGTGTACTTCCTGACTTCTGCTATTGATTGCACTGATTACCATCAATGCCATAATCTTTCACATGCCAAGAATTAAATTTTGCCCATCCTTTGGCCAGGTTAGTGAATCCATCTCTATTTGTTTACTCATCAAAGTAATATAAGATACATGAAAAGTATGATATTAGTATTAATTGCCTGAATTCAACTGGCATAGAGAAAATGAGATATAACCACGTGCTGGACATAACAATTAAAGAGCTAATTTACAATTGAAACAGTGACTTAGCTGATTTCATTAACACAACTTACTGTTCTTGGGGGCTCTACATGTGTGACTAGTTAGTAAAACACACACAAAAGCCTGGCATCTCTGTTGTCACATTCGTACCTATTACATTTATTATCTTAAACTTCATAGCAGGTGCCTACTCAACTCCACCTAAGAATTTTCATTAGCTAAGGGGGTGCCTGTCTAGCAACTGGTGCTACAGTGTTTATCAGCCCGAATTTTCCCTAACCTCTTTCATCCCCTTAAGAATAACAGGATAAGAATTATTAAAAATTCTCAAGACCAGTGGACCTTACAGACAGATTGACTTGTACTAGGGACAACCACCTTGTGACAAGGACACATGTCCCTTCTGTCTCCCCTCAGGCAATAATGATTTCCCAGTCACCAACAGGATTCCACAAATCCTGACCTGAAACAAACAAAGAACAACAATGACAGCAAAACAACCAGCCAGACTACAGTCTGATCAAAAGAGCTTAACTAGCTTAACTACATATGCTTCTTGCCCACCCTACTTCTGTTTTTTTCTCTACATATAATTCTGGGGCTACTGCCAGTGCCATGAGAACAGAGTTCAAGACACCCATGACCCCTGTTCCTCAAGGTATGTCCACATCAAAACCTGTCTTTCCTTGTCTCTTTGTCCTTCATCTCTTTGATCTGATTCCTGAGGTGGCACATAGCCAAATCCAGTCTGTTGGCCTCCCAGAAGCAAGTCTAGGCCAGGAACTCTACTAACAGGTAGAATGAATTGTGGAAGTATTCAACGAATTATACGTACTGCACACATTTAAAATGACTGGCTTATAAAATCTTACACACCAAAATATGCAGCGCTCTGGAGTGCTGTAATGATTGTCTGTACCTAAGTCAGTAATGAAGATATATAACCTTTTGCTGTAATTCCACATTTTGTGTCAGTATCCTTGGTGATGGTGTGACAATGAGGTACATGTTAAGGATTGTATTTTAGTGTTTGACAGTAAGAAACAGAATAGATGAAGTGATTAGAGCATTTGAATCTGCTGGCCAGCATAACTTGACATTCACTTGAAAGGCAGTAAATTACAGTTTCTGTGGAGCCTATTGCCATGCTAACCTCTCCCTGGAAAACGTTTCTCTACTGTAGTATTTTTAAAGCTTTGAATTTCAAACAAAGAGTAACAGAATGAAATGTTTGGATATCAGAACTGGATAGTGTTTGAAGGAATTTGAACAACTCAACAGTTCTCTAAGCTACCAAAGGAAAAGAGCTGGCCCTCATCACAGGGAAAACAGTGCTTTGAACTGGAATTGTAATGACCCTCAGGGAAGGATGCGAAAATCAGAGAACTGCTCCTGAGGTTCACTGAGGTTTCTGTGTTAATCTGTCTCCAACAGAGCAAAGAGAAAATAATAACCACTGCTCTCATGAAAAGCATTTCCACCAGAGTTTGTTGAGCTGAGAACTAGACTGTGAATATACTAAGGTCTGAAGGGAAAGATGAAATAGCCTTGTCATTTTCTGGTTTCTTCCTGGGCCTTATTTTCAGAGCAAACTTACTCTCTCACTTGATAATGGAAAAGCATATGTATCCTAACTTCTGAATGCTAAAGAAGCTGCCAGCGTCCTTAAGGAGTTAAGGGTCAACGCCTGAGCCCTAATAGCTGCAGTGAACCGGGCTCAGCCACTCATCCTTAACAGGCCAAGTAAACCATGTCCTAGTAAAAGGATTACTTTAATGTGGCCACACTGAGGAGATCAAAAAGAGATCCAGGACAAACACCGAAATTCTTCTTAGCAGTACTGACAGGAGGTTTATTTTTAAATGCAGGGCCAGCATTGTGCTGTGTAGGTCAGTAATCCTGTGGAGGTGTGGTCTTGTTCATCACTGACCTCAACTCTACCACAGGTTCTAAGTCATTTTCTGGGAGACAAGATCCACCCCCCCAATTGGCCCACAGTTGAGACATTTTCTTTCCCTGTCATATGACTCATGACAGAATTCTGATTTCTTGGGATTTCATTGTTTTAACAGTCTGATAACCAAAGAGACGGCCACGGGTGTCTTAGGATACCCTCATTCCCGCACAGTATAAACAAGTATAACTTGCCTGGTCAAGAGGCTCGTGCGGGGCAGCGACACTGAGGCGTGGCTTCACGGAGGACGGAGGGAGCCTGCCTGCATTGCTCTCACACACTTGCCTTTCTTCAGCTGTAGAGACACTTCATCCTAACTATTGGACACACACCACTGCTCCTGCCCTTTCAATTTCTCAGGTTTCCTCCATATTCCATCCTGCATGTGACTGGGCCTTTGCGCACAGACTTGACTCTACAATCTGGACGAAGCTTTGACAAATTCTCTCCTTCTCATTCTTTCATAACTCTGCAAAATCTCACTGAACTCAGAGTCACTTAGACCCTTCCTCAAACCTTGGTTCCAAAATAGACATACCAGGACTCTGTTCTTCCTCACGATGAAATACCCGTCTTTGCAAGATACCTTATCATATGCTTATATGTTTTCAGATACCACTCACTGAATAGTGGTCCTGTTTTAGCTTCCCATAGGCATTCACATAAGTTAAAACCTTTTGTCTTAAAGAAAAGTGAAATCTCTAATTCATACATATTACTTCAAACTTTTTTTTTTTTTTGCTTGATGACTTTTTTAAAAAAGGTTATTTTATAACAGCATAAGCACCCCAATCTGCAGAAAATAATTCTGTACGGCATAGAGTTTTAAATTTTATCGCAGACAAAAATTTAAATCCTGAGTAACAATTTTCAAGGAGCACAGGTCCGTAGGGGATTAAATGTGAGTGAAATACAAAGTAAGAAACACAGGGCCATAAGAAAACATCCAAGCAGAAGAATTGATCTATCATCCTTAATAGGAAATAAGGGTATGTGTATGTATAGGTGTGTGATTTGTTGTGAGCATAACGCAGGTATAGTATTAGGAATGCTATTTTGTGCTCACATTTTTAAGAGCTTTTTAAAGTTAGACTGGTATAATTCATGTATAAATGATGGTGAATAAAATTGTCATACTTATATTCCAGACAAATAATTTCTTACAGTGGTTTGTCTCAGGGGCACTGAAATAAGTTGGTTCAATCTCGATTTCTAGCTGCATGGCTGGTGATTTGCTATCTTTATAAAGAGGTTCTTATGTATCTTTAGGAGAATCACCATCTCAACTATTTCAGGTATTAAGATTAAGCCACAGATGTTTTAACCCCTTAGCCTCATCTATAGAAAGAATCGGCGAATGCTAGTTATTACCTGCTATTACGGTTTCTCAATATTTATCCAGGAAAACAATGGGGGAAAAAGAATTTTGCATATCATACTTTGGTGCATAAAGTAATCTCACAGAAGCACATTTACAAAACAAAAACAAGTAAGGGGAGGGACAATAGAGGGTTCTTTTAATATTTATTTATTTGTTTGTTTGTTTGTTTTTAAAACACAGTGCATCGGTTGCTGATTTTGAAAAGTGAATTCTGACTGCATAACCCTATGTAGTATAACGCGGAATGCAAACACTCCCTTTTGAGAAATGACCCCGTATATATGGCCACCCTCAGAGGCACATGCTCTCTCAAGAACATGCCAGGTAACAGCTGAACACCTTGGGCAGAGAGAGGCAGGCATTCCTGAGAATGCCTGGAGCTGGAATATGCTAAGACGCTCTTATGACTGCTAATGACCTGAGTACTTAACTCAAGGGCAGCTGAAAACCCCCGCATCCCCCAATAGGTTATCTACCTTGTGGTTGTGCCAGATACAAAACATGGCTTCAAGCAGCTGCAGTGCGAAAAAGACAGAGCCTTCGAAAATGTCTTCAAGTGAGGTTATACTTAAAAATAAATACATAAAAGCTGGGCGGGAAAGATGGCTCTGCATTCAAACGTACCAGCTATTCCTACGGGAGTCTTGGATTTGATTTCCAGCACCACATGGTGACTCAGGCCATCTGCAACTACATTTCCAGGGAATCCAACGCCCTCTTCTAGCATCTGTAAGTACTAAGTACCAGGCATACACATGGTTTACAGACATGCAAGGCAAACAACTACATGCATAAAAAAATTAAAATAACATCTACACAGGGGGCCCAGGTCCAGTCCATGCATGGTCTTTGTTTGGTGCTTCAGTCTTCAGAGTCCCCGCTGGGCCCTGGCTGGCTGGCTCTGTTGGTCTTCCTGTGGAGCTCCACTAGGTCCTTCTATCAAGTCCATCACTTTTCCACAAGACTCCGCAGTCATCGCCCAATGTTTGGCTGCAAATCTCAGCATCTGTTTTGAACTGCTGCTGGGAGAGCTATGCTAGGTTCCGGTCTGCAAACATAGCAGAGCATCATTAATAGTGTCAGGGGTTGGCTCTCTTCCATGGTCTTGGGTTGGTCCAGGCGTTGGTTGGACATTCCCTCAATCTCTGCCCTATCTGCTCTATCTTTATCCCTGCACATCTTGTAGGCAGGGTGAATTTTGGGTCGAAGCTTTTGCGTGTGGGTTGGTGTTCCCCTCCCTCTAGTCCTGTCTAGTTAGAGGGTGTCCCCTTCAGTCTCAGCTAGGCGGTCTCAGCTAAAGTCTTCCTCAGATCCTCCCAGAAGCCTAGCCTGTCTTGGGTCTCCAGCTTGTCACAGCGACACCGCTGCCCACAGTTTCTCTTTTCTCTGCAATCCCTCTGTTCTCCCTCCCCCACTCATGCATGGACTAGACCTAAGCCTCCTACAAAGATGTAGCTGATGGGCAGCTCAGGCTTCATATGGGTCCTCTAGTAAGGGGAGTGGGGCCTGTCCCTCACATGGACTCTGTTGCCAATTTTTTGATCGCTTCCCCCTGGTGGCACTGCCTTGCCAGACCACAGGGGAAGAGGACTCACCAGTCCTGCTGCGGCTTGATGAACTGAGGAGAGGTGGGACACTCCCATTTTCTGAGGAATAAGGGAAGAATGCTGGGAGAAGAGGGAGGGCAGGGAGGAGAGGAGGGGGGTGGCTATGACTGAGATGTAAAGTGAATAAATGTAAATTAATTAATTTTAAAAATTAAAATAAAAAATCTAAAAGTATACTACTACCTACAACTTCTATTTTAGTCTAGTAAAAACTATAAAACAAATCTGTACCATGGAACAAACTGATTTAGTAACCTATACATTTACTGAAAAAAAGGACGGCCGGACAGATTCAAAAGACAAGTGAACAGGAAGTGACCTATCCCATATAATAAAAGAACATACTAGAACCTGTATTATACAATGCTCTAACTCATGGAGGGATTAAAAAGTGTAGCCTTTGTGATAAAGTAGAAAATAATTACACTGTATATTTGTTACAACAATTATTTTTGATTACTAAAGCTGCAACATTAATGTTTTCACCTATTAAACAACATTCTACCACGGTTGAATTCCTTTGTGCAATTCAAGGTGGCATATATCTCTCTAATAAAGTAAATTGAGTTCATAATAAAGTGTTGCCTAGTCAGTTATAACACAACACATGTAGGCGTTTTCTTGAGGGAGTTATCCCTAACAGGAGGGAGCAAGTACATGAAACGGCAAGCCTACACACACACACACACACACACACACACACACTGTTTTGGTGGGCTTCCTTGTGTTTCAGGAAATCTTTTACCTGCATCCTGAAAGGCATCACAATGCTGTGCCTATTACTCTTAGATGTTAGGATCCTGTTTTCACAGATGTTAATTGTCCACTCAAGTGAAATATAAAGCTTCCATTTCACACAGTGCTATTTTTTTCTCTTTTAAGGTTGTGAAACCTGCCCTAAGGAAGGTGATTTTTTCAATATTATTGCATTTTTATATGTTTGGGCAAACTCCCAGAAGCTTGTTTTTTCACTGTGACATCAGAGGCAGGCAGCCCAGCTCCAGGTGGCTGGTTCCACACATCATGATAGACTTGGGCTCCTTGCAAAGCTCCTCCATAGTTCTAGCTTATAATCTCAGCTTTATCTTATTAGCATAATGGAAAACACTTCATCATGTCTATATTCTCCCTCGTGGGAGGAAAGAGATGAAGACAGTTCTTCTGCCTTAACCACGTGCTCACATTGCTCAGAACTCACAGGTGTCATGGCTGCTTGTATGAGGCCAAAGCTTGTTCCCCAGCTTTCTACACCAGGGAAGGAGAATAAGAAGTATCTGCCATCAGCCATACACCCTGATAAGACAGCCCATGTTAATTCCTCCTCTTTGCAGCGCTTTTCTAGATTCTATTAAGCAGCAGAAATGTGGCCCCTGAATCAAACCGCGATTTCAGTTTGCTGACAGGGTTGTTGCCCCTAAAGCTCCCTATACACAGTCTCAGTTTTCCCTTTTGTCTGGAATTGGGGCAATTCACCCTACAGCAGGATGTGTCTCTTCATGTCACATTCCCTACAGATTTGTGGGATAAGAACCCTTTGTAGACAACTCATGGACAGCTTCTCTCTGTGTGGCCCAAGGCTGGGAACTGTCCTTTCTGGAATGCATCTCCCTGACACTGTAGCCCTGCCTCCCTGCTCTGCTGTCCGGAGAGTATCCAGGATCGCAAGTCTTGTCTTTGATAAAACATGGATCACATGCTATTCCTTGCCTGTCTATGCTGGCTTCGAAGATCATAAGTCAAGGCAACAGGATTCTTATTTCTAAATTTTCCTAATTAGAGCATTGGCTTAAGATGACTATAACGTATTCTCCTGCTACGTAGAACAGGGAAACACAAGAGGAACTTTCTAACAGCACTCTCTAGAGGAACATCAGTACCTCACAGAGTGTCATAAAGGCAAATAAGAAGAGGCCAGGCAGCCAGCAAAGTTAAGGTCTCCACCAAAGCAGCTCAGTGCACACATGATCTGACACCTGTCTTGAGATGACATGTACATTAACTTGTTTGGTTTTAATCCTTAGAGTGTCAACAAAACGAATGGGAGAAACTACAGTTTTCTCTTTTTGAGAGCTTTTCTGTAGTATTTAGAAAAATTTTCACAAAGTGAATGTGTGTGATTAAATCCTGGCATGTATACACCATGGGACCATCATCACACTTACTCACAAACACAGCCATGACACTCCAAAGGTCCCATGGGCCCCATTGTCACTCTGTCTCCCTTGCCTGATCAACCCAACTCCTGTCCCCAGATAGATGCAGCTGTTTTATCTTTCTAAATTTATCGGTATTTCTACAATTTGAAATGACTGGAGTAAGAGAAGTCTACTATTTTTATTCTACCTTCTGTCACTGACAATAATGCTCTTCTGGATCAGTTATGTTGCCACATATCAGTAGTTTGTTTTTATTGTTGCATGAAATAATGTTCATTAAATACTCATAACATTCTACAAGGGCATACGTCAATGCTAGTTTGGGAGTGACATGGATGTTGGTGTGGACAATGTTGTACGTGCTTTTGTGTATATGCGCCTTCATTACCTGGGTGTTGAAGGGTAATTTTTTATGTTGGATTATTAAATAATTAGGAACTTGAGGTTTTTTAAATGTCTGTATAGTTTTGTGCACCCTCCAGAGCACATATCAACTGTACTTCCTCTACCAAAATTTGATCTGTTTCAAAATTCTACATGGTTAAAGCCTAGTGTGATGGAGTCTACCTTGGGTTTCCCTTGCATTTGTTTAGTGAATGTTGATGTTAAGCAAATATGTGCGGGGTTATTGCCACTTGAATTAGTTTCTTACTGTGACTATAACAAAGTGCTATGGCATCAAAAGTTTCAACAGGAGACAATTATCATCACGGAGTCCCGAAGCCTGAAATGCAATGGTGAGGCTGAGATCAAATGAGCAGGTCTGCACTCCTTTCCGGGAGCTCAAGAAATGCGCTCTCCTGTGCTCTTTCTGGATCTTTATTGTTATTTTTTAAGGACAGCTTTGTGCATGCTTACAATGTGCTCTGACTGCTCTCGCCCTCACTTCTTCTCTTATCTTATTCTTTCCCTTGTGGCCAGGTCTTCAGCCCTACCAGCTTCTTATCCGGACTCATTACTTTTGGGCTTCATCTTGTGACATTTAGTTTAACCGAAGCCATCAGTGTGACTGTTGATTTCTAACTCTCCATTAGCATCTGGCTCAGTTGATCCCTATCGTAATTATAACTGTTATAAACCTGTACTTTGCCATATCAGTTGGCATGTGCATGGGAAGTGTGGAGTAAGATAAACACATCTCGGAGATGCCATTACTCTGCCTGCTGCCCCACTCACAAGCTATGTTTATTAAAGTATCAGTTCAAGCATTTCCCCTCGTCTTTTTAGTCAGATTATGAGCTTTATTGGAAGTGGCTCAAGGACCCACGTACTATAAGCTTGGTCTTTGCTGTGCCCACCCTAGCAGATGGGAATGTTAATATGTCAGACTTAGCAACAGATTATTTGAATATTGGGGGTGACGCTTTTGGAAATGAATACTTAATCTCTTCATGTGAGGTCTCCTAGGAGTGTCAAAATGTGATTTCTTATTCCTGTTATTTGCCATTGGGACCTCATGAGGACCGATATTATGTCATATGAACTATCAGCCTCCCAAACTCTAAACCAAAAATTTTTTTCTTCATAAATAACTTGCCCCAAGTACTTCAATGCAATGAAGTTAATTCATTGAATGTAAGAGATTTCTTTCTGGGTTTTAATCCACTGAACAATATAGGATGTACAGTATGTACCCTGTCTTTTCATTCACTTTAAGTATATTTCAGAGGGCCGAATTTTTACGTTTTTATGAAACTCCATTTATCCATTTGTCCTTTTAATATCTCATTCAAATGTAAGAAATATTTGCTTAACTAAGATTACAAAGATGTCTCTCTTAGGTTATTGAAATAAAAAATTGATGGATTTAGGACTTAATATTCAGTTGTATAATCATGGGAGCTCATGCTTGTGCACAGCATATCAGTGAAGTTCATATACACATGTTTGACTGCTTTCACAGTTATTAAAAGCCAAGGTTTTACTTGCCAGATGGCATTTGATCTTTCATGAGAATTCAGGGTATGGCTTCAGTTCCATACAATTATTATTTTTATTGGTCTACTTATCTATCATTAGGCGAAGATCACACTCTTGATTACCACAGCTGTAACTGGGCTTTGAAATCAAGCATTATGAGCTCGTTAAACTTATTGTTTACCTTAAAAGCTAAGGACTTTGGAGTTTTAGAATTAGTCAGCCATTCCCTAAAACTGTTGGTAGGATTTTATTAGGACTATACTGTCATTCAATAATTGGGGAAAATGAAATTTTAATATTAGGTATTTTGATCTAGGCTACTTAGGTTTTCTTTATATTCTTGGTGCTGAATAGATGGTTAAGAGCACATGTTGCTTTACCAGAGGAGCCAGGGTAAATTCTCAGCACTCTCACGGCAGCGTACCATCATCTGTAAGTCCAGTTCAGGAGATCTGACACATTCCTCTGGCCACCAATCACACACGTGGGACACAGGCATACATGCAGGCCAAGTGCTCATATACACAAAATAGAAATACATATCTTAAAGATTCTTTGTTTAAGTACCTTGAGCTTTTTAGTATGTAGGATTTTACATTTTGAGGCTTATCTTTAGTATTTTGTGTTTGTTACTGTAAAATGCCAGTTTCAAGTTCTTTTTGTTTCTCATTAATATGTTCAAGTACAGTGAAATGAAAAGCCTCACTACCCTATCCTAACTGCTGCATTTCATTGTCAATTTTTAAACATTTAGTTTCACTCTTTCTATTTTCATATTAAAAGTTCGTAGTCTTCATCAGTTCTTCTGCTATTCTTCCTATTCAATGGATGTTTCATGTTAGGGATTGTAATTTTATTATGAGGAACAAAGGTCTAATTTTTATAATAGCGATCTAAACACATAGCTGACGGAAAACAAGGGTCTGGGTAGTAAAATGGATGCTGCTAATAGGGATGCTTTGAAAGAGAGCTCCTACCCCCTGGTGAGAATGACACAGCCATACCCCATTCCCACCAATCCCCCTCACCCCTACCTACCCAGCCCCACTGCTAACATGTTGACTTAGCCTAATTAGATACAATTAGAGAATCAAGTCCTGCAATGACTACATTTTTGAGTTACGCAGTTGAGATACAGTAGATTTATGTTGCCATAAGTCACTACATTTTTGATAATTTCTACGCAACTACAGAAAACTAACATAAGGGTAGTTATAACATCTCTATTATTCAATCTTTCTCATAAGTAGAATAAATCATTACAAACATTTTACTATCTCATAGCTAATGTTTGCTTAAGTATTTCTGGCAGCAGTAATCGGTCTTTGTTGAGTTGGAAAACAGCTGGTAAATGTACATATCTGTGATTTCTGCTACAAATGGACAAATACTAGGTATTTAAAGCAGCATAAAATGTATTTCTTTTAACTATAGAAACAGATATCTGGAATCTAGGTGCCTACAATGCTGTATTCCCTTGGGAGGCTTAGGGGAGAATTCGTACTTCCTTCTTGTAGATCTGGCAGTTTTCAGAGGTTTGATTTGGGGTTACATTTTCTAAACTCTGTCTCTATCTTCATATTACTTTCTCCCACATGTGTCTTCTTTTCTTTTTGGATCTTTCTTATTTCAGGTGTATTCTCATCAGATCTTAGTCACTGGCTTCTTATTATTCCTCCTAACACTCAGGTTATCTTATCATCTTCGAAAATGTAATTACAGCTCAAAGGAGTCTTTTTCCACATAAGGTAACATTCATAGGCACGAGAAAATAGAACGTGCTTATGTTTTTATAGAAGGCCACTCTGAAGATTATTTTGTGATGTTGCCATGTGATGATGTCATCATGATTAGTGTTTACTCCTAATTGTTAGCATCCAACACTTGTCTTTTTAAAGTGTTGAATGGAATCTTGGAACATTCTGTGTAGACACACACACTGGTCAGTGTTAATAATTATATTACCATGCACTGGACTGTCTTGTGAAATAGAACCATAGAATAGAGGGTTCTGGGTGTTTTTATTACAAAAATGATCTTTGATGTGAGGGATATGAATGCTGCTGTGGTTTTGTCATTAAATAATGAATTTGTGAATTAAGACATCATAAAGTACCTCCTAAACACAAGTAATCATTTTGTAACATTTATAAATACTACAAACTATTTTTATTTCATTTTAACATACACATGAGAGATTTTCTAAAGAAGCATTAGGAAGAGGCATGTCTCAAGGATACCTGTATATATCTTCTAACTTATAAAATTATAAAAAATATAAAAATAAAAAATAAAAAAATAAGTAGAGGAATCAGCTCAGTCCCTATTTCTGCATTTAGGAAAAGAAGCCTTAGAAGCAAAAAGTACCAGGAGTGAGTCAGGAGAACAGCTATGCTGCTGTGAGGATCTTCTGACTGTACACACACACACACACACACACACACACACACACACACACACACACACACTACTATACAATAACTCCCTAAGACAAAGGACCAAGAATGCCAACTACAATCTACGGTTTATGTTTGGATAAAATAAAGGCCTTGGGAGACTGCAACATTCTCCACAGAGAAACTCTCCATGCCTAGAAATTACATGCTATATGGAAGGAATATAATTAAATAGATGCTGAAATGTTTATTTTTGTAGATATGCTCACAAAAATTTGGCCTCTTTGTAAGAGGCAGCGATTTAAAGGTTCTTAATTTTATCAAACATATTAGAAGTAAAACCACAAATCTAAGCAATTAATAAAATCTATTGTCATTTTTATCCAGGTGTTGAATATCCAAAATATATACTGTGCCTTCACCTGAGTAAATATATTCCTGGATGGCTATATACTGCTCTTTATAAATATCCCTGAGATAAGCCATTTTATTTTGGAGGAAAGTTTATTAAGAACAAGGACTGTTCTGAAGACTGGTGAGATTCCATCCTACAAGAAAGCTCAATAAAACTCACATGTTATCAACTCACTTGCCTCAGGAAGTTCCTGAAATTTACTGGATTTTCTAAGCCCTTCCTTTCCCCCAGGCTTGTGCGAACTGGAAGGTGTGCTGAAAGGCACTTTCTGGTAAACCCAGCTGTCTGTAAGAGGCTCAGACCCGCACAAAGCTGCCTGGAAGAGATACTCTCCATCTTGCTGTGCTTCCGAAAAGTAGTACCCGGAGCTCTGGACTTAAAGCTTTTGTTATCCAGGGCGGGGTGTGCCTTTGGTGATGCAGCTGTCTTTGGGTCTTTTCTGTTCATGTAAGTAACCCCTCATCTGTATTCTTGTAAGTAACCCCAATACAACTCATCAATTCCCCAACGTAGAATTTGGCAGTATCCTGAGTTATATCTTTGGTTTTCTATATGGAGTTTGTAGCTGTTTGTTCGTATCTCCCAAGGAACAATGGCAAAGAACACTTGCATGCAGAAAAAACAACTATCTGTAGACAATAATGGAATTATATATGGAATTTTGTACTCTGCTGTAGTGAGAACTTTTGGTTCACAGAACTGTTATGGAAATATGTTTTCTTTGAATCTCAGGTGTGGGATATGGGGTTGCTTTATATTGTCCACAGCAGCTAGCTATGATTGACTCATGACTAGCCTTGTTTTGCTAGCTGCAGATAGTTTTTGCAAGTGTATGACATTTGAAATACTGGGGACTCTTGAGAGGGTATATAAATGTGAGAGCCCCAAGAGAAGTGGCTGCTGCTGCTGCTGCTGCTGCTGCTGAGGTGGTTGCTGGTTGCTATTGCTGGTTGTTGTTGCTGCAGTTTGTGGTGGTTTGTCAAGTACTTGTGTACAAAGAAACAAGAAGAGGAAATTGAATATCGTGACAGCAAAGATCAAACTTTGCCCAGGGAACTCAATGCCTCTAATGAGCAGGAAGCAGTGTAATGATAATGATGCCCCATTTCCCCTCTATCCTTCTTTCTCTCCTACCTAGTGTTGGGGATTGGAAGGGTGGAGAAGGGTGGTACATGAATAAATAGCCAAAAAGTCTGGCTACACTCTTCCTTTCTCAAGTTTGCCTTTTAGAAATAGATGATTTCATCTAAAAAAAAAAAAAAACTGTTATTTTCTTAGCAAAAAATTCTAAGTACTTTATGAATAACTGATTATGGGCAGAGGGAGGAGAATGATTAAAAATGCAAATGACTGGCATAAAAGATGCCACTATCATTCAATGCAGAGCAGATTATATTGTCAGACACATGGAAGAAGAGTATTATATTCAAGATAGAAGAATTGTGTTGACCAACTGTAATTGACAGGAGACAGAAGAAATAAAAATACAAGAAAAGCCAAATCCTGTGTGGATACATGAACAGGTTTTAAAGTGAAAAATTCTATTTTGTGGGTACCTAGTTTTTAGCACTATATGATTCACTTATATTTGGTCATGTCCAAATCATTTTGACTGGCTTGCATTTCTGAATTCTGCGATTAACTCTTTATTCACCATCTCTTTTAAACTTCATTTGCAGCATAAAAATATGGAGTCTTAACATCATTTCTTAAGTACAGTACCTTGTGCTACAGGTGTAATTCAAAATTGGATTGCTAGCCTAGTCAGCATGAGACCCTCTGTTCAAACTCAACATTAGGAGAAAGATTAAAAGTATAAAAAGGATGAATTCATATTTAAAGGTTAAGTAGACAGAGGCAAGATTCCAGGACCACAGAACTTAGCTAACTACAAACCATATAGAGATACTGAAAACAGAGTTGGGATACTGTGAGTCTTTGCAATACAATTTTCCTCACCCAATATTAAAAATGGTTTTAGAAGAGAAAATTGTTGAATTCATAAAATAATAATACCTGCTTATTATAAAATATATGCAGAAAGACATCAGTAGGTAAGGTAGTCATGTGAAATGCTTGAGTGAGTGACACAGCAAGGCTGCCATTAGAGAAAGAATGCTAGACTTCCAAACCACAGCAGCTCTGTTTTACTCTCCCTTCATGCTCCACCTAACACTCCCAGACTGTAGCTGCCCTTCTACACACATTATTATCTGAAGTCCTTCTAATTCTCAAAAGTTCCCTTTCCACAATTATATGGATTCCTTAACTGTAACCACCCCAGAAGAATGAGTATTTGTATTAGTTAACTGAAGTCTGCGATGTTATAACCAAGAAACAGAAAAACATTTATTGAAGAATATAGGAATTAACTTCTAATTAATTCTTCACAGAACAATCCAAGGAAGGTAGGTAACAGTTCACAAAAGCCATCCGAGGACCTAGACAAACCATATATTTTTTCCACTCACATCTTATTCAAAGTCAAAGATATTTCAAGTTGTTGCTACTTTTAAGTATCACAACAGATATTGGATACCTATGGTAGAAATACAAATCAATTGAGCCACAAATTAGACACTTAACATGTTAGAATTAAGAATATAGTCACAAGAACATACAAAAAAAATGGAAAAGAGATTAGTGATTCGACTTGCAGACAATACAATGTCTAACTTCATTAGTTCAATTTTCCGTTTCCAACTACACTGTAGCACAGGAACCAGAAAAGTCCCATTATGAGCAACAGTGCCATCACAGAGGTTTTTCATTAGGTGTGTCAAAGTCCTGCCAAATACAAAGCATGTAATTATCATAAACTATAAGATTGAAAGTCACAGCCTATTATGTTACACTGTATCTCCAGGTTGCAAATAGGGTTCAAATTTACTTTAGTTTGTCTTCCTTCAGTGTTGACTGTGCATATCTGATCAGTTGAAAAATGCTAATAAATCTACTATCATTGTGAACTTCTTTTTCTTTAATAATATAAATGTACAAACTTTAACAGGACTTACAGACTTCAGATGAGTCCAAACAATAATAAACTTCAAGATTTATTGCTTTTAAAAAAAAGATGAGGACAAGCCACAATAAATTTCTAAAGCCAACAGTGAAAAGGTCACATTCGACACGTTTAAAAATATTGCCCAAACAAGAATTCCCTGGTATTAAAATTGATTCTAGATATGAACAAAATCAATTGCAACTCATCTAGCTATGAAATTAAATTACCATAAGAATTAATCAAGTAATGGCTTATTTTAATTGCATTTAAATAATAGTTATAGCAAAGGGTTACATGCATACATTATATGTTCTAATCAAGTAGGAAGTACATTTTATAGCTAGATCAATGTGTTAAACATTGAAAATCAAAATGAAGTATATTATTGGTCAGATAATGTACAGACAGTCCCTTAGTGTTGCATAGAGTCTTGAATATTGCCTGTTTGCTCTACAGACATAGCAGAAATGGTATCTTGTTCCTTCTCCCACAAGGTCTCTGAAAGCTTGTGTTTCACTCTCGTACATAGGAAAATGGAATTAGGCCTCCAACTTGGAAGTTATCAGAAACAATGAGCAGCTGTTCTGCTAGATGAGCTACCGGGAAATGTCAGGAACTTTGATGCTTCCCAATATAAGCTCATACCATTTACTCCAGTAAGAATATAAATTAATTGTTTTTGATACTAGGAATCAAACACAAAACATAGGACTTCTTCAGTGTTAAGTTCTGTACCAATGATAGAAAATTCTTATCCCCCAAACCCATCCCACCTCAAAAAATCACCTCTAGAATGTCCCTAATCCTTTGATGTTCACTAAGAAAATTCAAAAGTAATTGTTTATGAGAAAAACAGGTGTAGAAAGTGCCAGATGCTGTCCACAATGAACTAAAGATTTGGTAGAAGGGAGAGGTTTTATGCCCCCTCCCTTGTCTGTCTCTGTGTGTGTGTGTGTGTGTGTGTGTGTGTGTGTGTGTGTGTGTGTTTTAAGATAGTGTTTTTTTAATGTAGCCCAGGCTAATATCAAATTTCCTTTTCCATATCTTGAGTACCTCCATATCTTGAGTACCACATGCACTCTATCAAACCTGACAAAGTTAAGCCCTTTTCCTTTGTAATGTGGAGCTAAAACTGGTGCTAAAACTCCAACTGTCTGGATCACTACCTTGAGTGATGAATGATACTAAGACATCAAAGACTCAGGGTGGTTTTTTTTTTTCCTACAAGCATACTAACAAGACACATCAGCATAAACCAGCATTCCTAAAATTGGAGAGTGAAGTTTACCATCCTCAGTGCTTTTGTGTTTCTGGCCCTGATTTATACTCTTTTTCTACCCAGAGACAATATCTGCTGCACATATCTGTATCTGTAAAGCAAAAAAAAAAAAAAAAAAAAAAAAAAAAATCATGCTTATGCCAAGCATATGAAAAGTTCACAAGGATAAATGTATTTCACTATACAACACTTAAATGATTCCTACCAACCACAGAGAGAGGGGGAGAAAGAAAGAAGGAAAGAAAGAAAGAAAGAAAGAAAGGGGAAGGGAAGGAAAAAGTCCAGCCAAAGTGTTGTGTTGGATCTATCAAAGGAACTCTTTTAAACCATATCTCCATTTGGATTAAAAAAGAAATGGTTCAGGTTTTTTCTGCCAATTCCTCTACATATTTTTGAGACAAGGTTTCTCTTTGTGTAGCCTGGCTGTGCTGGAACTCTCTCTGTAGACTACGCTGGCTTTGAGCTCACAGAGATCTACCTGCCTCTGTTGAAATTAAAGGTGTGTGCCACCTGGCAATCATCCGCTATGATTTTCCCACTTGTTATGAATTAACATTGTATTAGGCCTACATAGTTCAAAAAGGTTCTTGTGTGATCTGAAGATATTTGTCCACCTTTGTCCTCCTTTGTTTTTATTTGTTACTATGATTTGAATGCAAGATCATCACCAGCAGATTAAATACCTGCTGAAGAGACTTTTACCAAAATAAGTGCATAGCTTTGCTTTCAAACAAGAATTGTTTTAAACTAAAATTTTTATTGGCATTTTGATTAGATATGAAAGGAATAATATGTATATTTATATTTAGCTGATGGCTATTTACTCTAGTATCAAGATATTCAGGTATGAGTTGAAAATTTGCAAGTCAGAGTTTTGTGAGTAAATGTGAACATGAAGGTGATACATATCATTATGTTTATTTATGTAAGTATATGTTTTATATACATATATATACATATATACATAAGCAAAGAGGACCATATACCACTTACTATTTTATTTTCCTCAATTTTAAACAAAGAATCAATGCTTGCTAACAGAAATAATATAAAATATTAAAACAATAATCTTCTACTTTTAGAAATATCATTAATATTAAATATTATTCCTATGATTAGAAACCAATCAGGGATAATTGAAGTAAAATTTATTCTAACAGACAAATGAAATGTTTTAGAATGTTTAGGTGTATCATAGGTTGTCAAAATATAATTACAACAATTGGAATCTAAAATCAACCCAATATTATGATGCAATCAAAAGTGGCACAAAATAAGTAATCAAATTATAATGCTGGTTATAATATTCCTTATGAAGGAAAACATGAAATTATACTGAGGTCACTATAATTGGGAATTGTTTCCAGACAGTACAGTATACAGAAGGTGGGTTTTAAGACCAGAAAACCAGGACATGAAAATAGGCACACAACCATCCTGGCTTCCATTAAGGATGGAAGACAATATACATTGAAATAAAGTGTTCCTAAAAGTAAACAACCATGTGTAGATTATCAGGAAAAGATCCTTTTTGCATCAGTATCACTATTTCAAGGAATCAATAAGCTACCATTATCTTAAAACATTGAGTAGTTCAATGCATCTAATATTTATGAATAAGTAACAGAGAAGCCCGGAGTGGGGTGCATGCCTTTAATCCCAGCACTCGGGAGTCAGAGGCAGGTAGATCGCTGTGAGTTCAAGGCCAACCTGGTCTACAAAGTCAATCTAAGATGGCCAAGGCTACACAGAGAAACCCTGTCTCAAAAAAAAAAAAAGTAACAGAGATATGTCTTAGAACCATATCCACACCATTTTAAAAGAATATTTCATCCTTAAAAGCACAGGTAAATATATAATTTCTTGTAATAGTATGTATTTCACAGAGGAAAGAGTAATAATGGAAAATTTTATGTGTCAACTTGACAGGGTCAAAGGATGCTCAGACTTATAGAAAACATTATTTCCACATGTATCCATGAAGGTACTTCTAAAAAGGATCTGTATAATCACTTTTAGCAAAGATCTTACCATCCATATTGGCCAGATTTATAGCATCTATTGAGGGTGCATCCACATATTACTAGAACAAAAGAGGCAGAGGGAGGCAAGATCGTCTCTGTTTAAGCTGAATGTCTATATTCCCCTCCCCTTCGACATCAAACTCTTAGTTTGGGGTCATCAAGGACAACAAGACATACTTACACAGCCGTGTGTTCACTCGCTCCCTCTGGCCCTAATGTACAAGACACATTAGAATGTCTTATCCCTATATAACTGTAACTTACTGCCAGTTAATCACCTTTTCCCCAGCCCTTACCTACTCTCACCTGCCAAGCTTCCAGTAATTACCATTCTACTCTCAATTTCCAAAAGATACTATTTTTAGATTCTGCATGAGGGAGATTACAAATATTTGTCTTTCTCTGCCTAGACTATTTCACTTAACACAATGATCCCCAGTCCCCTCTGCTTTGACTACCCATAGTTTCCCATCATGTGTATGGACCACATTTGCTTTGTCTACTCATCAGTTAAAAGGCAGTTAAGTCATTTTCATTTTTTGACAATTACAAAGAGCACGGTAATTAAAAATGTGAGAGGAGCTGTCTTCTCAACACACCGTCTTCATTACTTGTGGATCCATACCCCTAGGTATAAGAATAGCTAGTCCATAAGATAGTTTTCCTCTTTTTCAGACGGGGACATGCTTAATACTTTCTGTAATGGTTGTATTATTTTTCATATTCACTAACAATGTGTTAAGGGTTCCCCTCTCTGCACGTCATCGATAGCCCTTCTCATGTTCCAACTCTTTGACGGGCTCACCCTATGATGTCATCGTACTGGTTCTGCATTTCCCTGACGATTATGTTACTGTGTACCCATTGGGCAACTTAACATCTGCTTTTAAGGAATGTCTTTTTAGGAGGCAGGAGAGATGGTTTAGTTGGCAAAAATAGTTGTCATAAAAGTGTGAGGAATTAAACTCAGATCACCAAAGCCCATGTAAAAAGTTGCATGAGTTGGTATGCATGTGTAATCCCAGGGCTGGGTAGACAGGGGCTACAGGACTCCTGGGAATTGCTATGAACTGTGCAGAGTCTGTCTTGTGCACACTGAAGCATTTCCATTTATGTAGTCCTATTTGTCCCTCCCATGCCCCCCCCAGGGCCCAGAGAGAGGGTTTTGGGGTTTTCTTGCATAGCCTTGCTGTTTGCCCATTTTTAAACTGGTAATCTCGCTTTTGTTACTGACATTTTAATTTTTTTTTACATGTTCTAGATAGGAGCCGTGTATCAAGATTACACATTGCAAACATTTTTACTGATTCTATAAATTGCCTGTGTACTAATCAGAGTCTGTCTTGTGCACACTGAAGCATTTCAGTTTTATGCAGTCCTATTTGCCTTCTTTATTTTTCTCTATAAGGTGCTGCCTCCCACTCCCACCTCCCAATGCCTATTCCAATAGGCTGAAGTAATTCCTCTCTTTATTCTGGTAGTTTAAACTCAAATGTTATACTTGAAGCTTTAAACTCATTTCACATTGATTTTCCAAATGGTAAAAGACAGGGGTCTAGTTTCATTCATCTGTGTGTAGGTAACCAATTCTTTCAACAGCAATTATTGAGTAGACTGTCATTCCATATGAATTTCCTGCCATTTTCTTGAAACTCTGCTTCTGTAGATATGTCGCTTTATTTCTAAGCTTTCTGTTGACTTACAATTCAGTTGGTCTGCATGTCTGTTGTTATGCTAATCCTCTGCTATTTTCTTTAGAACAGCTCTGTTCTGGATTTTAAAGTCAGGTAGCATAAAGCTCCCTGATTCCTTGTTTTCGCTCAGAATCGTTTTGCTATTGGCAGATTTTTATATTGTTCCATATCCTGCTTCCAAACTAAAACTAAAAGATTGTTACTTACCCAATGGCATGCTGATACACTGCTTTTAGCAAAGGGTTTGGGAAAACGGATTTACTCTCTTTCTTCTTTCTGAAGTACTTTAATTAAAAAACCAATTCACTCATGACATTTTAGAAAGGAAAATTGACTCAGCGCCCTTAAACTGACTTAAACATGGAACTATTTCTTTATTATGAAAAATAAGTTCTTTTCTGTGGATTTGTGGCTAAAGGCAAAGAATTAAAAAAGCAATTCTTGTTCTGAAATTTCAAGATTTTTTTTAAATAAATACATTTCTGAACAGGAAACAATGTACATATAAGAAATCTAAAATGAACTCTATTACTTTACATGTTAATTTAAAGCAAAGATAAAATATTCATAGGAATATTTCCTTATAAATGGCACTGTCCTCATTATTTTCATAATATATATGCTCTGTTTATGAAATTGTGCTGCTTTAGAAACAAGGTATCAGTCTTCATATAACACATGAAAGATGCTATTTTCACCTGAATAACAGAAACATACTTAAAAGAGAAGCATCCAACTTCATTCTTGTTGTTTCCCTGTGTGAGTTACATGATAGTGATTCAATGAGTTTTGATTAATAACAGTGTCAAAGAATCCATTTTGGGTAAGGAACACTAACTCAGTGATTCAAAAATATCAGAATTCTATATTCTCCCCTAATTTTTCTTTAATTAACAATTTATAGTAACCGAGTTTTGTAATATGATTTTAAAGTTCAATGCATATTAATTACATTTAGTTTCAATTATGATTATAGTAATAAATCCAAGTCCATTGGAATGATGATTACTTAAAATCAGCTTTATAGAGATAGTAAAGAATGGGTGGAAATAATCCATTATCCCACGTGGGCTAGTGAATCACTGACTATTCACTAAACATCTTACCTGTGCCGTGCCCTGCCCTGTAATTAGGTCTCATTTGTCCTGGATACCACACGTGGGATTAAGTAAGGCTCAAATGTAATAACTACACTGATGAGAGAAGTGACAGGCATCTTTGAAAGGGAATTGTCAGTCCAGTAATACAAAGGATGCACTAGGTAGAAGTGGAGTCATGACAACGGGCAGAGATGCTCTTTACCAGCAGATCCAGGTGAAGATCTAAGGGAGGGGAATGATCTGAGCAAGGCCAGCGAAAGGATAGGGCAGAGCTATGACCTGCCCTTGAGACAGCCCCGGTGGTGCTTTGTTGGGAGGTATATTGGAGAATTAAGAAGAAAGGGCAGTCAAAGTTGTTAGCTAGGTTTAGATCAAGCAGCTGCCTGACCCAAAACCCATCCTTTCCTCTGCCAGTCTGCATCAAAGATTACTAGATTTGAAGCCATCAGAAACCTGAATAAACTTTCTAACTTCACTTGCTTTTAGGTACTTGCTTTCACTGCTAATATTAGAGGTCACCTAGCTAAGCCGTGTGTCCCCATTATGTTTGCTACAGATAGCACCCCTGGCCCACAGATCACAGTAATAACTGTTACCCAATTTTCTTCTGCGGGATTTGGTGGTAGCTTGAACCAGATGAAAATATTAACTCTTCACTTGGGTCTGTGTGAGTGTCAAAAGCTGGCTTTTTATTTCACATTTTTAAATGTCAATTAAAACCCAGTTACATCACTTTTCCCTGACCTTTCCTCCCTCCCCCGCACTATTCTTGACATGACAGGGTGCATAGTCAACATAATGGGAACGTGGAGCTTATACAGGGAGCCTCTAATATTAGCAATAAAAGCACGTTGATTGCACATGTGCAGATGATTAATTAAGGTCCCTGATCCTCAGACATCTTTCTGCATCCCTCAGACCACCCTGAAGCTGTATTCCATGGTCCGCCAAACTACCATCATTAGGGAACTGAGACTGAGATTCACCCCTCTGTCTACGTATTTGCCCACATCATAAGAATCTAAATATTGGGAGGAATGAGAGGATACAAGTGATGAAATGGCAATTGAGTTGTAATCTGAATAAATTAATAAAAATTTAAAAAAATAAAAATTAAAAAAAAAAGAATCTAAATGTTTTGTTAGGAATTGCCTATACTGTGGACTCTTCTAGAAGCCAGTGTAGAAGATGCTTTATCTTCCTGTTCATTAACATTATCTTAATTCTGTTACATGCACTTGTAACCTCATTTATATGACCAAGTGTATTAATTTTCCCACAAACAACACTCGCCTCTCAATGAACAAATTTATATATAATGAAAAAGATCAGGTATCCAAGATGGTGATGAGCAGTGTGGACCGTGATTGGAAGCTCCAGTGACCAAGTCAGGGAATTGCACAGATTTCTGAGCCAGAAACACCAAGATCCCCACACCACGGCAGCAGGAGTGCTCCACGGTTCGGAGGGACAAGGGTGCAGAGGACCTGCATGCCCCTGCACATGCGTGGATTTTCTCGGATTGGTGCAGCAGTGGCAGAGGCAGCAGCAGCAGCTGCAGCACCAGCGACACCAGCAGCACCAGCGTCAGCAGCACTGGTGGAGGTGATTGGTGTGGTGGCCGGTGGGAGATGCTTTGGGAGAGGGGACTCTGGGCAGGATTTGGGTCGCGCGGTGCCTTGGGCCCAAACTGGTCGCAGCGGGCAGTTCAGCCGCAGAGTCCGGGTTCAACTCAGTGCGCAGTGCCGTGGAGATGCTGGCTCAGCTCAGCAAGCAATTCTGCCCAAGGGGCTAGCTCTGCGCAGCCACGGCTCCCTGCTGTGACACAAGCTGGGTGGAGCACTCAGTTCCACCAGAGGCACTGGTTCAGCTCAGCAAGCAGTTCTGCCCCAGACAATAGCTCAGCTCAGCGGGCAGTTCTGGGGCACTGATGCAGGCTGAGGTCAGCACGCAGATTCAGCCCAGAGGCCCTAGCCGGACTTGCCGGGCATTTTGGGCCCAGAGACTCTAGCTGAGCTGTGCACACAGGGTCGGCAGCCCTAAGACTCTGGCTGGACTATCCACGCAGTTTAGGCCCAGAGTCCCAGGCTGAATTTAGCGAGCAGTGTGAGTCCAGAGTCCCTGGCTGAGCTCGGTGCACAATTCTGCTCCGGAGACTCGGGTGGAGCTCGGCGTGCAGTTTGGGGCCAGAGTCCCTAACTGTGCTTGGCAGACAGATTGAGCCCAGAGACTCTAGCTGAGCTTTTGGCACAGTCCTGGCTCTAAGACTCTGGTGGGACAGAGTGTACAGTTTGAATCCTGAATTCCTGGCTGAGCTTGGCAGACAGTTCGGGCTCTGAGTCAATAACTAACCACAGCATGCACTTTGGGCCAAAAGCCCCTAGCTGAGCTTGGTGCACAGTCCCAACCCAAAAATTCTGGCTGGACCCTGTGTGCATTTTGGGCCCAGAATCCCTAGCTGAGCTCGGCAGACGGTTCAGGCCCTGAGAATCTAGCTGAGTTGGGCGCGTGGTTAGGGCCCAGTGTCCCTGGATGGACGTGGCAGGGGACCCAGAAGACTGTGGATACCTTGGCCTGACCCAACGTGCATTCAGAGACCCAGAACGATTGCAAGACCCACAGCACAGGGGAGTTGATGATCACTGGCTGTGAGAGTCCAAAATGACAGGGCTAACCTCCTGCCATCCACACCAGTGAAGCATCAGAGCTTCCAGCCTACAGAAATCATGAGAAAACAAGTGAACCTATCATCAGACTCCCTCCATCCAATCATGGAAGCTACCCAACAACAACAACAAAAAGATGGCAAGATGTCTAAAGGACAGCGTGAAAGCATACACACACACAAAACCAAAACAACATGGCATCTCCAGTTTCCAGCTATCCTAAAGAAAACAACCCAGACAACTCAAATACAATGGAAATACAAGAAAATGACCTCAAATCCTCAGTAATGAGGATGATAATGGAAAAAACAAATAAAATTCGTAATCAAATGCAGGAAGATGCAGACAAACAGGTGAGAGACATAAAAGAAGCACATAGAGTGGAACTGGAAAAATTGCAGGAAAATGCAAACAACAAGATGAAAGAAATAAATAAAATGGTTCAAGCTCTGAAGACCTATAAAGAGGCAATGGAAGAAACTCAGGAATATACAAACAATCAAATGAAAGAAATAAAAAAATCAGTTCAAGATCTGAAGATGAAAATGGATTCAATGATAAACACACAGACAGAAGAAAAACGAGAATGTGAGACCTCAGAGAAGAAGGCGAGCAACACAGAGGTGAGCTTTTCTAACAGAATCCAAGAGATAGAAGAACAAGTCTCAGGTCTAGAAGATACAATCACAGATCTTGAAGCAACCATTAAAGAAAATGCCAAATCTGGAAAACTCCTGACACAAAACATCCAAGAAATCAAGGACACCATGAAAGAAGAAATCTGGGGATAATAGGCATTGAGGAAAGAGAAGATATCAGACTTGAAGGCCCCGAAATTATTCTCAACAAAATCATAGAAGAAAATTCCCCAGTCTAAAGAAAAAGATGCCTATAAACATACAAGAGGCCTACAGAACACCAAATAGACTAGACCAGAAAAAGAAAAACTGCCCCTCACATAATAATCAAAACACAAAACATACAGAACAAAGAAAAATATTAAAAGCTGCAAGGGAAAAGGGCCAAATAACATTTAATGGCAAACCTATCAAAATTATTCCCGACTTCTCAGCAGAGACCATAAAAGCCAGAAGGGCCTGGACAGAGATCCTGCGAACCCTAAGAGACCACAGATGCCAGGCCAGACTACTTTACCCAGCAAAACTATCAATAACCATTGATGGAGAAAACAAAATATTCCATGACAAAAACAAATTCAAACATTACCTATCCACAAATCCAGCTTTACAGAAGGTACTAGAAAGAAAACTCCATCCCAAAGGGTCAAGCTACAACCAAAACTACTCAGGAAATATATAACTATACAATGGAAAAAACACAACTTCACAAATGCTCTTAACAGTCACTGGTCGTTAATATCTCTCAACATCAATGGTCTCAATTCTCCAATAAAAAGACACAGACTAACTGAATGGGTGCATAAACAAGATCCAACATTCTTCTACATTCAACAAACACATCTCACCCATAATGATAGGCATTACCTCAGGGTAAAAGGTTGGAAAAAAATATTCCAAGCAAATGGTCACAAGAAGCAAGCAGGCGTAGCCATTTTAATATCAAACAAAATAGACTTTCAACCAAAATTAATCAAAAGGGATGAGGAAGGACACCTCATACTCATCAAAGGTCAAGGCAACCAAGATGACATCACAATTCTGAACATCTATGCACCCAATACAAGGGCACCCACATTTGTAAAAGATCTGCTAAAAAAGCTTAAACAACACATCGATCCCCACACAATAATAGTGGGAGACTTCAGCACCCAACTCTCACTGAAGGATAAGTCATTGAAACAGAAACTAAGCCGAGAAATAACATCATTAACCAATGCCATGGGTCAAATGGATCTAATAGATATCTATAGAACCTTTCACCCAAACAAGAAAGAATACACCTTCTCTGCACCCCATGGAACCGTCTCCAAAATTGATCACATCGTAGGTCACAAAGCAAGCCTCAACAGATACAAGAGGATAGAAATAATACCTTGTATCCTATCAGATCACCATGCTCTTAGGCTGCAATTCAACAACAACAGAAAGCCTACACGTACGTGGAAACTAAACAACTCTCTGCTAAATGACACCTGGGTCAGGGAAGAAATAAAGAAAGAAATCAAGGAGTTTCTGAAATTCAATGAAAATGAAGGAACAACATACCCAAATTTGTGGGATACATTGAAAGCAGTGCTAAGAGGAAAATTCATAGCACTAAGTGCCTTTAAAAAGAAATTGGAAACATCGCACATAAGCATCTTAACAACACAACTGGAAGCCCTAGGAAAAAAGGGAGCAGAAACACCCAAAAGGAGTAGATGTCTGGAAATAATCAAACTCAGGGCTGAAATTAACAAATTAGAAACTAAGAAAACAGTCCAAAGAATCAACAAAACCAAGAGCTGGTTCTTTGAGAAAATCAACAAGATAGACAGACCATTAGCCAAACTAACTAAAAGGCAGAGAGACAGTATTGAAATCAACAAAATCAGAAATGAAAAGGAAGACATAACAACAGACCCTGAAGAAATACAAAGAATCATAAGATCCTACTTTGAAGGCATATACGCCACAAAATTTGAAAATCTAAGGGAAGTAGACGAATTTCTTGATCAATTTCACTTGCCAAAGTTGAGTGAAGAACAGATAAACAAGCTAAATAGTCCCATTTCCCCTACAGAAAGAGAAGCAATCATCGATAGTCTCCCAACAAAAGAAAGCCCAGGGCCAGATGTTTTCAGTGTAGAATTCTACCAGACCTTCAACGACGAGCTAATACTGATACTCATCAAGCTACTCCAAAAGATAAAAATGGATGGAAAATTACCAAATTCATTCTATGAGGCCATAGTCTCATTGATACCTAAACCTCACAAAGACTCAACAAAGAAAGAGAATTTCAGACCAATTTCTCTTATGAACATCGATGCAAAAATACTAAGTAAAATACTTCCAAAACGAATACAAGAACACATCAAAGATATCATTCATCATGACCAAGTAGGCTTCATTCCAGGCATGCAGGGATGGTTTAATATACGGAAATCCATCAATGTAATCCACCATATAAACAAACTGAAAATAGAAAACCACACGATCATCTCTTTAGGTGCAGAGAAAACATTTGATAAAATCCAACACCCATTCATGTTTAAAGTTTTAGAGAGATCGGGGATACAAGGCACTTTCCTCAACATAATAAAGGCTATATACAGCAAGCCAATAGCCAAAATCAAAGTAAATGGTGAGATACTCAAGGAAATTCCTCTAAAATCGGGAACAAGGCAAGGCTGCCCACTTTTTCGATATCTCTTCAATACAGTACTCGAAGTTCTAGCCAGAGAAATAAGACAACAAAAGGAGATCAAGGGTATCCAAATGGGAAAGGAAGAAATAAAATTATCCCTATTTGCAGATGATATGATAGTGTACATAAGTGACCCTCAAAATTCCACCAGAGAACTCCTACAGCTGATAAACACCTTCAGCAAATTAGCTGGGTACAAAATTAACTCAAAAAAGTCTGTAGCCTTCCTATAAACAAATGACAAGCTTGCAGAGGAAGAAATTAGGAATGCCACACCCTTCACATTAGCCACAAGCAATATAAAATATCTAGGAGGTACTCTAACTAAGCAGGTGAAGGACTTGTTTGAAAAAAATTTTAAAACTCTGAAGAAAGAGATTGAAGATGACATAAGAAGATGGAATGATCTTCCTTGCTCATGGTCGGGAGAATTAACATAGTAAAAATGGCCATCCTACCAAAAGCAATCTACAGATTCAATGCAATCCCTATCCAAATGCCTACACAATTTTTTAAGGACATTGAAAGTTCAATTCTGAACTTCAAATGGAAAAACAAAAAACCCAGAATAGCTAAAACAATCTTGTACAATAAAAGGTGCTCCGGAGGAATCTCCATACCTGATCTCAAACTGTACTATAAAGCAATAGTAATTAAAACAGCATGGTACTGGCATAGCAAAAGACTGGTTGATCAGCAGAATCAAATCGAGGACCCAGATATGAATCCACACACATATGGTCACTTGATTTTTGACAAAGAAGCCAAATCCTTTCAATGGAAAAAGGATAGCATCTTCAACAAATGGTGCTGGTCTAACTGTATGTCTATGTGTAAAAAAATGCAACTGGACCCATATTTGTCACCTTGCACAAAACTCAAATCCAAGTGGATTAAAGACCTCAACATAAAACCAGAGACACTAAGTCAGTTAGAAAAAAAAGTGGGGAAGAGCCTGGAGCACATTAGCACAGGACACAACTTCCTGAACAGAACACCAACAGCCCAGGCCTTAATATCAACAATTAATAAATGGGACCTCATGAGGCTGAGAAGCTTCTGTAAGGCAGGAGACACTGTCAAGAGAATAAAGCAACAGCCTACAGACTGGGAAAAGATCTTCACCAACCCTACATCTGACAAAGGTCTAATATCCAAAATATATAAAGAACTCAAGAAACTAAACACCACCAAACCAAATAACCCAATTGAGAAATGGGACTTGGAACTAAACAGAGAATTCTCAACAGAGGAGTATCAAATGGCTGAGAAACACTTAAAGAAATGCTCAACCTCCTTAGTCATCAGGGAAATGCAAATCAAAACAACTCTGAGATTCCATCTTACACCCATCAGAATGGCTAAGATCAAAAATTCAAGTGACACCACATGCTGGCGAGGATGTGGGGAGAGAGGAACACTCCTTCATTGCTGGTGGGAATGCAAACTAGTACAGCCACTTTGGAAATCTATCTGGTGCTATCTCAGAAAAATGGGAACAGGGCTTCCTCAAGACGCAGCTATTCCACTCCTTGGAATATACCCAGAAGATGCTCTAGCACACAACAAGGACATATGCTCAACCATGTTCATATAGCCTTATTCATAATAGCCAGAACATGGAAACAGCCTAAGTGTCCCTCAGTAGAAGAGTGGATAAAGAAACTGTGATACATATACACTATGGACTACTACTCAGCTATTAAAAACAAGGAATTCCCGAAATTTGTGGATAAATGGATTGAGCTAGAAATGATCATAATGAGTGAGTTAACCCAGAAGCAGAAAGACTCAGATCGTATATACTCACTTATATCTGCATACTAGCCCAAGAGGCATGTCCCATGAAAGCCTCCACTTACCAGGAAACTGGGACAGAGGGGAGGACATCCTATTGGGACTCTAGATGAGAGAAGCATGGGAGAATGGCAAAGTAGAAGGATCCAGAGGGTCCTAGAAACCTACAAGTAGAACATTATGATAGGCAGATTTGGGCCCAGGGGTCCCGCTCAAACTAAGGCACCAGCCATGGACAATACAGGCGGTAAACTTTAAACCCCTACCCAGATCTAGCCAATGGTCAGAACATTCTCCACAGTTGAGTGGAGAGTGGGATATGACTTTCTCATGTACTCTGGTGCCTCACATTTGACCATGTCCCCTGGAGGGGGAGACCTGGTGGCACTCAGAGGAAGGACAGCAGGTTACCAAGAAGAGACTTGATACTCTATGAGCATATACAGGGGGAGGTAATCCCCTCAGTCACAGTCATAGGGGAGAGGAATAAGGGGAAAATGGGAGGAAGGGAAGAATGGGAGGATACAAGGGATGGGATAACCATTGAGATGTAACAAGAATAAATTAATAAAAAAAAAGATAAACACTGTAAGCATTAAACCAGAGAATAACACAGAATGGTAATAGTAAGTGACTTCAATGCCCCAACACAGATAGATGATCAATCTAGGACAAAAGTTAAACAGAGAAATAACTGAGCTAAATGAAATCATAGGTGAAATGAACCTCACAGATATCTGTGGGATATTCTAGTACAAATGACAGAATACACAGTCATCTAGGCACCTTATAGAAACTTCTCTAAAATATTGAGACGCAGAGCAAATGTCATTGATTATGGAAAAACTGGGCTGGGGGCAGGGCGGGGGGAACCTTTGTGTATTCCATTTGACTGCAATAAAATAAAGCTTGAAAACAGTAAAAAAAAAAATAAATAAATGCTTGGTTTACACGATTATACTAAAATGTGTGGGTGAGAGCATGATCAAAACTAGTCATCTATTTTATTAACTACCTACTTGCTCAGAAGGGCAGTAAATAACTTTCCTTTAATACATTTCACGCCCCAAGACGTGAGAGCAATATTCCTATTTGATGAAATTTTGTGTTTGTAGTCAGTAAAGAGTACCGAGCCAACCTCATGCTGCTCATCCTAGCTGTGTGCCGTATAAACTGCGTCATTAAACTTTGCTATGAACCGATTTCTATCACGTTGTATTTTAACGTGTTGATTCAATTTTTAAATATCTATAATAACTTGATCTTTAGACTCTAATGTACAAGTTGAGAAATAGCGAAGTGAAGGTTTACTAAATAAAGAAAACTTCATCTTATAAAATTAATTTATTTGCCTCAAATTGTGATTACTTATTATTCCTAGATATTAGGAAGTTTGAAAAATGACACTTTAAAAAATCCTTTCCTTTTTTTTTTTTTTAAGATTATAGCATAATTACATCTTTTCCCCTTCTCTGTTCTTCCCCTAAACCATCACAACTATTCCACCTTGCTCTCCTTCCAATTAATGGCCTCTTTTTTCATTAATTGTTGTTGCATGCTACACACACACACACACACACACACACACACACACACACACACGTTTATAAATATACAATAAAACTTGCTTACGCTGTAGAACGTTACTTGTATGTGTATGTTTTCAGGCCTGCTCATTCAGTGTTGGATAACCAATTGGTGTGTTCTACCCAAGGGAAAGAATATTTCTCCAGCTCTCTGCAGTCCTTAGTTGCCTGTAGTCCTTTCGGTAGGGCTGAGGCCTCTTGGGCTATTCCAACCCATGAGATGTATGTTGTCTATTGTCGTGGTCCTTATTCAGCTCATATTTACACGGTCATGGTGGTGATACTTTGTGCATGCTGCTTTTGACATGACTAGAAGATACAGTGTCATGCCAAACTTCCTGATCTTCAGGTTTTTACAATGTTCCCTCCTCCTTGGGGATCCCTGAGCCTTAGGAGTGGGAGTTGTGTTCACTGGGACTAAGCTCGACAACTTGGCTCCTTGTAGTTTTCCATAATGGTCTCCATCCGTTGCAAAGAGACGTTTTCTTGATGAGGATGAGGACTACATTTTTCTGTGGTTATAATGACAAATATTTAGAGTGCAGTTAGTATTATTCTGGTTTAATAAAATGGTGGTTGTAAGCTTTCCTTCAAAATTCATGGCTTCACTAGCCCTAGGTACTTGGACAGATTTGCACTACCAGGTATGATTTCCGGCTTGTCAAGCAAGTCTTTAGTCCTGATGCTTGCCCCCAACATGTTCCTGCACTGTTGTCAGCTGTTTGGTTTGTATTTGGGAAGGATACAGTTTCAGACAGCTAAATATGTGCAGCAAATGAAATGAGTATTACAACATCGGATGCTCCTTGGTTAATTTGCTGCTGCATAAAAGTTTCCTGAAACAGTATTTGCTCAAAAAAAATTCAGGACATAATGCACTTCCTGGAGGCCAATTATAATATAATTAAGCAAATATTCTGTAAAGGTGATTCTTAACCCTGCCTAACTTTTCAGAATTACTTCCTTATACTCCGTAGTTCCAACAATGACTGAGAAACATCTATCCCTCATAGAAATCTAGGATAGAGAAAAAAGAGTTTGACATTTACAGCATCTCATAACCCTCTAAAGCACAGAGGTAATTAAGAAGTGATTGAAAATTTTACTTTGAAACCACTGAATGTTTTAAACAGGTTGGTGGTTTGCAGTTCTGAGATGCATCAGACCCTCCCACCATTCCTAGGTGGAAAAAGCAAAGATGTGGGAAGTGTTAGCTGATTTACTCACGTTAGAGTCTTCCTCAAAGCTAGCCTTAGAGATTTCTCTCTAGTCTTTTCAAAGATTTGGAAACACCCTTCTTACACGAAATCCCTATTGTTTAACCTAACTAATACAGCTTCTGTACTTTCAACTGGAAGCTGGCTCCATCTTGAATTTGATGAATTATGAATCTAAGAAGAACAAATAAAAATCCTTAAAGCATAAAATACAAGTAACTTATAAACAAGACATATTTTAAAATAAGATATTTTTAATTGAGTACTTTATCTTTTAAGTTTAACTTAAGTAATTTAGTTGAGAATATTCTATATTGAGCATGCTATCTATATTAGCCTTTCAAATGCACAAGTTGTTACCGAGTTGAAGCAAATCACGAGCATGTTGATTCCGCAGCCTTAGCACAGAAATCATTCTTCATGTTATCCTATAAAGTTCTGTCTTAAGGACTTAAAAACAGCTCTTTATGAGAGAAATTCCTAGAGAAACCCTGTTATTTTCCCTTAGAAGCTAGAGGGGTTATTGTAAGTGACAGTATTAGCAAATCAGAATCTATGCACATCATTAAAGATCCTCACCAGAAATCCGAGCAACAGAGAAAATTAAATTGGCTTAGCATAATCTGTAACATTTATAAACGATCCTTTTCCAAGAATTCTTCAATGATCCATAGATCAACAGTCCCCCCCGCCCCCCGCTTTTAAGGCTGTAAGTTTTATTTCCAACTTTTAAAAAAGCATTTGAACACTAAAAGCTGATGCACGATGAGCTCCACAAGGAAGTAAACCTTTACCTTTGTAACAACTACAGCTCCCTGGACCGTTCATCTGTATTCCATGTGCAGAACACCAGCTAGATACCCACTGCTCAAAGATCTAAAAGCTGCAAAGGCCAAGACTTTTCCCACCATGTTTTTCTGCATCAGCCATTCCAAGTCAAACATAAGCAATAAATGTGTGCACCTACATCAAACCATCATTGCTGCCTGAGGCCCAAGCCCCACAGGGCTAAGATCTTCTACCGAGGAAGAGTGCCAAGAATTTAAAAATAGAAACAACTGTGTTTGATCAAACTGCTTTCTATTTTTAAAGAACTGCTGACCATAGAGACTTTTAGACAGTAATTTGTAATGTTGTGGTCAGGCCCTGATTTTATATCAATTATTCATGAAGTATTTCTTTTAAGTGAGTTTTGCCTTTGAATATTTAAACATCATGCATTTTCATTTGCTATTCAGATACTTAATAGAGACTATCCAGCAGGGTCAATTAAAGTACATGCCAATAAGTTTCAGGATAAAATAAAATGATAGGTATGATGGGCTGTCTTAAAGAGTTTCTCAGCTATATTCTTTCAGGATTCTAGACCAAGTTAGATCTAAAATTAGAAACATGAGGGTTTTAAATCATAAGGTATTCAGATAAAAAAGTTCTAACTAATTCATAGGTCTTTGGATACCATTTAATGTTTCCCTGTTTACTACTTAAGCCTAGATTACTGCGCAAAACAAGTGTTTCAAAAGATTCAAAACACAATCTTGAGACAATATGTTTGATAGCAAAAACACCTCATGCTGAGAGGTGCGATCCCACCATGAGGTACTGACCTGCAGGTGCACAGTGCAGAAGCCCACATTACAGATGCATGCACCAATGAGATCACCTTCTCTCCTGGAATAACAGACATGAGCAATGGCCTTGTGAACAATAATTCATTAATATTTTCAGATTGGAAAAGATTTGTGATGGATTCTGGCATATTAAAGGAAAGTTAATTTACCCGTGGTTATTTGTTGAAACCTGGAAAGAACTTTTGAAAGGAAAGAACAGATCCAGAAAGACAGTTGTGGCAGCAAGAAGAGGCTTCCATAGGAAAGGTCTGAAGGTCAAAGGTCTGAAGGTCAAAGGTCTGAAGGTCAAAGGTCTGAAGGTCAATGGAGTGGTAATAAAGGGAATGAGACGTGTAGAGAACAGCTCCCCAAACTGAAGCATTTGCCCATTAAAATCACTGTCTATTCTGGTAGTGGACAACAATGTCCTTGAAGGCCACATGGTTTTGTTTCCAACATAGATGATTTAAAAGGATTTTGATGTAGGAGAAAAGGGTCCTGTGTTGAGAACAACATGAAAATACCAGGAAGGCAGGAGCCTGACAGCAGCTTGAGAGAAGACTGGTAGTGCTTGAAGCTGTTCAAATGGCTGTCATCACGCATAATCTCCAGCGTTATTCTGAAAGTCATGGTAACCATCACTGTCAGGTTCTGACATCCGTTCAGAAACAGGAGGCATCATCAAAAGCCATTGTAGGGGGATTTTGGAATGACTCTGAGTAGGTCGTTTCTTCATTAATGGAAATGTGAATGAAACCAAATAGTACAGGCGTCTTACAATCTGCAAATCCACCCACTCCATGGTGTATTTCTATTTACTGCGCCTTTTAGCATTTTGTGTGCTTATTACCACATACTGGCAATTTACAATTTCATCTTATTTAAGTTAGCTTGAACTAATAAAGAATTTATGTATCAAGAGAGAATGGTCAACCACACTCAATAGTCTGCTTCTGCCTACTTGAAGTTATTACCCTCTGACTTCTGTAAGGTATGAAGGCAGGGCTATCTGAAGCATTCAGATGTACAACGTCATATGTGTCATCAAGTATATAAAGATGAAGCTCCTGAGAGAGTTCATGCCTGACACTGCCTAGGTGGTCTAGAGACCTCGGGTAGAACTAAAAACACAATTGGAAAAAAATTTCAATGAAATGATTCCTAATGATATTCTGCTATACTCATAGATCGGTGGCTAGCTCAGTCTTCATTAATGTGGCTTCCTCCAGCTGCTGATGGGAGCAGGTACAGAGACCCACAGCTAAACTCTAGGCAGAGCTAGTGGAGCCCTGTAGAAGAGGGAGAGGAAGGATTGTAGAAACCAGAGGAATGGAGACAGCCAGGAGAACACAAACCAGAGAATCAGCTTAGCAGGGATGATAGGAAGGGTCTCATAGACACTGAAGCAGCAATGACCAAGCCTGCATGGCTCTGGGCTAGGTCCTCTGCGTATACGTTGTGGTTTTATAGATGGAGTTTTTTTGTGGGACTCCTATCAGAGCAAATGGGGCAAGGGGTGTCTCTGACTCTTTTTCCTTCTCTTGGGATCATTTTCCTCCTATTAGGTTGCCTTCTCAAGCCTTAATATGAGGATTTGACCTTAGTCTTACTGCGTCTTATTATGCTGTGTTCAGTTGAGCACTGGGAGAACTGCTCTTTTCTAAAGGGAAGCAGAGGAGCAGTGGACCTGGCATTGAGGAGAAGTAAGGGGGCGGGGCTGGGAGGAATAGAGGGAGAGGAGGCTACAGTTGGGATGTGTTGTATGAGACAAGAACAAGCAAACAAACAAAAGAATGAATGAGTGAATTTACTTAAAATAAAGATAAGAGAGCTGGGCGTGGTGGAGCACACCTGCAATCCCAGCACTCGGGAGGCAGAGGCAGGCACATCGCTGTGAGCTCGAGGCCACCCTGGTCTACAAAGTGAGTCAAGGACAGCCAAGGCTACACAGAGAAACCCTGCCTTGAAAAAAAAAAATATATATATATATAAAGGTAAGTAAATAAAGTTTATTTATGATATCAGAGAAACTACTTAATCATCTTTTGGTCAGATTAAAATCTATGAAGTGAATCTAAAAATCCACATAATGATTAACGTATTATATTATATTATATTTGTTGTTATATTTATTAGAGCTTATCATAAAAAGCTTAGAGCAAATATCAAAACATGGGAATCTTATATACAGAGTAGCTGGAAAGACAAATAAACATTTAAGTGGACTGCCATCAAGCACATGAAGTATGCAGCGGATGTCATTTACATTAACATAGATTTGAGACTTTCCACAAAAGCACTTGAATAAAACTTTCATTAATAAGTTAATAAGTTCTTGAATGCAGCCTACTAAATTCTCAAAATAAATTACTCAATTATGTTTAATATTAAATATTTATTTAGCCAAATGGATTATAATATTACTAATAAATAATATTTGTTTTACATTAATAAGGTTATGCATTGAATTTATGCATATGTAAATAGTTTTCCTATAAAAAAGGATACTATTTATGAGAAATTCTTACTCATATCATGATCTTATAACAGCCAACTTATACTTTCTTTTTAATGTTAGGGACAAGGGGGAAATAATAGTTCCCTAGAAAATATATAATTAGAAAGATGAATTTTTACAAGGTATATTATTCTAGAAAAGAGATTCCAAAGCAGATTTCTGGACATCGCTATAAAAAATGTGAGCTTGCATATTAGAAGTATATGATGAGCCAAGAGAAACTTTCTAAGAGTGACCAGTGCCAACTCTTTATGGTCAGCATCCAATGCAAGGAAGCAGAGCCACTGAGAATGCCATTCAAATCCGAATCACAGATCAAGGAAATATCAAGCTGGTATGTTACATCCCTACTTACCGCTCTCCAATGGCTCCAGGAATGATGAAGAGAAGAGAAGAGAAGAGAAGAGAAGAGAAGAGAAGAGAAGAGAAGTGAATCTGCAGTAGAGAGGATTGAGCAGGTGGAGAGTGGCTGATTAAGGGAAACCAACCTTTGGTTGAACACCTAGCTAGAGAAACCAGCTGTTGAGGAGAGGTTGAAGAACAGAAGAAAAAGAAATACTTGGAGACCTGGGCATATGCAGTACAAGCTGAAAGTCTTAAAGCCCAGGAGAACTTTTTTTCTGGCTCTCTACCTGTCCCCATCTCTGTCTTGCTTGCTATCTGACTCCTTGCTCCTTGCTCACTTACTTTCTTGCTGTCTTACTGTCTATCTATCTATCTTGCTTGCTGTTGCTCATCTTTCTAATTTTCTTGCTTGCTGCTACCTATCGTTCTATTTCTCTTCTTGCTTGCTGTTCCCCATCTCACTCTAGCTTACTCTCTCATGTCTGTTACTTTTTTGCCCCCCCTATTCCTTGGGCCAACCCCAGTATTTTATTGAAATGAAGTTCAATTTTTTTCATTACAGATTACATCATTGTTTTTCCATCTTTGCAATCACTAGGGCAATCAAACATCAACAGAGTAACAAGGAAATACAAAAAGTTCTGTAATCTACAACAGAAATCAATCAATTTTCAAGCAATGGTCAGCATGACCTGGTCTTTATCTTTTAAACAACACATGGGAAAGTTTAATCATAAATTCCCCTGGGCTAAAGCCAATGTGTTTACAAGATGGCCATAGCAACATAGCTTGATCTAAATGTTCTCTAAAGAAAAACTTGATGTACTTCCAGTCCCAAACCAACAGGCATGCTGTCCAAGACTAGGCTAACTGCCAAGGGGTCTTCTACTGTAAAATATCTGTAGAACATGATGCTCCAAGTCCACCGTCTATTGCTCTTAAAAAAGATTAGAAAGAAACATTTGTACAGGTAACAGTATCTAGCCAGGTACTGTTGTGACAAAGGTCTTAACTTTCGTGCAATTTCTGCTTGGGTGCCCACAGTCATAGAAAAACCTCTATCATTGTCTCAAGCCTTTGGCCAGATGCCCTCTTTCAACATTTTCTGTGGGAAAAAGTTTTCCCCATATGATTTTCCTTGGGGCTGAGAAATAAGAGAAAAAAGAGTTTTAGGAGAAATCGCAGATTTCTAAACATTACACCTGGACCATACATAATATTTGGGGGCAGTAGTGATCAGCCAGAGTTCTTTGGGACTTGGTCAAGCAAAGCCTCTATGACTTATCCTCATGTCTGCAACACCTACTAGCCAGCTTTCACAGAACCGGAGAGTGCTGTTCACACTACAGAGGAAAAAAAGCATCACCAGTCTTACCAAGGTGTGACTCCTCTGAGCCACAAAAACAACCGCCTTGACAAGTTATGCCTATTGGTGCAGTAGTTTCACAAAGGTCATGGGAATAATCAGCTGCTTACTAATTAAATTTAAGTTTCATTCCACAAGTTGAAGCCCATACTTGGCACCATTATTGGGACAAAAAACCTGTGCATAGATAGACCACAGGACATATTAAAGGATCTATTACTAGTACTCTGCTAAGTGGATATAATAACCCAACAGCTAGTAGCTCACTCTTGTACCCATAGATTAGTTCATTGGTTAAACCGCATCATAGAAGCTTATTTTTGCAGTAGATGATGCTTAACACAGAGACCCACCACAAGTCAAAGCACAGAAAATAAGAGATTGTGGAGTGTTCAGTCCTAAATGGGACATCTATATCACACTCCTCCTCCCAAGTCCCATGGGTAGTAAGACGGGAGAGGAGGCAGAAAGATTGTAAGTGCAAGAGCTAAGGAATGGCAAGGAGGAAGCAGTGTTGTCCAGGTACAGCAGGTCAGTTGCATACATGAATTTACAGCAGTTGAGACACTATGCACAAAACCCAAGCAAGTTAAGGCCAAACAAAACTCTAGTATAGAGAGAGGAGATGGCATCAAAATCCCATGCCTAGATAAGAAACCATTGACTGCTGATAGCTGCTGGGAAAGGGACTGCCAGTTTTCTTTAAGGGCTCGGTCCCTGGTCCTTAGACTACTTTACAGTGAAGGTCACATATGCAAATGATCTTAAGTGAGCAGTACAAATTGAACTTGATGGAATTTAAAGCAAAAAATTAAAAAAAAAAAAAAAAACCAGGATATAAAGTTGAGTGGATAGGAGAGATTTATCTGGTAGGAACTGGAGGGAGAAGTATGACTATGATCAAAATGCATTTAACGAAATTCGCAGAGAACTAATAAAAATAAATAAAGATCCATGGCATCAGTGCTATTTGGGCTTATTGCTGTTAGTGGTTCACTTCTATTCTTCTCAGTCCAGAGACTAGGAGGTATGCGTGTGTGTGTGTGTGTGTGTGTGTGTGTGTGTGTGTGTGTGTGTGTGTGTGTGTAGTATATACTTATGTTATTTATACATATTATTTGCCTATAAAATAAACTTGACTTTATAGTGGTGTTCCAGACACAAATATATCCCTTCTGATATTAAATGAATCATCTAGATGCTTTCTTTGGGTAAGTAGACTATAATAGTTGATGTCACTTCTGTGCTTAGGTTACTAAGGATTGTGATGTCTATCTTATTAACATACCCCATTGCTTTCCTACTTTGTATGCCTTGATAAAACATATTATTGGGGGTAACGGTCGTGTGACATGGACCAAAGAACAACCTCAGTATGTTAGGCCAGCAGCCTGTTGGAATCAAAGTATGGCATCATTAAATGGCCACAGAAGTTGAATTTTCTCCCCCAAAAAACCCTCAGAAGGATCAGAGCCAGTGCCTGATGTCAGCTTTAGGAGAGACCAAGAAGCAGAGAATAAAAGGATCTCATGCTCAAGTCTCTGACTCACAGAACCACAAGGAACATAAATGTATATCAGTATAATTCAGTTCTGGGTTAGTTTTAATATAGTTTAATATGTAGGTTCATACTATTTCTTGAATCTTGACTAATATCACTGGAATTGTATTTTTAATGTTTGGGTTTTTTTTCTAAGGTTTCTTCAATAAGTTTGACTTTCATAATTTTTTGGTAATTTTTAATTTATGTGCATTGGTGTGAGGGTGTCAGATCTTGGAGTTACAGACAGTTGTGAGCTGCCATGTGGGTGCTAGGAATTGAACCGGGGTCCTTTGAAAGAGCAGACGGTGCTCTTAACCACTGAGCCATCTCTCCAGCCCTCATAATTTTTTAATCCAATGAAAACTTCTATTTTAGAATATCTATACCATGGTCTCACAAGCAGTCAAGAGGCACACAGAGCCTTGCATTTCCTTGAGTGTGCACACTATAAATGCTCTGTGTACCCATAGCTTACTTTGTCCATTTCCAAATGAACCTATATACCTGTGTGTATGTTCTTACCCCTACCTCTTTTTACCTCACCCTCAGAATAGGCTGCCTGTAAGACACATCAGATTCCTTTCTTTAGAAATGGATTCGATTATTTGTACCAAATGTCAAACCTAAAATGTCTCATTGGAGCACTCTACCACAGAACCTCATACTCTGAGAATGCAGCCACAGAGCAGAACAAAAACAATTTCTCCAGCCATCTTCTCTAACGATATTTATTATCACTTTCTGCATTCAGCCAGAACCCATTAATATTATAGGCGTCCCTACTTTGACTTGTAAATGCTCCAGATAGCGTGTTAAAGGCTTCAATATCTTAGTCAATAGGTTTCCCCATTCTGGCTTCCTTTGTGCAAAATAACTAAATGATATAAAAGGTAAATTAATTTGTTTCTTTCTCTTATTCCCAGACAAATATTACTCAATATACCTGTTTACCTAATACATTGAGTTACAGCAACTGTGTTTTATAAGCATAGAAAGTAAATGTGTGCCAATGAATTTTTTCCTAGAAAATAATCCATATTTATAACTAAATGTTATAGCTGGGAGTTGTATCAGCATAGAAGGCCTTCTCTATGAGTTTGTATTGCTATGGTTTTGAGTCAAGACAGGCCACAGGGAAAAGTGTCCTTGAGGCATGGAGGAATAAGTAAAGCAAGCAATAATGGCTTCTCTCAAAGCCCAGTGCAGAACTATGCGCTGCTGCAGCTCCTAGAAGAACTCAGCAACCTGCTTGTTCACCTTTTTTCCTGTTTGCTTCAGTCAGTGGCACCTCCAGATTCCATTAAACTGTCTTTATAAACTCTTGGTCCCCTATAAGGGCAGAAAATAATTGCACCACATCTCCTTCCATTGTCTCACCCTTTAGGTGTCAAGGGAATCTGGGAAGTATATATATATATATATATATATATATATATATATATATATATATATATATATATATATATATATATATATATATATATATATATATATATATATATATATATATATATATATATATATATTTTTAATTACACCAAGTGCATACTAGCTGTCCCGTCTAGTTGTATGTCAATTTGACACAAGCCAGAGTCATCTGAGAGGAGGGATTCCCAATTAAGAAAATGTGCCTATACAAACCAGCTTTAAGGCATTCTTTTAATTAGTAATTGGTGTGGTAGGGTCCGGTCTCTGATGATGCCATGCCTGGGGTGAGCAAGTCATGATGAGCAAGCCAGTAAGCAACACCACTCCACGGCCTGTTTCAGCTCCTGCCTCCAGGTTCCTGCCTACTCAAGTTCCTGCCCTGACTTGTCTTAGTGATGAACAGTGACATGAAAGTGTAAACTAAATAAATTTGTTCCTACACACACACACACACAAAAAAAAATCCTGGTCCTTCCAGGGAGACATGAATCTCCAGATGCAAGTATGCCAGGTTCTTCTACAGATAAGTGGCATGGCTGAAGTTGAAGGCAGAGGATACGGATGGGTGATTAGTGGCATGGCTGAAGTGGAAGGCAGAGGATACAGATGGGTGATTAGTGGCATGGCTGAAGTGGAAGGCAGAGGATACGGGTGGGTGATTAGTGGCATGGCTGAAGTGGAAGGCAGAGGGTACAGATGTGTGATTAGTGGCAGGGCTGAGGTGGAAGGCAGAGAATATGGGTGGGTGATTAGTGGCATGGCTGAGGTGGAAGGCAGAGGATACAGGTGGGTGATTAGTGGCAGGGCTGAAGTGGAAGGCAGAGGGTACGGATAGGTGATTAGTGGCATGGCTGACATTGAAAGCAGAGGATATGGATGGGTTCTACTTTACTATGCAGTGTCTTCCCTCAGCCTATGGCTTCCATTTCATCTTTGCCTTTCTTCACTTCACATGCTCACTGCAGGCATGGCCCAAACACAGCAGACATAGGCTCACAATGAGCAGTTAGCCAGCTCCCACATCTTGGAAGATGAAACCTGTGAAATAAATTCTTCATGCCCCTCTTTTTGTTCGTTTGTTCAAACCCAGTAGTTTTTGTTCCCTGCATAGAATAAAGGGTAAACTATAATAATGTTTTGGACCTTTAAGGCCAGAACTTCCACATATTTTTCCTTCTAAGTTAGCAATTACTGTTAAACTAGGCATGATGAAATCACCTTGCAATGTTATTATGAGAATTAGGTAGAATGTATGTAAAAGCCATACATATAGTAAACCCAAATAAATAAAAGCTATTATTACCAGTATAAATATTTTATATAATTTTTAAAGTCACAACCCAAAATAGCATGTCATGATATGTAGGAAATAATATATATTATACAGATGAATAACTCATAAAAGCTAGAATGTTTATTAAAATGTGTATCATGCCTATGAAGAGTTCAAAGCAAAAAAATATTAAAATATTCAGTTTAGGTTATGCAATAGCTTCATGGTGGAAATTTTTCAGTTAACAAGTTCTTCAAGATAAAGTTCTCAGGGAAACTGAGACTAGAGAATCCTACAGAGTCCCATGAATATTTTTATGTTCACGGAGAAAAATTAAGCACAAAGTAACTTACTAACTATTGACCATGTAAGAGTCTTCTTAGGCATTTTAAAGGCAAAATAAGCTATAACTCTCACTTGATTTGCTTGTCTCATCGTTCCTCACTGGAAACCTAGGATTAGTATAACCCACTCATCCAATAACAGGAGTGCTCTACTTCCTCTCAGCTCTGTTTATTAGACACCTGTGCTTTATCTAAAATCTGAACTTCTTCCTGCTTTATGAAAGATATGGTAAGTCTACCTCCTGAAAATTCTTTACTGTCAGCACAATACTTTCCCAACCCCAAGCCCTGCTCTAGGATGAAACAGGAATGTGGCTGGAAGACACCAATTAATTCTCCTCATTCTCAAGAACTCTGGTGTCCCATATCTGACCATGTCCCCTGGATGGGGAGACCTGGTGGCACTCAGAGGAAGGACAGCAGGCTACCAAGAAGAGACTTGATACCCTATGAGCATATACAGGGGGAGGAGGTCCCCCTCAGTCACAGTCATAGGGGAGGGGAGTAAGGGGAATATGGGAGGGATGGAGGAATGGGAGGATACAAGGGATGGGATAACCATTGAGATGTAATATGAATAAATTAATAAAATATATTTTTTAAAAAGAATTCTCCTCATTCTCTTCCTCTTTCTCAAGGCTCCATGACACTTCTCCAGCCCCTCAGTATCCCAGTGTTGCTTTACCTTCTCCACCTCCTATTATTGCTTCTTATTTTCTCCAATAGGACTAATTTGATCTCTGTGTCATTAAACATCTATGTCCTGGGGCCAAAGCACAGCTGTTTCTCAGAAGGTTTTCTTTATACTTGAACTCATGTATCTTTCATATTAACTGCAAAAGCAGCTTAAAACAGTGAATGTCTCCCCTGGTGTAATACAGAATGAGAAATGGCCTAGAGAGCGGTCAGTTTTACTGTCCTTTCTTTGAAATGTTTTCCCAGGTTTCAGGCAGACTGATATTTTTTATATGTAGGTAACTGGGCCTGAGAGACAAAAGAAAAGGACATAAAAGGAGTGAGCAAGAACTAAGTACTTACTGTGGGACATGTTGTTGTCTACCCTTGTTTTACATGGACATACTAATTATTCTGGTCCCAACATTTCTCACTTCAGGTAAGACAGGTAATATGAAGCATCCTGTACATAGTAAGACATTTGTTATCTACAGCCCCCAAAACACTAAACACAATAGCACACCTGCTTTCATCACTGAGATGAGCTAAAAAGCATTGTCTCCATCCTTCCCCCTCACTCCAAATGAACTGAATGATCACACAAATACACAAATGAACTTACCAACAATGCAACAGTAATGACAATGAAATCTAGTAGCATAGTAATCTAGTTTTGTTGTGTGCTAGCACTTCGGCCAGACTTATACAAACACATTTAAATGTAGTTACTCTGATAAATTCTATGTATCAATGTATCATTGCCAGCACTCCTGTCTTGGCTAATGCCTCACTGATTCCTATTGCCCAGTGTTCTTGATAATAGTTTGACACATTCTCAGTTCTACTTGGTGTCATCCCCTTGCCTTTATCTGAAACATTGTCTTTACGGCTTTTAGTCTTATATTATCCCTCCATATAAGCTGGTTTCTTAGATTTATCAAGCATAGATTCTTTTTTAGCAATGTCTCCTTTAAAATAATTTCTAAATATAGCATCATTTCTTATCAGAATTTCATTATTTACATAAAGGTTTTCAACATGTATGTTGTGGCTGTATAATACTCACTAAAGTCATTCATTTTTTCTCATATATAGTTCTATACATCAGCATAGCTAGTATAAATTTATCTAGATTAAATATTATATATAGGATATAAGTTTGATACAATGTTTTTATAATAGGGGTTTTATTTGTTTGATTATTTATTTAGGTTTCTAGAGACATGGTGACACTATATAGCCCAGGCTTGACTCCAACTTGCAATCCCACTTGCCTCAGTCTCCCAAGTACTGGAAATGCTGGAGTATATTACATCGCCCAGATACGACATCCTATTAAAGTATCTCTAAGAATATTATGTGTGTGAGATATATGATTATCATGTACATGATTTTCACAATGAAGAAATGTCCATTGCAGCTTATGTTAAATTTTAAGAAGTCTTTTTAGTTGGTTGTCTTAATAATGGTATTCAATCATTTGCAGAAGATAACTTCTGAGTGATCAAACTGAACCTGAATTCTAAACTATTCCATGCTAAACTATTTTTGTTAGGAGTAACTTAAAAGTCTTGTCACTTTAATCTTATTATTTATAATGTCATGGAGATTAACATTCAAAAGCACAACTCACAACATCCCCAGTGCCACAGTCATGCAAGTGTGATATTTACAAGGCAGTGGAGATCACTGCTGTGGAACTGTGCACTTCCAAGCCTGCTCACTCTTGACTGAACCTCTAGCTCTCCCAATGCCTTCCAAGGCAACACTGTTTAGTTTACAGATTTAATAACAACTTGACAGCACTATTATTTTACTATTTGCCAGCCAACATTTCTAGACCTTATGCCAAAATTTGATTGGCTCTACTGAGACTTAATAATTCGCATTCAAACATCATTGACTTTGTCAAACAAAAATTGCCACTCTGTGACTAAAAGAAAAAAAGATAATTTATTATTTTCCTTTTTAAAAAACTTTTAGGAAGAGCTTTGATGCTTAAAAAATTGCATTTATTCTTTACATTGCATTCATTCATTCTTTCTTTTTTCCCTTATTTCTCTCTTTCTTTCTTTCGATACATAGAGATCTGGATATCAACCTAGCTTACTATCCCAACTGGTGAATCAGGCATATAATTAAAGGTTGATAAAGGCTATGAGAGCTTTACGTTGTGTTTTCAATCTAGTAGTGGTAATTTCTTAAAACTATTTGACTAGTTACAAAGGCTACATTTTACAGCTAATTAGCAACTTGGGGGTGTTTTAATAGAACAATTTCTAAAATACTTCTCAAATAACTATAATTTAAAAAGCATGAAAATTATTTTCTTCTCAAAGAGCTCTAGTAATCAAATTTTGAGAAGGATTTATTAATGAAACCCTCTTCTTTCTTGCCAAAATTATTTTTAAAAATCACTCTTTAATGATGAACAACTGCTTTCAAGATAGTCAAAAATATTATTTGTTCAATTGATTTTGGTATCCTTACACATAATTTTTATTCTAAAAATGCATAGGTATATGAACCAATCAATAAATAAGCCATTTCTTTGGTAATATTCTGTGAAAATTCATAGCAAGAAACAAAGGTAAGACTTTAGATTCTACCCATATTATACAAAAAATGGAGAGATAATTATTCTAATAGCTATAAAGATTAAAAATGACTACTCAAAAATAATCTGTTTATAGTTTTCTTGACCCTGTCATAGATCTGACAAATATCAAATTTTGGTTAGTCAACTAATAAGCCAAAAATCTAAAGAAGCAGGAGCCTCCAAAAAGAGAAGAGATGGGAATCACTATAAGCCCAGGTTTCTGGATGCCAGCGAGACAAACTGAAGGCTCCTCTCTCAAGGATTCCTGACCTCTGTGGTGAAGTGCTAAGAGGATCTCAAATCCCTGAGGGCTGTGGGTACCACAATGGACACCCACTTACAGGCCCTGTTCACCAGGGGCTCACACTGAGGGAACCTAGGCCTGTGCTGAGGAAGACTTGAGGAGTGAACCACCACATCTACCACTGTGGAGGTGACACTTTACTCATCCATTACCTTAAAAGGGTTGAAAAGGAAAAAAAAAAAATCCCTTAGAAAAGAATGCTTCCGGTTGAGGAAGAAAAACAGGAAAGAAAGTAGGATGGTTTTAGGGCCGTACGCAACAACCTAGAACAGCTCTTCTCCAATACCTAAGGAAATGCTGCTGCTTGTGATAGAGGCTTAACAAAATCAAGCTAAGACTGTCTTGTCTCGTGGCTCTGAGAAGGACAGTTAAATACATGGGGACTGCTGCTTACAGTGAGACAACTTCTTGGAAATTGAACTTCTCTAAACTGCAGAAAAAAACAAGAACATAGAAAACATGAACCTGAGTGTGAGGCATGCGGCAGCAACAGTACAAACCTTACAGGCTGTTTTATGAGCCAAGGAATTAGTACTTTCACAGACAATTTTAACTGCCCCGGTAAAGGTAAATCAATATGTCCAATGATGTGGAAGCCTGTAAGTTAACTGTGAATGTCAAGTCTGATTAGACACATTCCTAAGCAATTACAAAAGAGGACCCATGGCAAAATTGAGTGCCCATTTAATTTTTGTAGTGACTACACTGACTCTAACTAACATTTAAAGTATTGTAAGATGTTTGAATGAAAGTTTCCCACTTCTGAAGACTAATCTAAAGGATTAATTTTCTAGAACCACTATAAATATATTTACATAAATATACATCTGATCTGTGCTAATAGAACAAACTAGGCCTCTTTTATGGAGGCTGTACATCAGAAAGAAACGCCATAAATGGATTTTCAATGGAAGAACGATTTACCCAACACACACACCTTACGACCATAAAATGTACTTTGGGATTACAGTTTCGCTGAGCTTCATGAATTCTCAATCAAACTCAGGTTAAAGCATGCTTTTCTTTTTTTATCCAGTCATTGTGTAGTAGGAAACAGGCAATGGGACACAGGGTAGTGATTCTTGGCCGCTTCTGGAGATAAAAATAAAACTCAACTCACAGTAGCTTTATTTAGTTGATCCTCATATCCGTAAAGCTTTCTGCACTTACCATGGTTCAGGAATTATATTCAGACACAAAACGGGACAAGGCGCAATCCCTGTCCTCAGACTGGCTGTTAAATCTGCGTGCCAAGTTCTCTGATTAAAAGGCTCCCACAAAATTCCGTGGGCACACAGGGAAGAGAAATTGAAAACCAGACAGTGGCTTTCACAAGGCGCCCCAGCATGTTCAGTGTTTGAACTGAGCTAGTTAGGCAGAGAGAAACAAGTGCTAACCCTGCGTGCTGGCAATTCTTCTGGGCCTCCCCATGGGTGCACCGCGGGCCGTGACAAGAGAAAAGACAGTGTATAAAAGACTAGGTGTAGATCCGGAGTCTATGTCTAATCCTGAACTCTATCTAGCCATCGCAGATTTTATGATTTAGTATGAATTCTGAAAGCTATTGTGAGGGATTCACAGGGGTTCTGGGCAGAATCAGGCCTGAATATTAAGCCAGAGAAGGGATCGAGCTGATAGACTTGGGAAACGGAGGGCAGAAGACTTTAATAAAAGGCTTCAAGGCAGTGTGAGCTTCCCTGTTCTACAACTAGCTGGCTGTTGAAGAAGTATGCAGATGACATTCCAGGTGTGTAAAGAGTTAAGTAAACACTAAAACCGAGCTCATTTTAGGGCATAAGCCGATTCAACTTCACATAATGAATTTGTTACCTTAGTTAATTAGGATTAGTGCAGCATACATTTCCAAGACTTATTTCTTCTGGTTAACTATCAGTAAATACAGGGTGAGGATCCTGTAGATGATAATTATAATGATAATATGAAAATAAGAGCTCGTGCATATTATAGGCCTGCGGTATGTCATCTGGCTTTAAGGACTTTCCACACACCATTATAACAGTGGCCATTGTTTTTCAAGTTGTCCTCTGAGCGCTACTGTTCTTTCCTCCCATTCATTCTAAATCCTAAAGAAAAATCACACCAACATGCTTAAAATGTTAACTGTTAAATCATCTTTTTTAAAATTTATAGAGCCCAGACCATCTAGTGACCTTCAGATTATATCAGAATGTATAAATTGATGCTTAACTTGCAGAAAAGTGATGTGTTTATCTAAAGAATTGTAAGAACTAATGCCAGAAGGTTAAGGTCAATTGCAATGTTCTAGCCAAAGAGATAAAAGCCAAAGGATTTTGAAAAAGCCAAAGGGACGATGACCTTGCTTAGCACACAGTGTCATTGCCCATGACTTTGCTATTATTTCCTTCCTGTCACTTTCTATAAAAGCCCTCTCTGGTGTACCAAAGATCTGTCCCCAATCTTTTCAAAGTTCCTGCCCTTTAATAAACCTGACTTCTTTTCTGCCAACTCTACATATTTATTTACTTTTTATTTTTTAATTTACATTTTTTTAATTTATTCACTCTACATCCCAATCATAGCCCCCTCCTTCATCTCCTCCTGGTCCCACCCTCCCTCCCACCCCATCTCCCCTATTCCCCTCCCCTGGTCCTCAGAGACAGGAGCCCTTCTGCCCCTACCAACTGACCCCAGCCGATCAGATCAGTCTCATCAGCACTGCCTGCATTCTTCCTCTGTGGTCTGGCAAGACTGCTCCACCAGGGGGAAGTGACCAAAGTGCAGGCAACAGAGTCTACTGCAGGGCCATGCCCTGCTCCCCTTAATAGGGCATCCATATAGAGATGGAGCTGCCAATTGGTGCCATCTGAGTGGGGGGTCTAGGTCCTCCATGTGTATAGTCTTTGTTTGGTGCATCTATCTCCACCCCAGCCTCTGTGGGTCCAGATTTGTTGCTTCTGTTGGTCTTCCTGTGGCTCCCCTGTCCTCTCTGGGACCTTCTATCCCCCACTCATCCATAGAACTCCCTGGGCTCTGCCCAAAGTTTGACTGTGAGACTCAGTTTCTGCTTTGATGCCCTGCTGGGTGGAGTCTTTCTAAGTACAACTATGGTAAGAGCCTCTCATACTTATTTATATAATTATACTTAGTTATATAATAAGTATATCAATTCTTTCTCCCTCCCTCCACCCCCTCCCTTTTCCCTCCTTCTCTCCCTCCCTCCGTCTCTCTCTCTGTCTCTCTGTATCACTGTGTCTCTGTCTCTCTGTCTCTCTGTATCACTGTGTCTCTGTCTCTCTGTCTGTGTGTGTGTATGTGTGTATATGTGTGTGTATGTGTGTGTGTGTTTAGATTTAGGGGTACCCATGCCACAACAAGCATATGAAGAGCAGAGGACTACTGTGTGGAATCAGTTTTTGCCTTTCACAATTTTATGTGCGTTCCAAGAATTGAACTCAAGTTATCAAGCTTGTACACGCTGACATGAACCTGCTGATCCATCTTATTAGCCATTTCATGGCACTTCTTATCTCAGGTATTGGCTTTTGAGTGGAGGGTACATGGACTTGGATGCAAAATTGCTATCTCCTTAAATTTTCACAATTGCCAATTAATATGGACTAAGATATAAAAATAAAATAATTCCAATTCAGGATACGTAAGTTCAGACAATTCAAAAAAAGTAGGTAGACCAGCAAGGAAAGAATGCATAAATAGTTAAAACACTTAGTTAAAAACCCCAATAGGAGCCAGGCAGTGGTGGCGCATACCTTTTATCCCAGCACTTGGGAAGCAGAGGCAGGTGGATTGCTGTGAGTTCAAGGCCAGCCTGGTCTACAAAGTGAGTCCAGGACAGCCAAGGCTACACAGGGAAACCATGTCTTGAAAACAAACAAACAAAACCCAATAGACTTTCATAGTTGATATTCTGACATAGTGTGATCAATTGTTCAGGTTGATAGATGACAGTAATGAAAGAATAAAAGATAGTCAAATATTAGGCATGGCCAAAGTTCACACATTTCAGGTGGAATTTTGAAGCCTTTCTCCTAAGGGCTTTTAGATGCCATCTTTAAAAGCTCTTCCATTGTTGTTTTCATTATAATGTTCTTATTTTAGGACATGTTATAGATAAGTCAACTGAGAAAGATATTAAATAAGTTGAAAAATTACTCTACAAATTAATAGGACCTGGGCTTAATTGTGAACAACTTAAAACTCAAATGTGGCTTATGACATCTACGGTAACTGGCTTTTAAAAAATTATTTCTTTTTTTTTTTTTTTTTTTTTTTTTAGATTATAATACAATTATAACATTTCCCCTTTCTTTTTTCCCATCGAAATCCTGCCGTTTGGCTGGGGAGATGGCTCAGCAGTTAAGAACACTGATTGCTCTCTCAGAGAAACAGAGAATCCAAGTTCAATTCCCAGTGTCCACATGGCTCTTCACAACTATCTCTAACCCCAGTTTCAGGGGATCCAATCTCTCAGAAATTCAGGCAAAATACCAATGTGCATAAAAGAAAGAAAGAAAGAAAGAAAGAAAGAAAGAAAGAAAGAAAGAAAGAAAGAAAGAGAAAGAAGGAAAGAAAGAAAGAAAGAAAGAAGGAAAAGAAACCCTGCCATTGCTCCCTTTCTAATCCATGGCCTCTTTTTCTTATTAATTGTTGCTGCATATATAGTTACATCTATTCCTAAGTGCATAAATGCAACCTACTCAATCTCTATAATGTTACATAAATGTATGTTTTTAGGGTTGACCATTTAGTATTGAATATGAGCTTCCAGAGAGAGAACCATTTTTCCCCATTCCATATTGCTCATAGCTCTTTCTGTAGGGTTGAGGTCTCATAGACCACATTCCCCATGAGCCACGATGATGACCAGCATGATGCAATCAGTAGTGGCACAGATAACATGGCAGTAACCAACAGCTCATCAATTAGACTTAAGGCTAGCTTAGAAGGAGGGAAGTCATAGCTGGTACTGGATGCCTAGCCAATGAAATAGGGCTAGTGAAGTCATGGATCTCAGAGAAGAACCAACAACCACCACTTTACTAAACCAGCAAAATCCCTAACTACGTTCTATATACTTTTCCTTATATCCATAGATAAGTGCAGTTCTCACTTCTCATTAAAAAAATTCTCTTCCCAACAAGCAGAGACAATTTCAGGAAACCATAACCAATCAAAATGAAGAGGTACAAATGTCAGTTGCACTGAAAACATCACCAGTACATGCCCCCACACCTAAGTAAGGCTCATGAATCATTGAGGAAGAGAGGCTAGAAAAAAATTTATAAGCCAGAGGATTAGAAGTTTGTTGTGTGATGGTGTCTCCTAGGATAACCGACTTTTTGAATGAGAAACTTGAGTAGCCATAATGGAAATATTTTCTATTTTTTCCTTTTTTATTTTTATTAACAAGCCCCACTAAAGCTAATTGATATGTAAATTTTTAATCTTATGTCCAAAGAATTATAGTCAATTGATAGTCATCTATACAACTGTGATTCCATTGGATTACAGTAGAACTGAAAATCTCCTATTGCCAGTGACATTAAATGATTGTAACACCACCAAGTCAAAGAAAGGTTCTCATGGATTTGTAGTGATGTAAACACACCTCCTGTGCTGCCAGTCATGAAAAAGTGTAGGACACACAGGCACATGTATGGAACCCTAGATAGTAAGTGAGGAGGATATGACTGTCTTCTATAATATATACATTACTTTATAATGTTCCCTTTTACTGATCTATAGAAAAAGCTACACTAACATGACTGATAAACTGAGCCCAACAAGAAAAAAAAAGCAATAGATATGCCAAAGTGGATGGAGGAAAGACAACAAAGTGTGAACACTACATAAAGAATTGTAGGTAACTAAGGGATACTGAGAATAGGAAAACTAGTCTTCCCCCAGGGAAAAGCTCACCAGCTGGCTATCCAGTTAATAAGTGGCCATCCCTGAATACATAGAAGGAACATTATACATACTAAGCAGGTATTTAGGAATATTTACATATACATATACACGATGCATGCAATAACAACTAATAAAAAGAGACACCAAAAATTTTTAAAGAGCAAGAAGTAGTATGTGAGAGGGATTGGATGAAAACAAGTGAAGGGAGAAATTAAGTTATTATATCATAACCTCAAAAATAAAAGAAATATTTTAAAAATTGTTTGCTGAAAAAGAACGTGCATGCCATGCCAGCCCCAGCTGAGAATGTCTCATTTCCCCATTTTTAAGGATCACAAGACTATCTCATGACTAATGTCAGGGAGGCAACTCAAAGCCCACAGCTCCTGGTATTGACAGAATGAAAGTTTCAATTACTTTCACAAATAATAAATACAGTTACTTAAAATAAGCACTTTAAAATCGTTCTGCTTAAACTGTCATTTCACTTCTCCTGTGAGCATTGTTGAGGACTGCTGCTGTGCACAGATCAAATCACCCTCATGGAAAAACTTGGCATGATCCATAAAAGTGAAAAGAATGTGCATGTAATACATTAACTTTCTACAATTAATTCTGCTTCATTTTAAAATATGACAAATATAGCTAAAAACCCTAGATATATTTTCCTTCTGTTCACACAGCGAAAATAGGTTTTTATATAAATAGCATATACTTGTTGAAAATTATTCAAGCAGTATATGAGAATGTAAGAAGAAATCAAAAGTTATTTGGTCTCCCAGAGACTTAGCAATCCCCTACCTCTGCAGGTTCTCATGGACAGGCTCTCATTTGTATGAGTCCCTGTGCGTGGGCGTTGAGAAAGCATCATGCATTCTGCTTTGGCTGTCACAATCTCTCCTGTCCTCTTTGCCTCCTTCCATGAAAGCACAAACCCATGCATTCGCTTACCCTACACCTTCCTCAAACCATAAGGAGTCATATTAAAAAGCTGTTTCTTCTTTATTGTCTTCTATAGTTACACATAGACTAAAAACTATTGAGCAAATGCTAGTCTTCAGATGATGTCTTTCCTGGTTGCCTGTTGTCCAGTCATGCTCCTTAACGTGTATCTTAGTCAGCCTCTTGTGCTGCTGAGTCTGGGCAGTTGACAGTGAGCAGCAGTTATGACAGCATTCTGGAGACTCGACCTCAGTACCTGACCAAAGCTTGCTCGATACATCATACTATTATGACAAGAGATTTTAAATTTCAGCATGAACTTGGGTTAGAAAAACCCTGTTTTAGACTGTGTATGCTTCTTGTAACTAGCACAGTGCTGGAATGGTGTTCTTCTGCATCCTTACTTTACAGGGTAATACATTATTTCTCCACGTTGTCCGTTCCTAATGGCTGACCTGCTGGTTGGAAGAATTCTACATCGTATAATCCCGCACTGTTTTCCAAAAATGTTGACAGTCCTATAAACTAGGACTCTGATTTTTTTCAACTTAATAGAAATAAAGCAATAAAACATTTTCATTGTTCTTTTACATATTACATAATTTTGGAAATACTTGATATTTTGTTGGCTATTTGGACTTGTACTCTATATTTTGTTTACGTTCTTTATATTTATGGGTTTTGCTGCATTTCCATGGACTTTGTGTATTTTTATTGCCAAGTGGTATGAGCTTTTTATATACTAAATAACCATCCTACACAGGTCATTAATATCACAAATAATTTGAGTCCTTCCTTATTCCTTACCTTTGCTTTGGATATAATATCTGTCAAGGATTTTTGCTTTTATATTATTACAGTTGTCAATTTTTAATAACATCTAGGTTCTTAGTCTTCTTTCAGAATTTCCCTAGAAATCTTGCAAGATTCTTTTATTTTAATTCCTTAACTTTGATATTTATTTTACATGTGCCAGTTTGTGTGCATTGTAAAAGAAACCCATTTTATTTTCTTCTGGATTATAGTTCACTGAGTCTAGATCACTGACTAAATACCCTGTCCTTGCCTTGTTGCATTAGATAATTTTTATAAGCAGGGCATTTATTTTTATTTTTATTTTACATGGCTGACATCACACGTTCTTATGTGGTTGTCATGTATTTTATTTTTGGTTTTGTATGATCAAGCAGCTGAGTAGTCTGAGAACTCTGAGTCCCCTGGGAGCCTCCTTAGTACTGAGCTTACATGTGTGTGCCACCACACCCAGCTTCCTATGTAGTCTGAGTAATAGACATTCATAGTATTTTGGTAAGAATTTCTTCTTGACTATTGCATCGATTTGCTAGTGAGCATTTCAAACAAGATGCTTCATATTTTACCAGACTATAAATACAATTGAAAGTTCTCTGACAATTAGGTCTCGGTGTTTGCAATCGAAAAGAAAAATGTTCACAATAAAAATCAAACTTTTCGAGTCAGGAAAATAAAATTATCAGAGACCTAAGTCTAATGCTCTAAGGCCCCATGCTCAAGTGGAAGTATAAAATTTTTATGAAACTTCCTTTCCAAGTATTCATGAAAGCACCCAGGGGAGTTTCATAAGACTGTCTGTAACAAGTACTTCTTGGTGCTGGTAATGTGGCTTCTGAGCATATAATTCACCTCTTTTGCAGCTTCATAGCTTCTTAAGTTCAGAACTCTGCTTCCAATAGCAAACTTACCAAAACTCCCTTAAAATAGGGCTGTCAAAAAAAAAAAAAAAAAAGCTGCTGATCATGCTGGTGACTGCGGAATAGGAAGCAACAAGGATTTTCTTTCATATGTTTATGCAAAATGTGAATGGCAAGGAGAATATGGTAACTCTGGCCCCAAAAGTGATGCAGAATTTATAGTGACAGATCTTTAAATTCAGACAACTCATTCTTTGCAAGAACACACACCCGTGCTAACAGGGTGTTGAGATAAGGATAGCTCTCAATATTCGCTGCTATCTTAAGCAATAGTGGTTTGAATAGGAATGCCTGTCCCCAGCCCAACCCCCCACCCAACCCCACCCCCACCCCCACCCCACCCCCCCCCCCCCGCACGTAGGTTTACATATTTGAATGCCTAGTCATCAGGGAATGGCACTGCTTGAGAAGGAGTAGGTGTGGCCCTGTTGTGGTTGGTGTGGCCTTGTGGAGGAAGTGTGTCACTGGCGGTGAGGTTTCAACACGCCAGTCAAGCCACGGTCTCTGCCTGCTGCGGTTTATGCATCCAGACGTTGAATGCTCAGCCCCTCCTCCAGCACCATACCTACCTGTGCGCCACTGTGCTCCCTGCCGTGACAGGCCTGACCGTACTGCCTGTTGGGGTGAATGTGGACTGTGGATTAGGAAAGACCTGGAATGGCTGGAAGTGGGGCTTAAAGGGCCACACTAGCAGGAGCACGGAAGACAGTGATGTTCAAAAATTTAGATTATCACAGTCCAGCTCAAGAGGTTTCAGAGCAGAAAAATATTATTAAGTGGCTTACGGGCCATCCTTGTGATATTTTGGCAAGGAACGTGGAACGTGGCTGCTTTGTGCCCTTGTCCTCGCCCCCCCCCCCAAAAAAAAATCTGCCTGAGACAAAATTGAAGAGAAAGAAAGTTCAAGGCAACCTAGTATTGACTCTGTCATAGTTATTAGTTGTCACTCTTATGCATATTTATAATGAAAAGGAGAAAGCTGAGCATGTAAAAATATAAAATGTACAGTTTGAGGACAAAAGAAGCACTAGGAAATGTGTAGAGCTAAGTCCAGTGTTCAAGGAGTTTAAAGAAAAGTCTGCTGCTAAATGGAATATAAAGAGGGTAGTGATATTAGCGGTAAGACCCCACCCAGCTAAGCTTCCAACTTGTGAAAGTGAATTAGAGAAAAGCTTAAGCGAATGACAGAAACCATCAACAACAGAAAGTCGAGATAAATGTAATTGAACAAGTAGTCCAACATCCAGTCCGATCAAGCAGCAGAACTTGGCAGCTTCTGCCATGTGGTTCAGGCGTTAGACTCAAGGGAAAAAAAAAAAAAGGTAGTGGTATCTCCTTCTGAGGCTAAGGATATCTGCTGAGGTATTAGGGAGGACCCTGTATGGAGGCCCAGAGAGGCCATCGTGTGTATAAAAGTGAAGTCTGGATTGTGCTAGAGACTCCAAGATATTGAAGATGCCAGAGTCATTGGATACCTGACAAGAAAAGTTGCAGACCAGATATGGAACCAGCCCAAGAGATAGAAGTGTACTGCAGTCAGCAAAGCTGGATGGAGTTGGGGTTCTAAAGAGCACTGTGACACTGCAGAGTTTTCTCTGTCTTTCTGGCTTTAGTTCTTGCTTTGGTCCATCATTTTCTCACTATGCTCCCTTTTCTCTCTCTCTTTCTTTTCTTTCTTTTTTTTTTTTTTTTTTTTTTTTTTTTTTTTTTTTTTTTTTTTGGCATGGTAATATATGTTCTGTGTCATTACATGTTGAAACTATGTGATCTCCTTTTTTAAAAATATTTTTTATTAATTTATTCATATTACATCTCAATGGTTATCCCATCCCTTGTATCCTCCCATTCCTCTCTCCCTCCCATTTTCCCCTTATTCCCCTCCCCTATGACTGTGACTGAGGGGGACCTCTTCAGCCTGTATATATTCATAGGGTATCAAGTCTCTTCTTGGCAGCCTGCTAGCCTTCCTCTGAACATCTATGCTCCCAATACAAGGGCACCCACATTTGTAAAAGATCTATTAACGAAGCTTAAACCACACATCAATCCCCATACAATAATAGTGGGAGACTTCAACACCCCACTCTCACTGAAGGATAGGTCATTGAAACAGAAACTAAGCCGAGAAATAACATCATTAACCAATGCCATGAACCAAGTGATCTCCTTTTTTATTTTGGTTTTATAAGGCATCACAGCTAAAAGATTGCCTTGAGTCTCAGAAGAGGCTTTGAACTTTTGATTTTGTTTTGGTATTATTATTTCTTTTTTTTGTTAGGTTGGTTTTTCAAGACAGGGTTTCTCTGTGTAGCCTTGGCTGTCCTGGACTCACTTTGCAGACCAGGCTGGCCTGGAACTCACAGTGATCCACCTGCCTCTGCTCCCAAGTCCTACGATTAAAGGCTTTGAACTTTTAAACTTTGAGACAGTAATAGACTGTGGACTTTTGAAGTCCATCTGAATGCATTTTTACATTATGATGTGGCCATAAGTCCATGGGGTCAGCAAGTGGAATGTGATAGTTTGAATAAGAGTGGCCCCCAAATCTGCCTATCATAATGTTCTACTTGTAGGTTTCTAGGACCCTCTGGATCCTTCTACTTTGCTATTCTCCCATGCTTCTCTCATCTAGAGTCCCAATAGGATGTCCTCCCCTCTGTCCCAGTTTCCTGGTAAGTGAAGGCTTTGGTGGGACATGCCCCTTGGGCTAGTATGCAGATATAAGTGAGTATATACCATTTAAGTCTTTCTGCTTCTGGGTTAACTCACTCATTATGATCATTTCTAGCTCAATCCATTTATCCACAAATTTCGGGAATTCCTTGAAACTAAGGCACCAGCCACGGACAATACAGGTGGTAAACTTTAAACCCCTACTCAGATCTAGCCAATGGTCAGAACAGTCTCCACAGTTGAGTGGAGAGTGTGATATGACTTTCTCACGTACTCTGGTGCCTCACATTTGACCATGTCCCCTGGAGGAGGAGACCTGGTGGCACTCAGAGGAAGGACAGCAGGTTACCAAGAAGAGACTTGACACCCTATGAGAATATACAGGGGGAGGTAATCCCCCTCAGGAACAGTCATAGGGGAGGGGAATAATGGGAAAAGGGGAGGGAGGGAAGAATGGGAGGACACAAGGGATGGGATAACCATTGAGATGTAACAAGAATAAATTAATAATAATAATAAAAAAAAGAGTGGCCTCCATTGGCTTATACCTTTGAATGCTCAGTCATCAGTGAATGGCACTACTTGAGAAGGATTAAGAGGTGTGACCTTGTTAGTATGGGTGTAGATTTGTTGTAGGAAGTGTGTCACTGGGGGTGGGCTTTGAGATTCAAAAGCCCAGGGCTAGGCCCAGTACCTCTGATCCAGACGTAGAATTCTCGGCTGCTTCTCCAGTACCATGTCCACCTATGTACTGTCATATTCTTCACCATAATGATAATGGACTAAACCTCTGAAACTGTAAGAAAGCCTAAATCAAATTATTTTATTTTTAATAAGAATTGCTGTGTCCGTGGTGTCTCTTCACAGCAATGGGACACTGACTAAGACATGAACTAGATAACCACTCCTCTCTATACACAACCCAAGGTCATAGTCTTTCTGTTCCTACAGTAGGTGTCTAATACCTCAGTGATCTGTATTCTGTCAACTTTGTCATCAATCCCACAAACCCAGTACATGGTTATATACATGCTGCCATTGTACACATGCAGACATTGGGAGAGAGGTATTTGTTTTCTCATTTTTTTTTCCTATCTGGTACATTTCAAACAGCAGATAAAGGATAGGCAAATAATGAAAAAAAAGAGGCTCCTTCAGGTGGCCAAATTTGCATCAACATATAGGAGAGTTCCTGAAACAAAATGAATGTGTATTCTGAACTGATTGCCCGACACTAAAACTTCCTATCTGAGCTGATAACAAAAGTTATCAGTAAGATACTCTATGAATTGGTATTGGGCAAATAGCTGATGAAGAGTTTGCCAATTTATTCTTTTGGTAGAAATTTCAGAATAAATCTAACTCCCCAAAGGCCTTTCAAATTTCTGTATTAGTTAAGTCAATTCATGTTATATGGATTCTGGTATGAAACTGATTCTTTTTTAGTAAAGGTATTTTTAAAATTTTGTTCAGAGTTTCATTGCAATGAAAAATAGCATGAGATAAAAAAACAAATCAGAGAAAAAAATATATGTAAGTTATATCAATGCAGCACACCTCTCTGAAATTCACTAGTAGTTGGAAATAATTTTTTAAACAGAAGAGACCCTAATTTGCAAAGCTTAAAGTGGTTGAGGTTTTGTTTCTCAGAATTGAAGGTTCATTTTAGAACTTCAGAATATTTTGCCCATAGTCCAAAATGATTAGAATATAAGAGTAAATCCAATTGTGTTATTGAATATGGCTTCAAATCATTTCACCATCTTAAAAATGTATTTTTCTCAGAAACAGAGCACATTTGAACAGTGTGTTAAGCCTCTTTTGATGTGTTTTGACTGATTCGTTTTTTTAATTAACCTTGTAGTACTTTACTTTTGAAAGTCAGTATGGTAATGATAAAAAGAAACTGCAAAGCAAGATTGGTATGTACCATTCTGACAGGACCAAAGCAAGTAAAAATGCAAGAAAAGAAATGATGATATCAGCACCTTCTATCTGAAACAGCCTAGTTATTTGCCTTTCCATCATCCTTGTTTTATTTCCATCAGCATCTACAAGCTGTTTGCAATTGCTGCAAAACAGCATCCAGAAATAGTGTGAAGAGAAATCTCATCAATAAGAGGAGGAAAAGTTGCTTAAGCTGAGTGTAAAGTTACTTCACTTTGGGCTAGGTTTCATTCCCTCTGCGTTTAAGAAGGCCTGTTCCACCATTCAGAAAATTTAATAGGTATTTAATTTAACGGCTGTCATGTTGTCCTCCAGTAACCTCACACCTTCATTTCTGCAGCTAACCTTACCAATAAAACCACCTGAGCACCTCGGCTACACATTCGTTTAGCACACCACAAATCCAGCAGACCTTGACTACGTTCTCAGCAAGGCAAATAAATATGTTAAAGGAGCATCCTACTGTTCTCATTTTGAAAGTCAAGAAGCATTTAGTCTAACATCTCACTAATCCATCACACTGTAAGGGCATGTGCCCTACAGAACTTACAGATGCCGCGGTCCTGCTTGCCCTCTGGAATGGAGGGAACTGAAGGACACCTGCATGAGATCAGCTCGCTTATCAGGTGTTAGCTCCATGGGATGTGACACCACGTAAGTGTCAGGAGTCAGCATAGCTGTGCCTGAATTTTTCTGCAGTGCTGACTGCAATCATAAGCTTTTACTCTGGAAGACAAACTTTGGAACTTCAAGCCTCATAATAGAAATATCTTATTTCCCTCAGAGAGAGTCAACTGAATTAGAAAGTAGCACTGGGGACATGTCAACGATGAAACTTGTGTCATTTGGGATCTAGTGATAAGACAGAATTATTTTCAGCCATCTCAACAAATAACAATATAAAGAACTGTCAGTTTGGTAAAAGCTAGTTAATTACTAAAAGGGATAAAAGGCACTCTACACTGATTGAGAGACAGTAATGTCAGGACACAGTACCTATCTTGTCGCACACGTATCTCAAGTTGATGCTGTGTGCATTACACCCTGATACCAGCTTGCATTTGGGTGTCGATGTGGAACTCATGCATTTCTTCTAGACACTATTGTTTGGAAACTTTTGATGGCCCGACTGGGTGAAAACCCAAGCAGACTGTAGCAAGAAACTACCTGGTAACCCTTAAAGAAGCCGACAGTCACTCGTGGCCAGTCCATGGAAGTGTTACAGGACAGGGGAACTGCTGGTGGCCTTCAGACACTATTCTGTAAAATAATTGGGCCCTGAGTCATATAACCACAAGAAATAAATTCTGACCCAAACCCAAATGCTCTTGCAACACGGCTGTGTCCTGGAACACAGCCCTGCTGCGCCCTAATTGAAGCCTGCTGATATTCCAAACAGAAGATTCAGCCGGGCATGGTGGCACACGCCTTTAATCCCAGCACTCGGGAGGCAGAGGCAGGCGGATCGCTGTGAGTTCGAGGCCAGCCTAGTCTACAAAGTGAGTCCAGGATGGCCAAGGCTACACAGAGAAACCCTGTCTCGAAAAACAAAACAAACAAACAAACAAAAAAAAAAAAACCAAACAGAAGATTCAAGCAAACAGTGCCAAATTCCCAGCCTTGGGGAACTGAGTGAGATGTGTGGTAAGTTCTAGGTTTTCAGCAGTGTGTATGTAGTAGCAGAAGATTAACAGACACCTCAGCCTAAGAGGAATCCAAAAGGTTGGGAAGAAACCCCTTAAAGGAAGAGATGCGCATGAAGCCCGAGTCTCCTCCGCCTTCCAGGAAGAAGGTGAGCCACTGCTCTGATCACGAAGGCTCTCCAGAGAGCACTCCCCACCATGGACACATGCCAGACACTGTTACGGTCAGGGTGAATTTCATTCTATTAGGCTGGCCATAACATTCTAAAAAAAAAAAATAAATAATAAGTAAGTAAACTGAAAGCACATGAATGATGCCATGACAGTCTCTTTACCCTTCCTCTTTTTTATTCTGGTCATTTTCTTGTAATCTCTCTTTTTGGCGAAGTGTAACTCAGTCACATGCCCAGAAATGAATAAAGACTAAGGATCCAAATTTATTATCACAAGATAGACATTGGGGATGGGTTTTCAGCTTAGAGGCAGTGTGATCACCACTGACACAGAGTGCACAGCTATTTCCCAGGACCATCTAGGGCAGGCCCATATAACCTGGCAGACAGAGAGAAAGAGGGAAGCCATGGTAGAAAGGACAGGGGTGTACTCTCATGTTTTGAGTTCAGAGGTCAAGGACAGTAAATGAAAAACAGACTTGTCTTTCATCTGCCAATGCATATGATGAGCAAAGAGCAGGAGAGAGAAGATGGGGTCTAGATCCAAACTCTTCCCTCCTTACCTGTAAACTCTACTTGACAAGGCAACATCCCAAAGCCACAGTGTAATCAATCACAGGATGCCTGGAGCATCTGTACACAGAGTGTCTTATGACAGTTTGATTAGATTCCTCCATTTCATTATTTTATTTCATTGCTTGACTCTTTAATTGCAACCAGTTTTTGAAATATGCAAACTTCCACTATAAGTCAGCTTTTAAATGGCATCGGCATTATTAGCATTTTATTTCTCTCACGTACCACACTTTCCCTGCAATTATAACATCATCTCAACTATTCATTAAAATATAACCAAAGCCTCTGACCTTAAAATTAACCATCAAAAGAAACATTAGAAAATTCAGAGCACTGTGCAAATGTTCTGTCTTGTTTAGCTACCATTATCTTGTCAAGAAATCTATAGCACTTTCCAAACTTTCTCTCCCTCGGGGTTCAAGTCAGAGAAGACTTGCAGAGACTGTAGCGTTGTTAAGCAATTAAGCTATAAGTTAAAGAGTGCCCATGAGACAGTTTGGAATACAGTTCAGAAGGATTAGCCTCCTTTTTCTACCTAACATTTCTCTGAGATAGTCAGCCTTTCCTGGGCCCACAGGTACAAAAATGCATGTTCACACATGACTGCATTCAAATTCACTCCAAAGATGCTGCTATGTTTGTTATGGTCTAAAATTTAATTGATCAAGGACAAAACTCCCAAATGTATTTTGCTAGAGAAAACAGGAACTGCAAAAACAGTAACTTTAAAAACTTACATATCTTAACTCCTATGATGTGATACACCGTTTGCTGACACTATTGGCTCTGGTGATGGGACCATGTTTTTTCCTCCTCACATCTCTGCCATCTCCTGAATCATATCTACATTCTTATGTAGAAACACTTGCTCCCTGTGGTGGCAATATGTTAATGGAAAAGACAGAGAGATGAGAAATTTAATATATGACATTATGGCTTCAAAATAATGTTGACCACATTCCGTAACTCCAGCATACTCTCATCCTAGATCAAAGTTGCTTTAGTCACTATACAATGTATACACAAATAAAATATGCTGCCTCATCAACTTGTATAATTTGTACAACTTTCATAGCAATCACAATTATTTTAAAAAAAAAAGAAAGAAAGAAAGAAAGAAAGAAAACACCGAAGCCTGCCTGTTACTAGTTCAGTTTAGTTTAAATTGTCTCACCTTGAGTGAATTCCTGAGTCTGGGGCAGTGAGAAATTAAGATAAGCCAAACCTGCTGCATTTTTACATTCCTACATAAAAAATTGCATATTTAATTGGCTTCCCTATATGAATTAGTGGAGAGAAGGAGAATTAAGGTATTTCAGCAGGAAATGAGAGGAGATTTTAGTTCAGGGGAAATAGCTCCTGTTCACCACAGAAGTCCTTCCTTGGAATAGCAGTGGTAAAACGCAGCTTGCTCTCCTATTGTGGAACAGTCTTCAAATCATTTGGACAAATCAAAATATTTCCTTCCATTCAAAGCTTAGCCCTGCAGCATAGCCCTGAAGGATTGTGGTAGGACTGCTCATTTTTACAGTGCCTAAAAGATAGAACTAGGTCCCAAGAGTCAGAGACCAGGTTCTCAGAATACTCAACTACGACACAGCAGTGAGGAAGACTCCTGTCTTCTTCCACTCCACTTACTATATCATTTATATACTGGTTTCCATGGTAAGAAGATATCTTTATTGACCATAACTCTATCCATAGCAGGTGACGTCACCTCAATACATGTAAGCAATATAGAAATGCCTTTCTCTGTGTTACTGAACATCCAGAGGCATACATAGACCCAGACACCCAGCTTTTGTGACTATGCGCTCTCTCTCTCTCTCTCTCTCTCTCTCTCTCTCTCTCTCTCTCTCTCTCTCTCTCTCTCTCTCTCTCATCATCTTGGTTCCCCTTTCCTTTCCCCTTGTTTAAGATTCCCCAGGCTTCAGAGACTGTGACTCTCAAGGCAAACAGCATGTTTTAAAAAAGCAGAGCATCCTCGCTTCCACCCTGAGCTGCAACAACCCATACAGACCAACCACAAGTTCAACCATTTTAAGCTGCAGCTCTTAAGAGTGCTCATCAAATGGGTTTCTTGCAGGAAAAAAAATGTAACTGGAACTTAAATATTTGGTAGGCCACATTGACCAGGACACTGGCAGGGAAGGAAACATTGTACTTGAAGACCAGTGTTGTATATTCTTCAGACTGACGTGTGTGTGTGTGTGTCTGTGTGTGTGTGTGTGTTTAATCATTTCTTTCCTCCTCTCTTTTTACTATGCTGCATATTGGACTCAAGACTGTCACTGAGCTATGTCTCCAACCACCAAGACTGGTTTAAAGCAGATCATTTTTATGTAGTTTTTCTGATACAGGGTTCATTTTGGGTTAAACAAACCTAGAAAAAAAATAAAGATATGCTGATTCATACATAATTTGGAAATAATTTAAAGACTAAAATTGTAATTTTAGGTCATGTATACATACACACACATATATATTCATATATGTATGGATGAGAACATCAGAAAAATTCATGCAAACATAGTGTAGTATTTAAATACTAAAGTAACATACTTTTAGACTATCTCTTGGAAATTTTCTATCCAACACCCATCCATCTAAGTGTGAAAATCTGGGCGACAAATCTGATGTAGTTACCCTAACTCTATGTCTGAATGACAGAATGATAATTGTTGATTAATATTCAAGCTGATAATGGTAAGTCTCTTAGTACCTTTGTCTTAGGATATATCATAAAAAATCAATATTTTCAATATCTTAAGCCCTCTTGATTATACTAAGTCATTATATCATTACTCCTCTGCATAGAACAAACATGGAATACTACTCAGCTATTAAAAACAAGGACATCTTGAAATTTGCAGGCAAATGGGTGGAACCAAAAGAGTTTTTCCTGAGTGAGGTAACCCAGACTCAGAAAGATACACATGACATATAATCACTTATAGGTGGATATTAGCCCAACATAGATGTCATCTGAGAGTCTCCACCCAGCGGGGGAATCATCCAGATGCTGGGACTTGCTGCTATACTCTGGGGGGAGTACTGAGAGTTGTATGGAAGAGCGTGGGGGCTGAAAGGACCCAGAGGGGTCAGGAGCTTCACAGGGAGACCATCAAGGCTGGTAGATATAGAGAAACTTCTTAGAACACACACACACACACACACACACACACACACACACACACACACACACTTACACTCATTCATTTATATTCATTTGTCAACTACAAGTGCCATCAAGTCATGAAAAGATGACCAGCCAACATTTTGACTACAGAAGAATGGGTATTTAAAAGCAATAAACCCATTTGACAATCTTCTTCCCACTAAGTCCAAGGTCATAGGAGTCAACACTAAGCATATTTCTATGTTTCTATACTGCAATTAGGAAAATGAAAACCTATAAAAGAAGACATTATTGTAGTTTTTATAATTGAAACTTGTTAGGTCACATTTTCTATTATATTTTAATACTGGAAATTGGGTCAACAAATTCATTAGAAAAGTTTAAACAACAGAAAATGTAAGGTTACCTTTTCCAGGACAATTTACTTTTTATTGGAATGCACATAATTTAACAATAGCTCCTTTTCTCATATAATTTGCACATGACTTGAAAACACCTCAATAAAAATAGTACTAAGTTCTTCAGATGTGTAAGAACAAAAATCATTAAACCATTTGGAAAAACTATAAGCTTCATTTATTTTTGTGACCTTTCCAAATGTAGCCATCCTTCTTAGCAATCGTGTTGGCCACATCTATTTGAAACACACGGAGACTCTATAACAGAAGCTTAACTAGTTTTCAAGTCAAGCGAGAATCACTAGAAGGGACCTTTCTCCAGTGTGTCATACATATGATCACCTCAGCAGCCTCTCACCCAAATGCCCACCTTTAGTTGACAGCAAAACAGAATGAAACATTTTTTTCTTCATGAAATCTATGCTAAAACAAAACATATTTCCCAACTGGTAGTTGGAAATCAGAATTGGAGAGAGAGAGGAAAAAACAAAAAAAAGCATGAGTAATGAAATGACCTAAGATACGTTCTATCCACATTATGTAAATTATAATGACAATGACGATACTAAGTGTTAAATAACAGCAGTGGCTAGAGAGATGAATCAGGTATTAAGTTTTCTGCTCTTGCAGAGGAGCCAAGCACTAATCCCAGAACCTAACTGGGAGGCTCACAGCCAACTATGACTCCAGCTCCAAAGTGAGGCAGTGCCTCTAACCTCTAAGGATACCAATAGAGAATTACAAATTGACATGCATGCACACACAAACAAAATTAAAATTCTGAAATGGTTATGTTTCATTTGGAATACCTATGTAGATGAGAAAATTAGTAAAGGGCTATGGGGAATGGCCCTTCACAGAAAGGAGAGATCCAGTGCTATAAAAGCTTAAAGAGGAACAATGAAACAGGAAGGGTTTAACTGGAGTTGGATAGAAGGGCATGGTAGAGGAAGGAATAGCTGGAGGGGTAAATAACACAGACCTGTACACATCACAGATGATTGCCAATACTATTGGTTAACTTCCAGAATGTAGCGGTAAGAGCCTGTTCCTAAAAGTAATATTTACCTGAGTCACAGAACATGGAAATACCCAACTGGTACTGACCTCAGAAGCTTCATCTCTACTAACTCGCTTTCATAATACTGGAAAGTGCTATGAACACTACTGGATAAGAAAGGTAATTAGTCTTACCCAGCTGTGAACCCTGTGGTCTACAATAATGATTGTCCCAGCAAAGCATGCCAACTGCTGTAATAAAGACACAAAGATCCTGGGAATAGCCAACGACGTTCTGATTGGATTTAAGTCCCACTGCACAAGATTAAGCTCACGCCTGGCATCATCAAGCTAAGAACCTGTGGCTACGCAGGTTGTAGACCTGAGAAAAGAATTTACTACCATTATTCTGCTAAGTGAAAATAGTGTTACGCTGACTCCTAATGACTTATCTATAGAGTAATATATCGACCAACTCTTAACAGAGAAACTTCTGTTTTAGATGGTGATTAGCACAGATGCCAGGATGCAGAGTTAGGACTCAGCAGAATGTTCAAACCTAAAGGAGACATCTACCTCACATCTCTTCTTCCTAAAGCTCAGTGGCCATTGTAAAAGAAAGACTGTAAGGGCTATAGGCAGTTGGATGAATACAAGGAAACAGTGTTCTCCAGACACAGCAGGGCATGTGAACTCACAATTCCAACAGAGTGCACAAGACCAGTGCAAGCTCAAGCCAAGCCAACTCCCAGTATGGAGATAGGAGTTGGCACAAAGTCCCACCCCTCATTCAGGAGTGGCTGGCAATTGATAGCTTCTTGAAGAGCAGAAGTCAATTTTTTCAGAGTGTAACCCCTGGTAAGTCAACTAAGCCCAGCTGAAAGCCAAGCATCCACGAAGATATGGGTAGCATAAATTGGATTTTGTCAGTAAAAAAAATATAAAATAAATAAAGTAAATGTTATTTAAAATGAAAATACTATGAACATCTGGATAGTTTGGGCATTATGGATATTTTGTTAAGGTTTACTACAATAAAAATCACATTTCATCCATATTAATGGCTTTATAAACATATTACAATGCATTCAATAATCATTGTTATTCTGATTACATATAGAATGTCTGGAATATAAATAACAAAAGAAATAAAAATAAATAGCATCTACCTCTCTGGCCCTCAGAAGTTTCTGTGATAGAATGATCATCAATATGTCTCCCCTCAACACTGAATCTGGGATGGCCGAGGGCAGGCTTCCTAGAAAATCATGTACTGACCTTGGATCTTAGCCTCTGAAGTTTGTTCCCAGTGTGGCGCTTTTGTGAAGCTATGAAAACTTTAAGATCTAGGAAATGTTACCTGAATGTGAAAAGCTGACATCAGCCAGTCCCTAATCTTGTCTCCTGATCCCTAGACAAAAAGTAAAGTGAATTTGCTCAGCTACACCTCCCAGCCATATTGCAGAGCCCTTCATGGGTCCAAAACCGACAGTGCCGACTGGCCATGATATAGAAACATCACTCAATCTTTTCTCTGTAAACACGGACTGCCTTATGCGCTTCTTGAGAACCTCCCATAATCTTGTATTGACGTGCTGCAGGTCACTTTTGCTCTGAAAACCAGACCAAGACTCAACATATCTATCCACAGAGGAACATAGATTGGCTTTCCTATATCTTCATATGTAATTTTACTTGTATGTGTTAATAAAAATAGTAATAAACTATGAATCGTTACGTTATATCAACACACGTTCATGCTAATGTCCTTCTGTTTGAAAGCAAAGTTTTAACAACTTTACAGCAAGCTCTTAGAAAAATAAACCAATCGATGCCTCATTACATTTTAGTTCCTTTTTTCATTTCTTTTATACAACGCTAGGATAGGTTTATACATAAGTATTTGGGTGCATCATTAGGTTTTCAGATAAATAATTAATGAACAAATTTCTGTATATTAAGGCTCTTGACAATTGTTTTCCAAATAATTTTAAACAAACTTTATTTCCAAGAGAAAGTGAATTGTCATTTAACATTAAATGATGGGTAGTGCGCAAAACTATAAAAATGAACAAGTATAATCAAAATCTATAATTTTATTATAAGTATCTTTATACATTATGAATAAGAAACAGGATGAGAAGGAAAACATGAAAATATTAATGAAGATTCACCTAAATGATGCAATTATAGGCCCCAAAACATAACGTGTGCTTTGTATTTTCCAGTTTTCTAAATTTATCTATTAATTTATAATGAAACAAAAAACATTAATTAAAAGACATATAAATTGGGGTACAGCTATGGCTCGGCCATTACTAGCATTCGAGCACTCGGGTTTGGTTTCCAGCACCCCACATGGTGGCTCACAACCATGCAAAACTCTAGTGTTAGGAGTTTCAGCATGCCCTTCTGCCATCTATGAGCACCAGACACACACATGGCGCACATACGGAAGTGCAGGCAAAACACTCGTACACATAAAATTAAACAAATACATATTTTTAAAAAGACATAATATGCAAATGAGTAAAAGTCTGCTTTTTAAAAATAATAATTTAATATAAGATATAATAGTTCATTGACAATTCTTCTATCTCATTTTCAACTTAGTCAGTTTAGGCAACGATGGTATATAGCATCAGTACCGAAGCCTCAAGGAAACTAACTGGTAATGTCTATTTCTACAAGGCTGAGTTGACAGATAGTATGTTACAAGTGAGTCATTTTCTGAGTACATTTATTAACCAGAAGTGTAGTAAGTAGTACTTTTTTTGCAAACTTTTCACAAATAATTTATAGACTGAAAGCATCATTGCGTAGTGACTTCTCTTTGTATGCTCTTCCTAGCTCTTAGTGAATATTTTCGCAACTATAATTACCATCACCGTAGTGAAGTCTCTGACATGGACTAGAATTACAAAAATAAAATGTATGAGTTCAGCCCAGGGAAGGGCAATTAGGAAAGGTTTGAAAAGGTGCATTGGCTTTTGCATTGATCACAAGTGACATTGTCATTGTCATCATTAATCTCTCCCGGTTATCACAAGTACCTTCTTATGTTTAATGACCCATTGCTCATTCATCTCCACGCTGCCTCTGTGTCACCCTTTGTTAAGCAAGTACTAAGTGAACTCTCTTTGGAACTGAATCTTCTACAGTAAATAGCTGCATTTCTCGTGGTTTTTTCTAACCTTGTGTACCTGTAGCACATTATTCTAGTCACCATTAAGCTGGACACAGAGGACTTATATATCTTTGATTAAACACTTTTTTTATTTTTCTTTAAGCAGTAAACTACAACTCATTCTTCTGCACTCACTTATGTTTGTGTGTGTGTGTGTGTGTGTGTGTGTGTGTGTGTGTGTGTGTTTACTCATTACTGTGAAGATATATGTTATTTTTGTAACATGGATAATCTTTTGCTCTATGCTGAGAATCAATCCCAGAGGGTCAGGCATGCTTGACAGTAAGTCTTCAACCCAGCTGTGGCCTTGTCCCCCATGAGCATTTCTTGATTCCCCCTTTTTTTTTTTTTTAACAATAATGACTTAGATCTGATCTGATGCTGATGAAGAACTGTACATGGATGGCCAGAAACACATCATTTACTTAAGTTATATTCTGCAACATGACTCTCAGAAATAATTAACAAAAACTGAGTTTCCCTGCAAGCTACTTATTATAGTTGTAGGTGCATAGTGGCATACAATAAAGGATGCATATTTGAAGTGTACAATATAAAAAGTTACAGCACAAAAATATACCTGGAAAGTATTATCACAATGAAAATAATGGATATATAAATATGTGCATCACTCTGATGTTTTTTCTGTCCCCACCTGCCTCTTTGACCCAGGCAGTCATTGAGCTGTGTTATTCTGTAATACAGTGATATACTTTTTATCATATAGTGTATATGTCATGGATATACGTTTAGTCTGTTTTCATTTGGCATATTTACTTTGAAATATACTAATATTGTTGCATAATAATAGTTACTTTGTTCTTAGTACTGAGTAAAATATGTCTTACTACATAGATGAATGTGTGGGTTATTTGTGATTTTGCATATCTTTAAGTAAAATGCTGCTGTCATCCACAAATAAGTCATTCAAAGAGTGTAAACTCACTTATATCAAATAAATACCTAAAAGATTGGATGCATAGCAAGTTCATAGCTATCTTATATGTAACAGTAAAAGTATTAAATACAAAATAAAAACTAAAAGCTTGTGAATAAAATTTTATTGAAATTTAACTTTTCCGATCTTCAAAAGAAAGGGCAAAGAAAAAGCACATATGACAAGAAAATAATTAAAAGTTGTATATCATCTGATAGTAGCCATTTCAGAACTATAAAAGGAACTCTCAAAGCCCAAATCTTAAGTGGTCTAACAAAAATAATTGCACTAATGTTTTGAGTATCTAATTACCCCAGAAATAGCTACAGACTCAGAAAGTAAAAATGTGAGAAGATGCCAAAGCTGGCTGGTGATAAGAGACCAGCGAGAGTGACACCTGTAACCTTTAGAACGATTAAAATTAAGAGGACAAAACATCACCCTGTTGGCTAGGATTGTTCAGTTGTTTTCTGCTAGGAATGTAAATTCACCAGAAACGTTCTTGCAAAAGAACATGGCAGTTTTTTTATGAAGGCATCGCTTTGTAGCATACATTTAACTACAACATTATATTTGAACTACTTGAGCTTTCAAACTCTTTTCAAAGACTATACTATGTTTGCATAAACAAGACGTTTACATAGACATATGAGAGTTACTACAGCTAAGAGTCTGAGCTCTACTTGTAGACTTTACATAGGTAAGACAAGAGTTTTGTTTGGTTGGTTAGTTGGTTGGTTTGGTTTGGGATTTTTTTGTTTGTTTTATTTTGTTTTGTTTTGTTTTGTTTTGTTTGAGACAGGGTTTCTCTAGATAACAGCTCTGCTGTCCTGGACTTGCTTTGTAGATCCGGCTGGCCTGAAACTCACAGAGATATTCATGCCTCTACCTACTGAATGCACCACCATGTCCAACTGGAAGATTTTTTTTTTAACTGAAAATTCACATTTTAGCTATGGCAGCCTTGCCTCTATTCAAAACACACTCTGAAAGCCAGTATTCATAATAAAGAAATAAAATGCCTACATAAACAAAAAACATTTGCATACGGTAAAACATCTTTAATCTGGTATCTACTTCTAAGAATTAAGATATCCATTTAGTCAGAACTTGAGAAAAAGAAATTCTCGCCAGTTCCTAAATGTGACAAATTAGTCTATATTTTTTAAAGTCACAAAATGGTGATTCTGGTTCTAATATCAACCAAAATTAAATCACTTCAAAACTGTCAAGTCATTTTAAGTATTAGTCATGAGGTGGACGCTGTGACAGTCTTCCAATGTATAGATGAGTGAGATGGCACCTCTGCCCAAAGTCAGGAGGTTTATGATGTTGTCTCGGCTGGTGATGATTTACCCAAAGAGATCCTTTCATTAGTGAGCTTTATGACTCCTAAAGCTTGATTGTGGCAGCTGAACTGCCAAGAGCCTGTCACCAATTATCTATTACCTATTAGTGGGGATCTGTAAGAGGTGCATAATAATTCTTCCCCACATCCCTTCAGCCCAACTACCTGCTGCCCCTACTTTTAGTCTTATCATGTGACTGAGAAAAACAGTAACTATAGGAAAGGCAACTAGATCTTTGGAAAGCAACCCTCCCACTTCCCCCCATAAGTCATGCTAGGTCAACTAATAATCTTCTCACAGGCCAGTCAGTCATCAGCCTTGTTGAATGTTCTGAGGCATCTTCTGACTTGACCTCTCCTTCCTTTCCCCATGGCATGCCCTTTTCTTGTTCCCCTTCCAAGCCTCTGAGCATCACTTCTCAGGTTTCATCATATGCTCACCTCCCACCCTCTCCAAAGTGCCAACATACCTCATATTTCCATGCCTGCAATTCTCTTTGCTTCCAACAAAAGACAGCATTTTGATTCATATGCATGTCTGTAGCTGCAGTTTAAGTTCATGGTTTCTGAATCTAAATTCTAGCTACTATTTATAGAATTCCTACTATGTGCCTGTTATGCTAGGGGCTTTGCATATATTATCTAATGCAATCCTCAACATTCTGGCTTATTTTTCAATCCATCCCATATGTCCAGGATATAAGCCCAAGCCAATCCCTCTTAGTACACAGCAAAACCTTTTACACTTGCAGTAGAGTTTTAACAAAATCTTAAATTTCCCATTCAAAAGCCACTTTGAGAATTATTATTTTTAAAGACAGAATTTAGACAAATAAAAATCACTTAAAAAGCACTCAAATAATACACTCTTAATGTACAACACATGCAAACGTTTTCTTTAAAGAGAAACTAAATAACCAAAGTTACTAGTTTTTAAACAAACTTAATGGGAGGGTAAAAACAAACAAACAAACAAACAAAAAGAACAGGAAGTGTAACAACTAAACACAAAACACTATAGTAACCACGACAGATTCTGTTTTTTGATACTTTATATGTTCCAGGAAACTTCCTATGACTTCGTAAAGCTACAAATGCAAATACTGGAAAACAGTGATGTCAAAAGCTTACAATGTATCAGCTGATACCTGTTTCATAAAATACTGCCTCATCCCTAAATCACAAGACCACATGTGCCCAGTGTGTGTGTGTGTGTGTGTGTGTGTGTGTGTGTGTGTGTGTGTGTGTGTGTGTCTGTGTGTGTGTGTGTGTGTTTGTCTTGTTGTTATTGGGGTTTGTTTGTTTGTTTTGTTTTGTTCTAGTTCCTCATCAGCTCATATAAACTATTGTTCTATTTTAGACTGTTTCTAATGACTCCCTAGTATAAACCTCTTCCACACCTCCTCAGTGAAGTCTTCCTAAAATCCATATCTGATCACTTAGACATCAGCCAACATGGCATTCCTTTGCCACTGCCTGTTTGTTTTTTTTTTTAACATTTTTTTTATTAATTTATTCTTGTTACATCTCAATGTTTATCCCATCCCTTGTATCCTCCCATTGCCACTGCCTGTTTTTACATTAGATTAATATCTTCTCTGTCCTGATAAATGGATATTTTAGAAATAATATACAGTAATATTCTCAATCTTAATTTTAATTTTTAGTTTGACTCACTTGTATATTTTAAAGCTGCAAGAAAAAAGCATATGAAGAATATACATTAAAATGTGCACATGAAGCAACCCACATTAGATGCCATCCTGAGAATGACTATGGGACACCCAAGCAACTTTGAGCTTAGATCTCTCCCCACACACTCCCATCAGCCCAGCTGACCTGAGACACAGCCAGGAAAACAGCAGAGGAAGAGCCCTTGGGACACCCGAGTAGCTTTGGGCTTGGATCCCTCTCCACCAGCTCCTCTGTGGTCTGGCCCATCTGGGACACAGAGAGCAAACCAGCTGAGGTGAGTTGGGCACAAGCCACAACCCATATTAGCTGCCATCCCAAAGAGGTCTGTGAGACACCCAAACAGCATTGAAATTGAAGGTCTCTTCACCTGTTCCCATTCTGCCTGGCCCAACTGGGACACAGACAGAGATCCCATCAGAGGAACCTCCAGGCCTGCTAACACCATATATAACCAGATGGCTAAAGGCCAGCTCAAGAACACAAGAAACAAAACTTGGAGCCCTATGACTCCATCAAAAACCAGTGGTCCTACCACAGTAAGCCCTGTGGTAGATAGGTAGTAAGGAGATACTAACAGCTGTGACACCCAAGAATAAGATTTTTAAATCATAGGTGATAAAAATGATAGAAGCCTTGAAGGAGGAAAATAAATCTCTCAAAGAAATACAGGAAAATGCATTCAAACAGGTGAAGGAATTGAATAAATTCTATAAAGAATAACAAGAAAATACAGTTCAGAAGGAGAAAAGTGAATAAAACTATTCAAGACCTAGAAAGAGAATTAGAAGCCACAATGAAAACACAATCAGAGGCAGTCTTGGAGTTGGAAAACCTAAGGAAGGGAACAGAAACTACAGAGACAAAACCCAACAGAATACAAGAGATGGAAGAAAGATTCTCACACATAGAAGATATGGTTGAAGTTATCAATCAACGAAAATGTTAAAACTAAGAAGTTCCTGACACAAAATATCCAAGAAATCTGGGACACTATAAAAAAGTCCAAACCTAATAAGAATAGAAGAAGGCAAAGACTCCAAGATGCATGGTCTAGAAAACATTTCAACAAAATCATAGAAGTAAACTTCCCCAACCTAAAGAGAAAAATACCAATAAATATACAAGAAGTCTACAGAATTCCAAATAGATTGGACCAGAAAAGAAAATCCTCCCACCACATAATATTCAATACACAAAACATATAGAAGAAGGAAAGAATATTAAAAGCTGCAAGAAAAAAAGGCCAAGTCACATATAAAGGCAAACCCATCAGAATTATACCCAACTTCTCAACAGAGACTATTAAAGCCAGAAGGGCCTGGACAGATGTGATGCAGATGTCAACCCAGACTACCATACCCAGAAAAACTTTCAATCACCATAGATGGGGAAAAAAAGGTATTCTACAACAAAACCAAGTTTAAACAATACCCAACCACAAGTCCAGGCCTACAAAAGATACTAGAAGGAAAACTCCAACCTAAGGAGGATAACTATACCAAAAAAAAAAAAAACCAGGAAAAAGAATAAACCCACATCTGCAAAATAAAAAATAAGGAAACACACACACACACACACACACACACACACACACACACACACACACACACACACTACCACCACCAGCATCAAGAAAACAGGACTAACAACCACTTGTCATTAATATCTCTTAACATCAATGGCCTCAACTCCCCAACAAAAAGACACAGGATAGCAGAATTGATGTGAAAACAGGGCCCATCATTCTGCTGCATACAAGAAACACACCTCAGCTATAAAGATAGATATTACCTCGTAGTAAAGGGCTGGAAAAAGGTAGTCCAAGAAAACAGGCCCAAGAAGCAAGCTGGACTAGCCATTCTAGTATCTAATAAAGTCAATCAAAAAAGATGGGGAAGGACACATCATATTCATCAAAGGAAAACTACACCAAGATGACATCTCAATCCTAAGCATATATGCTCCCAACACAGGAAAACCCACATTCATAAAAGAAACATTACTAAAGCTTAAGGCACACATCAAACACCACTCATTAATAGTGGGAGACATCAATATCCCACCAATAGACAGATCATCAAGACAGAAACTAAACAGAGAAATAATGAAACTAATAGATGCCATGAGTCAAATGGACCTAACACATATCTACAGAATCTTTTGCCCAAACACAAAAAAAATATATCTTGGTGTAACTCTAACCAAGCAAGTCAAAGACCTATTTGGCAAGAACTTCAAGTCTCCGAAGACAGAAATTGAAGAAGATATCAGAAGATGGAAAGGTCTCCCAATCTCATGGATCTATAGGAATAACATAGTAAAAAAGGCCATCTTACCAAAAGCAATCTAAAGATTCAATACAATTCCAACCAAAATGCCAACACAGTTCTTTACAGGCCTTGAAAAAACAATTCTTAACTTCATAGAGGAAAAAAACCTAGAAGAAAAACAGTCTGATATAAAAATAGAACTCCTGGAGGTAACTCCATCCCTGACTTCAAGCTATCCTACAGGGTAATAGTAATAAAAACTGGATGGTATGGGCATAGAAATATATTGGGTGATTAATTGAATTGAATCAAAGACCCAGAAATAAGCTCATACACCTATGGACACTGATTTTTGACAAAGAAGCAAAAATCATACAATGTAAAAAAGATAGCACATGGTGCTGGTCTAACTGGATGCCTATGTATAGAAAAATGCAAATAGATCATTATTTATCACCCTGCACAAATCTGAAAGTCCAAGTGGATTAAAGACCTCAACATAAAACCAGACACACTAAATCTGTTAGAAGAAAATTTGAGAAGAGCCCTGAGTTCATTGGCATGGGAGATAACTTTCTGAACATAATGCCAACAGCTCAGGCTCTAAGATCAACAATTAATAAATGGGACCTCATGAAACTGAAAAGATTCTGTAAGGCAAATAACATTGTCAACAGAACAAAGAGACAGCCTACTGACTAGGAAAAGATCTTCACCAACACTATATCTGACAGAGGGCTATTATCCAAAACATATAAAGAACTCAAGAAATTAAACACCACAAAACCAAATAACTCAACTAAAAATGAGGTACAGAAATATACAGAGAATTCTTAAGAAAGAATTATTGAATGGCCAAAAAAAACACTTAGAGAAATGCTCAAGGTCTCTAGTCATCAGAAAAATGCATATCAAAACAACTCTGAGTTTCCATCTTACACGCCTCAGAATGGCTAAGATCAAAAGTGAAGTAACAATACATGCTGGCAGAGATGTGGAAAAAAGGGAACACTCTTCCATTGATGATGGGAGTGCAAATTTGAAAACCACTTTGGAAATCAATCTGGCTGGCACTTTCTTTGAAAATTAGGAATAGCTCTACCTCAAGATCTAGTTATTCCACTCCTGGGCATAACCTGAAAGAAGCTCTACCATACAACAAGGACATTTGTTCAACGATGTAATAGCAAGAATCTGAAAACAACCTAGATGTCTCTCAACCAAAGAATGAACAAAGAAACTGTGGTACATTTACACAATGGAATAATACTCACCTATTACAAACAAGGAAATCTTGAAATTTGCAGGCAAATGGATGGCACTAGAAACAATCATCCTGAGTGAAGTAACCCAGACCCAAAAAGACACTCATAGTATATTCTCACTTATAAGCAGATGTTAGCCACATTACAGGATAACCACAAGACACAGACCCAAAGAAGATAAATAACAAGGAGGACCCTAGGGAAAATTCCTAACTTTCATTCAGATGGGCAAACAGAACAGATATGGGAAGCGATTGAAGAGAAGGAACAGGATGGAAACCTACCATAGAGGTGCTCTGAAAGACTCCACCCATGGAGGATTGAAGCAGATGCTGAGACTCACAGTCAAATTTCAGCATGGAGCGCAGGGCATCTTTTGGAAAAGTTGGGGGATAAAAGGACCTGGATGAGACAGGAGCTCCACAAGGAGACCAATGGATCCAACAAAACGGGGAGGAGGTTGGGAGGGTGGGGGTGGGTTGCAGAGACTGATGCACCAATCAAGGACCATGCCTCTGCTCCGATGTAGTGGATAAGCAGCACAGTCTCCTTGTGGGTCCCATAATATGGGAAGTAGGGGCTGCCTCTGACATGGACTCTGGTGTCCACTCATTGATCACTTCTCCCAGCAGGACGACATCGCTATGCCATGGAGGAAGAGGATACAGGCAGTCCAGATGAGACTTGATAGGCTGAAGTGAGATGGTGGTGGCAAGGCTCCCTCCTTCTGAGGATTGGAGGAAGGGTATGAGAGACGGAGGGTGGGACTTGGAGGCAAAGAGGGGGGTTGCAATCTGGATGGAAAGTGAACAAAATAAAAATAAAATAAAGTTTTTTTTTAATGCATACATGCAGAAACTGATAACCTGTCATCTAGAGCACACCAGTAGGAAATACTGAGAAAATCAGAGTTCACCACTGGGTCAATGGTCTTTCTAGCTAAAAAGAAGATCCACCTCTCAGGAATAAAGTCATATCATCTTGTGGTGACAAAAACACAAACTCACACCAGTTACTTGAAAATAAACAGAAACTGTTGGTAGCCAAATCACTGAATGTGTGTAATAAAAACAAAACAAAAAAAACAAACAACAACAATAAATCCTTGGTCATCATGTGGGTCCCCTAACAATAGGAACAGGGGCTGTCTCTGACTCTGTTGTCTACTTGTGTCCCTCCCCCCCTTGCTGGGATGCCTTGTCTGGCTTCAGTTGGAGGGGTTGTACATCACTTCAGGTGCCAGGATGGGTTGGTACTCCTTATTGTCCTCCCCTTCTCTGAGAAGGAAGAGAAGAGTGAATGGGGAGTGGGGGCATGAGGATAGGGGCTGGGGAGGTAACTGGGATCAGGCTGTAAAGCAATAAATAAATAAATAAATAAATAAACAAACCTTTTAGGATACTCACTTTCTTGGGACATGTAAAGGAAACTCACCATAGGAAAAATGCATAACCCAAAAAAATTTAAGATTATTCATAAAAACTATATGGTAAACAATTTCCAACCCAATAGCCAACATAAATGTTATTATTCCTCTCCAAAAACAATGTTTTGAAGTAGTCTTTATCAAAACATTAGAAAATTCAAAGCATATAAAGAATATTACCTCATGATTATGTGGGACTTACAAGAAAAAGGCAAGTACTCAGGAAATGCTAGAAAATTAGTGTAATTCATCACACTTAGTGGGGAAAAAAAATCACAGAACGACCTCAATAACTGCAAAAAGTGCATTTAATAAAACTCAGTGCTTACCTTTTGTGTTAAGAGGGGCTATGGATGCAGAAGCATTGCCTGAATCTCATTTTTTTAAAAAAGATAACAGTTGCACAGAAAAATAAACCAATAATGCTGCTGACATATTTTCTGAGCAGAGACATTTTCTCCTAAAAACAGGAATAAGAAAGATAACTACCCTCAAAAACTCTAAACATCTGAACAGAGGTCTCAGCCAAGGTGCTAACAGCAAGGGGAAAATATGCCAAGTATAATAGATTTGAAAATATAAGATATCTTTGTTTGTGTTCATCATTGATTTTGTTTTGTTTTGTTTTGTTTTAATGAAAGCCCTATGGAATGTAACAACAACAACAACAACAACAACAACAACAAAAAACGCTACTGTAACTACTGTGTGACCACATCAAGACATACAATATAGAACCAATCCAGAGGACCAAGTACATTTCTATATACAAGCTACAAATAATTGAAAAGCAGATTTTATATTGATATTTTAATAACGTAAAATAAGGCAAAAAAAGTAAACACAAGTGATGTTTATGTTGAACCTACAAAATGTTGAAGAGAGGGCTAACTAAACTCCAGAGATGCTGAGATCTATCATGCCGAATGATAAAAATATAATACTGTTGTAAACAATCTACCAGAGTAGTCACCATGGAAACTAGCATGGACAATTCTCAAACTGCTAAAAATAAATCTTCCATATGACACACCTATACCACTCATTGACATATGCCTAAAGAATTCACTCCTACTTCACAGATAAATTGCTCAGTCATATTCAAAGCTCCTTTATTCGCAATACCTATGTAATGAAAATAATCTAATTTTTTCAACTGATAAATAATGAAATGTGATATGTAAATGCTGTAAAAATGAGATGAATTTTGTAGGTTGATAGATGGAATTAGAAAATAGTATAAGCCAGACATGGTGGTACAGGCCTGTAATCCCAGCACTCAGGAGGGCAGAGGCAGGGAAACTCTGTGAGTTCGAGGCCAGCCTGGTCTAAAAAGAAATTCCAGGACAGGCAAGGCTACACAGAGAAACCTTGTTTTGAAAGGAGGAGGAAGGGGAGGAGGAGGAGACAGAAAAGAAAAGGAAAGAAGAAAAGAAAAGGAAAAGAAAATATTATACTGAAAGAAATAATCCAGACACAAAAAGACTGTTCTCTTTTATTTCTAGATGCTGGCTTTGAGTCTTAGATGCGAGTGAATCAGTGGAGTAGCTGAAAATAGAGAAGTAAACAGGGAGTACAGGGAAAGGGAAATCTCTAGAAGGGGAATCGTAGTACACATATACAGTGAAAGGTTAGGTAAGACTGAAGAGAGGGGAATGGCTCGCCTGTGGATAGGAAAGGGACAGTAATTCAGAGGAAGAGGGAGAGAAGTTAAGATGAATAACAACACTAAGGATGCTTGCAAAAGCCAGAGGGAACCACATTGTTCTATGTTCATTTAAATCTCTACACACACACACACACACACACACACACACACACACACACACATACACACACACACCCTATTAATAAAGTTATGTCATTTTGGATGACAATGTTCCCCCAAGAGATACAGACTATCTAACAAAAACTTCAGTTCCAGACATGGGAACCTTTGTTTTGGTTGGTCTGGCCAGTACAAAAACCAAAAAAACAAAAACAATGTAGGGTCTTGCTATGCCCTTGGTTGCATCTTAGAAATTGAAGATAAGACCTATTTTCTGAAAGCACCACACTCTTCCAACAGAGCACTTGGAGGAATTGAACTATAAACAATCTGGAAGCCTCTTCCATGAGAACTAGCTCTCATTAGTACTGGAAAAGCAATGCAAACTGCCACAGGAGAAACGCACTCAAAAGTCTCCCCAAGCAGCAATGCCCATGAACAACTACAACGAATAGAAGGCAAAATACACTGAAAGGTGCAGTAGTAGCCCTCACATCACTTGGATAGAGAGAGGCTGTCTAATTGGACCTTGGGCCCAGCTAATAGGAAGGTAATCATGCTGGATATTATAAGGCTAGTATCCAACCAGTGGCTGGAGAGGCCATGGACCCTAGAGTGGAATCTATGACTGTCCTTTCACTAATCCAATATAATTTCTAAGTTCATCCTAAGCACTTATCCTTGTACCCAGAGAGAGTGTAGATCTCACCCATCATCATCATCAAAATTTTGTTCATCAAATGAAGACTATTACATAAAGCCACAACTGATCAACTGTGGATTGACTGTGGGGTGCATATGGTACCCTAGTATATCTACAAGACAACAATGACACATAAGGCTCAGGAAACTTTGTTGAAGAGGGGTTGGAAAGATTGTCTGTGTCTTTCTCATCATTATAAATTATTTAATCTCAATTATTCTGTTAAAGAAACACAAAATTGACTAAGAGAAACCAAAATATGCTAAAAAAGGTAACAAATAACAGCAATATGGTTATACAATTAAATGGTATTTGATAGTAAAAGTACATATGTGCAACAACATGGATAAATCCAAACATATTTTGGCCCAAACAAGAAGCACTCAGAATACATAGACATTGTAGGATTTCATTGATATCAAGGCAATGAACTTGTGAAATTAATATGTAGTGGATATAAACTGTGTTTGTTTTGATCCCAAGTGTGGGATGTGAAACAGACTTGGGAAAGAACGTATGGCATTTTTCTACTAAAAGGAGAACTCCCTCTTGTGGGGGCATGGTTTTTGCCACCTGATAAACATCTACCACACTACTACAGACTCTGAGAGGATTCATAGATAGATAGATAGATAGATAGATAGATAGATAGATAGATAGATAGATACATACATACATACATACATACATACATACATACATACATACATACATACACAGGTACATACATAGGTACATAGATACACCGATAGATACATAGATAGCTATAGATAAATATAGATATATGCCCAAAACAAGAGGTTTGACTTTTTGGTCTTGGCATCATTTCCTACTGTTTAACTGTTCATCTCTTCACTTTGAGACACTCCTAGAGAAGGCTTTGAGGTTTTGGATTCTTGCAGCTGTGGTTGTGGTCACCTTTGCCTAAATTGCAGGTTTGTTGCTTAATAGGTCTGCTAAAACTCTAACTATGAAGAGTGGAATCACTCCAAAGAACTGAGTCTAAAATGGTCTACTTCTGTTCCCATTAACTTCCTCTCTCTCCTATCTTGGGTAGGTGGGTTGGAAGGGAGGTGTAAGCATTAAAGAACCCCAAATAAAGTAGGTTTGAAAAGTTCAAAGCCCACATTAATATAGAGTAACAGGCAGAAATGTTGGTTGTCCCCAGGACTCGGCTGTGATTGAATAACAGTATGAGGGTCCATACACTGATAGGCATGTGGATTGCAAACAGGTGTACGTTTGCCGACGCTCATGGGGGAAAGCTGTACATGTAATTGAAGATAAATGCAAATCCACTTATTAAAACTGCACCGAAACACAATTTCTCACCCACTAGTTTTTCAAATTTTCACATTCTACCAGTGAAACTATGGAGAATCAAGCATGTTCGCACAGTTTGAAGAGAACGTAAAATTATATAAGTCCTAAGGGGATATGGAAAATTTGGACCCATCTGGTGAAATCACACTGCATTTGCTCCTTGATCCAGAAATGTCTCTTCTGGGAGTCTATACCAAAAATATATAAGCAAATAACAGAAAATATTTATATTCAAAGCTACTCACTACAGCATTGTTGATCATAGCAAAATAATAAAACTACTAAAATATCCATCAACAGGGGACTGGTTGACTACGTCGTAGTCCAAACATGCAGCAGAGCTCTCTGTATTTGTAAAATGGGGAGGTGACTAAGTGGTAGAGTGCCTGCCCAGATAAGTGCCATGACCTGAACTTCAATCCCCATACTGTACACAGAAAGCCAGGCTTGGAAGCACGCGCCTATGACATTAGCCTTGAAGAGATGCTTAGGAAGAGACTAGAAGATCCTTTAAGATTAACCTGAAATCCAGGGCGGCTGGGTCACTGAACTTCACAGTTGCTGAGAGTCTGCCTTAATAATAAATATAGAGAGCAGTCGAGGACGACATCTCTCATGAGCCCCTCATGCACATATGAGACACAACAGGAATTTCCCTAAATATGCAGTAACATACAGCCATGGGAGGGAAAAGAAGTAACAAGAAGTGTTTATGAAATCTTACTTTTGTTATTATGAGGCATCTATTTGGTATATTATGAAATAAATGGAATGAGTAATTACATGAAGAATAGGTCATGGGAAAAATACGTCACTACTTAGACTGAGTTAAAGTTAACACCCTATACCATGTGAGTCTTTCCGCTTCTGGGTTAACTCACTCAATATGATCATTTCCAGTTCCATCCATTTCAGAATTTCCTTGTTTTTAATAGCTGAGTAGTAGTTCATAGTGTAAATGTACCACAGTTTCTTTATCCATTCTTCAACTGAGGCTTGACAGCACTCAAAGGAAGAATAAGCAGGCTACCAAGAAGAGACTTGATAGCCTACAACAATATAGTGGGGGAAGAGGTCCCTCTCAGTCTTAGACCTATGGGAGGGGAATAGGGTGAAAGCAGGAGGGAGGGAGAAATGGGAGGATACAAGTGATGGGATAACAATTGAGCTTTAATCTGAATAAATTAATTAAATTTTAAAAAATTAAGTTAACACCCTATACAACTACATTTGTGCCAAGAACAGCGAGAATTTTAATCACCTCCTCAAAAAATGGAAATATCCTAATTGTGGCTACTGAAAAGCTCCAGAAACAATAAGTAATATAGTAATAATGAGTATCCTCAGGCGCTGCACATCAGCACTGAAATAACATGTTTTAGGAAGAACCCTGACTCTTCCAACAAAACGCCAGATGCAGGTCTAGACCTAGAAATGTGTAAAATGAACCTGCAGCATCAGATCACAACAGCACAAAGCTTCCTTGAGTCTGCTAAAATGGATTTTGCCAACTTAGAAATGTTCCCTCTGCCAAGAAAGTACATTATATGCTTTTAATCTATGAACTAATAATAAAAATATTCCTTGCTGGTTACCAGAGAACACTAGTGAAGTCAAAAAGTGACAGAAAATAAATGCAGCTGCATTGGGTTGTTTTGTTTTGTTTTGTTTTGGGCTATAAAAGTAAAGATACATCAGTTCAACCTTCTTTTCTGTACAAACTAACCTAAGAGTTCATGAATTAAATAGGCACAGGAACATTTCCTTTTGTGGAAGGATTTCAGTTGAAAATGGGAGTGTGTGTAACTGAACCAGAGGATCACTGTTTTATGGCCCTTAGGGTAACAATCTCTGTGGCTAGGCAAATATCACAGGTAACTACTCGTCTCATCTCAAAAACAATCATAATAAAAGTAATTACAAAATAGTCAGACATCATAATTCACATACTAGAATAACCCACCACTAGTGCAATATTCTTAAAAAATGGATTTTCAAACTAAAAGCATCTCTGGAACTATCAAGCAGTTAGTGGCCCTGGAAGAACACAGCTGTGCTACCCAGTTTTATGTCAACTTGACACAAACTAGTTATTTTTAAGAGAAAGCCACAATTGAGAACCTGTGGAGAATTTTCTTCATTAATAATTGATTGGGGAGAATCAAAGTTAGCCTGGGGAGCGTCACTCCTGAGCTGGTGCTCCTGGGTGCTATGAGAAAGCAAGAAGTGGCACTCCTCCACAGCCTCTGCCTTACTTCCTGCTTCTAGGTTCCTTTCCTGTGGGGGTTTCTGGTCAGACTTCCCTTTAAACTATAAGATGAAATAAACTCGTTCCTCCATGAGTTACTTTGGGCATGGTGTTTTATCACAGCAATAGAAACTCTAAGACAATAGTGGACAATGAATATAAAAAAAGAAAAGAAAACCAGAAACTATTGGGATGTCAGTAGTCAAACGAGTAAGTGACTTTTTCATAAGGAGAGATGGAAGAATTAATCTATAAGAACACAATCCAAAGCAACCAAGTGCAATACATAGATCTTACTTGCACAGAAGGAAATGAGGGCAGAGATCAAGATCAGGCCTTGGGAGAGGGAGGGCAAGGAGGACAAAAGGCCTGTAGAGGAGAGAGAAACTGTGGGTGGGAGCTGTCTCTGACATGGACTCTGTTGCCTGCTTTCTGACCACTTCCCTCTCGTGGGGCTGCCTTGCTGGGCCACAGAGGAAGAGGACAAGGGCTTACTCAGTGTGGTGCAACTTGATGAGCTGGGGTGAGTGGGTGGGGCACCCCTTCTCTGAGGAATAGTGGAGGAGAGAGAAGGAGAAAGGGAGGGCGGGAGGGTGGAACTGGGAGGAGAGAAAGGAGGGGGCTGTGATCGGGACGTAAAGTGAATAAGTACATTAATTTAAGAAGAGATGGGCATTCCCCAAATTGTAAGTGCTACAACCACATGCAAGAATGCAGACCTGAAACTACATTGTGTTAGGGGCTAGTTCTTATCTGGCCCAGCTGGAGGGAGAGAACATGGAAGGCAAGAGAAAGATGACTCTGCTTGAACACTGGGCTTATGTCTTGATAAGCCACTATAGTAAATATATATCAGGCTATGTACTGGTAAGCTACCACATAACCAAACACCAGTCACCAGTCATTATCTATATATACATGTGTGTGTATGTGTGTATATACGTGCATATATGTGTATGTATATAGTGTATGTATAATAATATACATATACATATAACTTTAGATTTTCTAGCATCTACATTAAATAGTTAAATTGGTACGTTTTGCGTAATTTAAGAAATCCAAATATACTACCCCAAATAAGTACTCAAAAGGAAACTTCGAAGTATTTTGAAACTTTATGTTCTAAACTATCACAATCCAGGGCATGTTTTATCTTTCTAGTACATTTCAGTACATACCACTTAAAGTGCTTAATAGCCAATACGGTTTGTCTTACTTAGAGTATAATTTTAGACTCAACGTTTTTCTATGCCTTCCTGTTGCTCTCTTCCTCGTGGTCACCAGATCTATTCCATGACTTTACTATAATGATTCTCCAATCCATGTGGTTTCTAAAGCCCAACGTTTTTTAAATCAACTGGCAACTAGAATCTTGGTGTCTAATTTTACCCCAAATTAAGTGTTCCAAACCAAGTTCATTCATTTTCTTCCTCCTCTACATCTGTGTCTCACTAAGGATACTTTGTTCCCTCTCCCTCCACCTTATCAGCTAATCCTACCAACACTCTCAAACTTTCAATCACCTCCACAGCTCAAATGGACCATAAAGTCAAGATTAACATTACTGAGATTCTTCCCCTACATGCCTGCAGTATGATCCCATTCTAACTCAGCCCCCATTATCTCATAGCCATGTCTTCATAACTTTTTAAGAATTAAAAAAGCCATCTATCTGCATAAGAAAAGAGTCTGAACTTTTAAAGCATCTTTTTGTGCTCCACAGAGCAAAATTCAAGGACAAATATCTCACAAAGTTCTTATGCATCACACAGTCCCTTTATATGTGAATTTCGCCTTATGGTTGATAGGGAAAAAAACTTAGAAATGTAACTATAAATTCACAAGCTTCTTAAAATTAAGCCAACTGTTCACAGAATTCTAAGCAAAAACTCCATCAATTTTCCAGTATTAATGCCACAAAATAAATTTATTAGAAATATATTACTAAATATATTAGAAAATATAGAACTTATATCAGCCCAGACACTGGAGTGGCTCCCAACAGTGAATGCAACCATTAGGTAAACACATCCAAATACACAGCTCTGGGTGAATTATTGGTGTATGGGAGAGAAGGGCAGGAGTTATACCTCGCCTGCACAGCTGGAAGTCGAGTAGGCACAAGGGCTCTAATACATAATGGAAACCAGCTGCCTTATTCTGTTTCACTGAGACTGCCAACTGAGACACATTATTTGACACTGCTATGCAGAGCCAAATCATTCATCAAGCTGTTTAAAGCTCAGCACACCACCTGTCCATGGACCAAATTCACATTTAAAAAAAAAAAAGAATACTTTCCTCAGCCCCATTACAAAAGTAAAGATACTTCCATTAGAGAGAATAAAAGTTACAACATCTTTTCCTGACAAAACTTGCTATGGTACCTGAAGGAATAAATGACAGAGCAAACAGGACAACGAAAGCAAAGTTTATCACAAAGCTTGTCTGGATGGTAGCAAATGGTACAACTAAAACAGGGTCATAAAACATGTCACTATGTGAGAATAAAGTGTATTTTCCAGCAGTTTCCATTTTTAAAACACATTTAACACCTGCAATTGTAGGCTAACATTTCACACCTTTGCTATTCATTTCAGGTTCTTATTTTAAACAGGTTTGAGACACAGTAGAAGTGGGTGAAGGATTCACTCATCTCCAGTCCGGTTCACACTATCTCAAACCTCTCTGCTGCTGCAGCAGCAATGATATCTTTAAATATTCTAATTCTTTTGAACTTTCATAACCATCAGGGAAGTCTGGGGACTGGGCTATTTTTAATTCTAGTGACAGACTATTCCATCCAGCTGAACTCAGGGGAAACAAATTAAACATTTTTTTTTTTTAATGAAAGTCTGTCAAACATGATTCAAAGGGGGAGAAAAAGAAAATCTGGGGTAATTTATTTCACTCAAGTATCATTTATTCTTTTCTTGGAATATATCAACAAATTTCTTTATACAGAAGTCAGTAAGCCCCACAAGTTCCTATGGTAGTTGGTGATGGGCTGGCTGAGAACATCGCAGGAGTCCTTAGACGAACTTTGAGAGAGAACTGCGCTATGCACTCACTGAATATTCCTGTGTTAAATTGAAAGCAATCCTAGAGGAGGGAAAATTGAAGACATTTTGAATATGTTTTTACAAGTTCACATACCCTTTCCTCTGTTAAATTAATAACTGCATCTAAATGTATCAACCTGGGTAAATGTCAAAACTGTAACACCAAGTGAATAGAAACAAGGTATGCACTGATATATAAAAATGTGATTATGCCCAAGTCAACGCTACAGACACAGTAAACGTAATATAGTTTCGATATGCAAGTAGGACTGAAACATTCAGGTGAAACTGAAAATGGCCCTGACATCCCAGAAGAGGACTTTACTTGGTAGGTTTAGCAAAGCTGTGATTAAATTCCAAGAGGCTATGAAGGGGAAAGAAAGAGGGGAGAGAGAAGGGACGGCAACAGTGAGACTGGGGGCCCAGAAGGTGACTGACTGTGTCGATGCCCCTGAGGCTGCAAGACTCTGAGTCAAGTTTAAATAGTGGTGGGATCTGCCGCCAGCCAATGGATCTTCACTCTGACTCCAAGCAGCTAAGAACGTCAGGCCTGTAGCCGGAGAGATGCTCGGCAGTAAGAGCGCCTACTGCTCTTGCAGAAGACCCGGGGTGACGTCTCAGCACCCGTGTCAGGCAGCTCACAACCCCCCTAAGTCCACCTCCAGGGGATTCTCTCTTCTAGCTAGCTCTCTTCTGAAAGGCCTATACACTCACATGGTACACACACACACACACACACACACACACACACACATACACACACACACACACACACACACACGGCTCATAGATTAAAAAATGAAATAGTTCAAAATTTTTTTCTCCAAGAATTGAATGTCAGACTCATAAAGCAGTAATGATATTCCCTCATATTCATATATCTGAAATGGCCAATGCCCAGGTTCAGTGAAGAAACTCTTAAAATAAAATGGAGATGTGACTGAGAAAGGCAGCCCAGCGTTAACCTCACATAGACAAAGCTGTATGTCCACACACTCATAAAACACATACAACCAAACACACACAACCAACCAACACACACACACACACACATATGCAGAGAGAGAGAGAGAGAGAGAGAGAGAGAGAGAGAGAGAGAGAGAGAGAGAGGAATACCCGCCTGTCTTTTTCTTGTATCTTTTATGTAGCTGCTATCTAGACATAAGGAATTAAGCACTAAAGACAACTAACTGTAAGTTGTTTATGATGATGATGATAGTAGTCACACCCAAACAAACTGGTACATAGAAGTCATTCCTGCAAGCAGGTATGACAGACCAAGTTGAACAATAATCTATAACTTTTATCAGTTTTGGGAAACAAGTTATCAAAAAAATCATTTTTTGTCAGGATAGATAAGTAAAAAATCAAAATGTGCCCTGAGATATAAAATAACTATACTAAAAAATAAATAAATAAATAAATAAATAAAATAACTATACTTCAGGAAAACTCTTAATAAAATAGCCCTTTATTCCTCCCAGATAATGTGAGCCTGGAAAAAAAATTTTTTTGCTAAATTCAGAAAGAGATACAGGTGAAAACTTAGAGACAAGAGGGTAGTGCATTAGAGAAAAATCATGCCATTTCAAAAGAATACAAGAATTCAAATAGAAGTAAAGCTAAAAAAACAGCATGCATGCACCTTCCAAACATAGTCCATTAAACTTTTCTATAGCTTATAAAATATATTCTCAAGTTCTCTGGCATATTGCCAGAAATTTAATTTAATTTAATTTCATCTTTAATCAACATCTAAATGCTAATAGATGCTTTGCCTTTGCGTGTGTTTGAAGTTTTACTTTAAGACGTTATTTGATTTATCTATCTTGAAAAACATCTTTGAAGAGACTGGCAATTACAGATAGCCAAAACAGTTGGCAATGATTTGCTTGGGACCTTACTTGGCTGTTGCACATCGTGCTAAGGTGATGAGAAACACAGAGGAAAAGGGTATATTTGACTTGTATATAAGTCCTGGCAAACAGTCTTTCCTAATTGGAGAAAATCTCATCTGTGTTAGTAAATTTATCTCCCAAATATTATGGACTGGATATATATATAAGAATAAAATATGTGTGCTTTGATAGCACTTCTTTCGGTGTCTTGGGCTTTAGTATTCGTCCTTTGTAACTCTGGGATGCGAATTTCTTCTATTCACTAACCATCCAGACAATGGCAGTCTGGGCGGGAGTCTGAACACACTCAGAGATCACCAAAAATGTACCGCATGCAGGAAAATACCAAGTGTCACAAGGGTTTATGCGTGTCTTCCGGGGAAGAGGTGCTAGGCTACAGAATGCATCCTGAGAAATGGATGTTTTCAGAAGAAAATTACAACCTGTTTTTGCAATGGTGGTGAGGAAAGCAGCACTTTCTACTCCAGTGGTCAGAGAGAGCTACTTCACTTTTTTTTTTTTTTTTTTTTTTTAACATTTGTTAACGTACTGGATCTCCAAACCGAGATAATTCAAGCCCACTTCAGCATGGTGGTATGGTCATCAATGCATTAAATGATGATTGCCAAGGACACTCGTGTCTGTGAGGTGATTTTCTGACTCTTCAGAAACTACTTTTGAACACTTAATACTGATAGTGAAAATCGTAGCCAACAAACCAGAGTTCTCTTCCTCCACCAGAATGACAACTCATTCCAAGTTGAGATGAGAGTTACGCTCAAACAACGCGTCTACAGTTTTCTAAGAACCAGAATGGCCTCATAGTAAGACTTTCAATATTGTCGCTCTTCTTATGATATTCTCTGGTAATGATAATGGATTTCTAGCCTCAATCATCACATTAAAAAAAACGGGAAGTAACCTTTAAATGCCTCTTGAAGTAACACAGATCCAGTCTCGATGAATAACAATTGAGATAAAAGCCATAAATGTTGTTGTTTGTAGGCACAGTGAGTGAGGATAATGCATTCTTAGAAGATTCTTGAAATGCTCAAAACACTTAGGTTGACACACTGTAGTGATTTATCAAACAAACTATAGAACACAGAATTATCTACCTCTATCTGCTTGTTGATATTGCTAGTAAAATTGTCTAAATAACAACAGACTTAGAAGCACGCTATGCAAATGTTGATTGCCTTCTCGTTTATTTCATTGCTGACCTGGCAAGATTATCTGTTGTAACACTGGAATCGCATTTTTAAATCTCATGAGTTAAAGCAACACTGCTGAAGGTAAAGTCACTATTTGGACCAAACACTGTCGTAAAGATTACTAATGCATAGGATGTTTCCATGTCAAAAGGATTTTGATAAGTTCATTAAGTAAATTATAGCTGTCAAATTCTCAGAGATATGCCATAAAATAAATGACTTGATTATGATGAAGTTTTACTTTATAACACTCTTGCTTTTTTTCCTTAAGAATTCCAAGTGGAGAAGTTAGCTGTCAAACTTAAGATGTTGCCTTTTATGACTACATTTTTTAAAACATTGAAGTGTTTCTGGCCTTATTTTTAATCACTCATTATATCAGCATCCTTCCTCACATTATTTATGATTCTTTTTCACTTGATAGCAGTCAGACAAAAACACGTGTCCTCATTGACCATGTATGATATTCCAGTAAGAGTTAGGCATTAGGATAACATTTTGTTAGAATTCAATATTTATTTGCTTTATTTTGTAATCTGGGGACCTCAGATACATGTGTGCAGAATCTTGGAGAAGTGAGAAGGTTGCATGCCCTGGAACTGGAATTACAGGCAATTGTGAGCCATATGTGGGAGCTGGGAATTGAACCAGGATCCTCTGTAAGATCAGTGGGTGCACTTAACCACTGAGATATCTCTCAAGCCCCTTAGCAGGGTTTTAAAGTAAATATAATTGGATCATTCTCAGAGAAAACCTTTTATCACTAGGATAGAAAAATCTGCCTATTTTCCAAAATGGGTTTCGCTATATGTACATACAAAAATGTATAATTTAATATATTAGTTACTAGTTTATTCAGAGGCTCAAGTTAGCCTTGTTCACAATTTATTAATAAATGTTATGCCATTCACCATAAAGCATATTAAGATAAACTAAAATAAATGACATTAAAAATATTCAAACAACTAGAGGAACAGCTAACACATCACCAATAATAGCACCACCACATAGAATGGGAGTATAGAAACGGAGTTGTTGCTTCAGGAATTGGAAAAGGAAAATAAAAGGTTATGAAACAGAACATAAGAATACAGAAATGATCTACTTTCAAAATAATAGTCCATGTGCAAAGAACAATGAATCAAGGAGACTTGAACATCTTCAGCACACTTAGTGACAGCACTGGACTAAAGCAAAGCAAATGAACAGACAAGCCACAGAGCCAAAGCTGGAAAGATTTCTCTTGTTTGCCAGATTTCAGAATTTGGACATGTTACTGTAGACACCAGGGACACAGAAGCAGGCCACACTTTGGATATTTGAATCTGTGCAGAATCTAAGTAGATAAGATGTTTCCAAAAGGGCTCTGCCTGGCAATGTAGGAAAAGCCACCTTGGTACAGGGAATAGATTGAGCTGGAAACAAAAACACATACTGAAAAACCATGTCAGTGCTACGTGCTTTATCATTTTTGGATTTCTATTTTCCAAGAAATTCAAAAATATGCATACCCGCTAAAGATAAATAAAAATACATTGAATTAAAAAAAAACAAAATGTTTATAGAGATACTTATTTCAACTAAGGAAGAGAACAGATTAGAATATAGTGTTTTTGCAAAGTTACATTTCAGGCCATATGCTAGCTCTTCAGGCACTTATCTGCTATAAAACCCACTCTCCAAAATTAACTTACACAAAAATGCTTTATTGAATTTGGTTTGGGGGAGGAAAGTGTGTTTTATAATTTACAGCTAACATCTGGCTTAAATTTTCAAAACTCTTCTTAATTATAGCACATTATAAGGTACTTTATCCCCCCCCCAAATTAATAGATTTTTGCATGTGTTTGAATTTTTACTAAACTCTTCCCAAAATAGATTTCGTTGCACACTCCTTATTGCTCAATTATTCTCGACTCCTCAGCTAACTCTTTGCATATGTCAACTATTTTGCATTTATTCTGTGGAATGAGAATGCTGATCTTGCCATTTGGTATGACAGTAACTTAGGAACAGTGATTTGTTTTTTAATTGCTGTTAATCATTTTCTCCTCATGATAGGAATAAACTTTTATACTGTTCTCACTGCTGAACTACCAATCAACATTTCTGGGTTGTCAGCTCTACTCTACTTTTCTCCCTCATTACTTGTACAGAATTTAGTCAACTGGCTACATCACTGTTTAGAAAGTGTGTGTTAAAACAAAATAACTGTATATTTCAAATAAATTGTGATAAATGAAAAAAACATACTTTTACATTTTAGGCCCCACAAATCAAAACCAATCCTGTGTGGTGGAAACCGAAGGGAGAAAAGAAAGTGCAAAAGGAAGGAGAGTGGGTGAACTGCCAGGGAATGAGAGCATGCAGGACCAAGCAACGACTTACTCCTTCCTGAGGAAGTGCCATCTGAGCAGGTGGGAAGTCTCTGCCAGGGTGTCCCTGTGGACCTACTAAGCCCTCATTTCTACCCTTTGTCCTTTATTTATGAGGAAAGCGGACGTGATAATGTGCCTTTGTGTTTCTCTTCCATCTTGTCCAGTTTGTAGGGGCCACACAGCTCTGGAGCCTGAACTCAGAGCCTCCCAGGTGCTCGGCCATCGTGCTACACTCCCAGCTGCCTGAGTCCTTTAACTTATGGCTGAAATACATCTGAACTTACATAAGAAGCAGCATGAGCTACTGCATGGATCTGAGCCTCTCGCCACAGTGCCATTGCCCTCCAAACTTGAGTTGTATTTCTGGCCTTGAAGTAACTCCTAGGGCTGTCTCGTCCTAGGTCTTGGACATGTGCATTCTTACTTTTGTGGTACTTCGAGATGTTTCCAAGATATTTTAAATTCTTTTATTATTATTAGTAGTAGTAGTAGTAATGTGTTCTTTTTTTTTTAACCAATATATTTTATTAACAACTTAGTGACTGAGCATACATCACTTATAACCCGACTAACCAAAACAATAGGAAATGAGGATTAATGGACACAATAACAAAACTGTTAGGATATCAGTTCCAAGGAACGATTCTCCTGGTACAATATGCAGGATTTCTTCTGCTGGAACCTAGAGTAACCAGAACCCAGAACCTCAACAGGAGCCAGAGCCCTGAAACCTTCCCTTGAGCGGTTCTCTCTAGGAGCATCTCGAAGTGCAGTGATGAACTATCCCAAGTCTCCAAAAAGCCCCGCCTCCAGTGCTGGGCTCATTTACATATCTCCTCCCAGAGTCTGTTCATGGGATCTTTTCAGCTGGCAACAATTAAGCTCCTGCACTAGGTGGTTGCTCTTCTAGTGGATTTACCTCACCTGTTCTCTCACGAGACCTTTCCAATCCCTCACTTGGGATCCTAAAAAATAGGTTTATCTCTTCTTCACCCTTCCAAGTGACTAATAAACAGCTGGTATAAATCTCCACCCATTAAAAAGAAATCAGGCAGAATCATATGAGATTCTGAGGACTTAAATTAATTTAAATTACACACTGTCATCTGTTTAGGTATGCAAGAATTGTAACACCATGTCATTTTTAGAAGGTGGAAAGTGGAGTGGCTGGAGAGATAGTTTAGTGCTTTAAAACACACACTGTTCTTGCAGAGAGCCACAGTACAGTTCCCAGCACTCAGTAAGGCATCTCGCAACCTCCTGTAACTATATTATCAGGGCTCTAATGCCTTTGCAGTTACCTGTGCCCATGAGCACATACCCCCCCACACACACATACAATCATATCTACAATTATCTATCTATCTATCTATCTATCTATTGATTTATTTTGGCTTTTTGAAACAGGTTTTTCCTGTGTAGCCCTGGCTGTCATGGACTCAACTTGTAGACCAGGATGACCTTGAACTCATAGAGATCCACCTGCTTCTGTCTCCTGTTAGGCTACGGCTTCTAGAAATGAAACGTGTCATATTTGCCCATTTCTTACCACATCAATGTAGAGAGAAGCTTTTAAAAATCCAGCTTCAGGGGTTGGAGAGATGGCTCAGAGGTTGAGTGCACTGACTGCTCTTTTGGAGGTCCTGAGTTCAATTCCCAGCAACCATGTGGTGGCTCACAACCATCTATAATGTGATCTGATGCCCTCTTCTGGCCTGCAGATGAACACGCAGACAGAGCACTGTATACATAATAAATAAATAAATCTTGCGGGGCGTGGTGGCACACACCTTTAATCCCAGCAGTCGGGAGGCAGGCATGTGGATCTGGAGGCCAGCCTGGTCTACAAAGAGAGTTCTAGGACAGCCAGGGCTGATACACAGAAAAACCCTGTCTGAAAAACAAAAACAAACAAACAAAAATATCCAACTTCAGTTTTTGAAGAGAAAGTAAAAACAAAAGAACATAAATTAAATAGAGTGCTTAGACTGTTTAGACTTATACAGTAAATCAACAATAGATTTCAAATTATATATAGATTTTTTAAGCCCTAAGCATCATCACAGTTCAAGAATTTTCTTAAAAATCTATACTTGAATGTGACTCAGCTAAATACTTAAAAACTATTAGAGATACAGAAATTAATTGAATTTTTTGTTCTGTGGCATATTTTTACTTTTTTATCTCTAAAAAAGAAAGACAATCAGCATAAAGAACTATAATGTCATAATCAATGCTTCTAGGTCACTCCACTTTCTCAGGGAAATGAGAAGCAAAAGTCTTTAATGAATGTTAGATCATTAGATATTTGCAAGATGTTATTTCATGATGCATCTGAGAGTAAGAGTGCATAACTACTCTAATACATCTATTAAAATTCATGAAGAAGAAAAAGAAATGGACTGCTATAAACATTTAAGAATACAATTTTCAGCAATCCTATGTTGGTATGAATTTTATTAAATTACTTATATGAGCCCAAAAGGTCAGTGAGACAAAGTGTTACGTTTCTGAATCTCTATGGCTTCTGAATGGATCACTATCACAGAGACCATTGCACTTAACTCTGGAGGTTGAGCTTCTCTGAAACTGTATATTCATTCAGACTATTGTAGGGTTGTTTCTCGTTGTACAGTCAGGCTTACATGCAAATTCCTGGGTGGGGGAAGGGTGTTGAAGCAGAAAGATGTTGTCAATAGGTTAGTTTTGAGAGAAAAGGATAACCTAGACCCTTGTTCAGCTATAGCCAATGGACAGCTCATTCTCCATGGTTTGAGGAGAATGGAGGAAGGACTGCCTCTGATGCGAACTCTGGTGCCCACAATCTGTTCAGTTCCCCCTTGGCAGTGCGGCCTTGCAGGCACACAGAGAAAAGGGCTGTAGGCTATCCTAAGGAGACCCAATAGGCTGTGGTCAAATGGTGGGGGAAGAGGGCCCACCTGCTCTGTCAGAGGTCTAAGGAATGGAATGGGCAAAAGAAGGAGAGAAGTTAAGAAAGGGAAGATACAAGTGAGGGGATAACAATCAGGATGTAATGTGAATAAATTATAATAATTTTAAAAAATATTAAGTTGCAGACAAGCTGCTTCAGACACAGTAACAGTAATTGTTAAAGAGATTGGCACAATTAAAGAGAATCTTCACACTCTGAGCTTGAAAATTAGGCACTGTTCCTTGAGGACAAGACTACACCCATAAAAAGCTTGAGGTGTCTCGCTTCAGCATAACAGCCTAAGGAAAGGTTTTTCCCAGCTCAGCTGCACAGACACATAGAAGACCCCAGAAAAGCTGTGGTAATAGGAGGTTGGGTTACATTTCAAAATGGGAGCAAACTTGACAAAAGCATCCACATAGTGTTGGTTCTTCAAACTGCGAAAGTGAGTGAGTCATGAAGTTCCAAGATTCTAAAAAGCCAATGAGGCCAGAAAACATCTAATAAGACCTAATTACCAACAAGTAGACCCTCAAAAGTTACTGTATGGAGCTGTGAAGGTGAAGCCTATATTGTGATTTAGATCCCAAGAACATATGCCAAGAATATATTTAGGCACAATATAGTGAGAATTTTGGTCTCTTAAAAAAATGTCAAATATGGGGCACCAGAGTTCGTGTGAAAGTCAGACCCCACTCTCCACTCAATGGTGGAGAATGTCCTGTTCATTGGCTAGATCTGGGTAGGGGCTTGAAGTTTACTGCCTGTATTGTCCTTGGCTGATGTCATAGTTTGAACAGGACCCATGGGCCCAGATCCGCCTGTCATAATGTTCATCTTGTAGGTTTCCAGGACCCTCTGGATCCTTCTATTTTCCCATTCTCCCATGCTTCTCTCATCTAAAGTCCCAATAGGATGTCCTCACATCTGACCCACTTTCCTCGTAAGTCACAAGAAAACTCTTAACTACATGTCATTATGGAAGAGACAATGCTAAGGAGAGAGGACAATACCTGGGAGTATCTAAACTTAAGCATAGGGATAGTGGATGAGTATATGACAGAAAGAATATAAAGATATTTAAGAATTAAGTCTGAAAGAAGAAATAAAAGACGAGAGTTTAGATGACCTCACCTAACTAGAAAAGAGACTTGATACCCTATAAGCATATACAGGGAGAGGAGGTCCCCCTCAGTCACAGTCATAGGGGAGGGGAGTAAGGGGAAAATGGGAGGGAGGGAGGAATGGGAGGATACAAGGGATGAGATAACCATTGAGATGTAATATGAATAAAGTAATAAAATATTTTTAAAAAGAAAAAATGTCAAAAATACGTTTTCATTTTAACCCTAGGTATGGATCTTGGGGCTGCTTCCCAGCAGCTGACTCTGATTTGCCTCATGCTCTGGCAGGGGTGTGATTTTTGCCAACTGCAGAAAGTCTCTGCAATTGTGTGACATTTGGAAATCTGGGAACTTTTCAGGGAATATATAAATGTTAGGGCCCTGAAAGGTGGAGTGGGTTGTTGGTTGTTGTCGGTTGTGGTTTGTTAAATAGTCGTGCACAAAGAAGAAACAAGAAGAAGTAATTAGGTATCCTGATGGTGAAGACCAAACTTGCCTCCAAGTTACGCTCCTAGTCATCAAGGAAGCAGTTTAATAGTAACATTGCCCTTTCCTAACCTTGAGTGCATTCAAGGAACTCTTTCCTTTCCTCTCTATTCCCTTCTCTCTTATCTAGTGTTAGGGGGCTCAAAGAGTGAAAGAATAGTGGTGGAGAAGAGTGGAAAAAAAGAACCCAAAAAGGAGTGAATGCTGGCTACAGCACTGAGTGTAATTGGCACAAGAGAATGCTCAGCTGTTACACAGGCTGCGAAACCATAGAGTTGAAACATTCAAATGCATTGGAGGGCAGAGTATGCAGCCATGAGTGCCAGGTGTTAAAAATAGAGCTGTAGTTTGATGTTTGTCCTGAGTGTTGGTGTTCTTTTGGTCCAGTTTTTCTATGTTGTGTGTGTGCCTGCGCGCACGCTCACACACACACACACACACACACACACACGCACACACACACACACCCTCTTTTGGAGTAAAAATATTTACTCTGAGCCATTGTATTTTAGAAGGGTGAAATCTGAGTTGGTTTCTTTTTGTCTTTTTTTTAAATAGGAGCTTGCATTTTAAGCTATTGGTTGAAGCTGAGTGAGGTGGCACACGCCTGTAACCTCAGCACTCAGGAAGGGAAAGGCAGGCAAATCCCTGTTAGTTCGAGGCTAGCCTGGCACACAAAGCAAGTCCAGTACAGAAAGGCTACACAGAGAACCCCTGTCTTGAAAAAAGGGATACTAGTTGATTGTCAAGAAGCTTTAATTTTGGGGTTTCAGAAATTATAAAAGTATAGACATCTATATAGTTGAACTAGATAGATTTTTCATTATGGGATGGAAAAAGTCTTTGGGGACCAATGTTGGAGTATTAATATTTGAATGTGAAGTATCCATCACAGGCTTATGTGTTTCAACTCTTGGTCCTCAGCCCATAGTGTTTGAAAAAGTTCTGGAACCTTTGAGGTAGGTAAGGCTTGGCTGGCAGAAGTAGGATAGTAGAGCCAGGCTTTGGATCAGAGCCTGGTCAGTCTTACAGGCAAAATGCTCTACTTCTTACCTTGCCACCGGGATAGAACTAGCTACTTTATAGTTCTGTTGCTACAGCTGGAGTCTATTTGCTCTCAGCATTGCTCCTTCCCTACAATGAATGGTTGTTTCCTATGAACCATGAACCAGAACAAATCCTTCGTCCTTAAGTTGTTTCTAGGATATATTCTGTCCTATCTAACAGAAAAGTAATCAATGCACAGAGTATTTGACACAGGTACTTTTCATTGCCCAGAGTAGAACTGTAATTTAGGGTCTCTTATTGTATCTTCAAACACATCAGATTACAAATATTCCATACATGGTAGGGAAAGGCTTGATTTAGAAGGTTTACTATAAAATTCAAATATAGAAATTTAAATTCATCTGTGTTTATTACACTACTTTGTAATTATAAAGTTCAAAATATAAAAATATAGCAATACCTAATAAATTTTCATATAACTGATGGTGTTTTTGTGAGCATATTGGCACAGAGAAGAAAGGCAAAGGAAATACTTTCTAATAAAATCCATTTTCAGCCACCAAAACATAACTATTTCTTTCCCAATTTCTGGCATCATGAAAAATTTGTGACTACCTTTAATTTCCCTGGTATCAAAGAAAAACAAAGATTTACAGTTAAAAATCAAAGACAAGGAAGCTGTAAAGTTTAGCACAAAGGTATGAGGTAACCTTGACATTGATAGTAAATCAGAAAACACAGTAAAAGGCTCACAATATCTAATAACATGTCAACCCAGACAGGGCTAAAATTGTTTTTGATGAATGAAAATTATAAACATAATTTCCCTAAATGACAAAGAAATTGAATGATAGAAAACATAATTATAGGTTTCAAGTGTGTGATTTAGTTAGTAAGAATGACCTACCTAATGCCATTTTGAAACTGGAAGCTTGAGACTGCCAAAGGCATTACCATTCACAGCACTTTATATCTGGCCTGTATTTCTGTGTCCTGAGGAGAGAGAGTGTTCAAGGAAAAGGCTCAGGATACAGAAGTACACAGTATGATGAAATACACACACACACACACACACACACACACACACACACACACACACACACACACCTTCTAAATGGTAATGTTACAAGTCATGCAGGGGAAGCCAAGCCACTAAGATTCTGTACTGTTATTTTTTTTCCACATAGTAAAGCTGAATAGCTCCTGCCACATAGACCATCTTCCCTTCGTTCACTCTCCTACTCTATAACACACTTCCTGAAAGAGCCACAGTCTCCATCAGATCCACACTTCAAGAGATGCCCTGGGAATGTGAAGAAGCTGTATAATTTCCCTGACTGACATCAACCTGGATTGTACCTCTTCATTTTAGACCAACCCGTACCAGGTAACATTCCTTTTCACGTAACTGCTCTGTTGTATCTTCCAGAGACAGCTTAGAAGGGCTAGTTTTAAAAAGACACATGCTGCTGCTCACAGAAGAAATGGATATTTACATAGTGAAATGCATACATTTGAACTTCACCCCTTAAGGAATAAATCTATTATGATGAAAATTTCAGCTACGGTAACATGTTGTTCAGGAGAAAATACTGAAATTTCCCTTACACATGATTAAGTTCAAAACAGAAGCTAGTGGAGCTTACAGACCTGCATTCCTTCCTTACTCTTTTATATCTTAAAAATGATACATCTGTGTGAAATATCTTGCAGAATTCCTTAAGAGTTGGTGATAAACCCTCTTTGCTTTTTGCAAGATGCTATTTCTAGCTCTAATTACTCATCCAAGAAAGAAACATCTGTTGTTGCTCATTACCATTTTCTTCTCACTTCCTTATAGCCTTTATGTATTTTGAAAGTATCTTAGATTATGTTGTTACATTTTCTAATATTTTTCATAGACGTGAATAGGGCTTTTTTAATCTAGAGATGAGCTGTGAGATCATCCTGCTAATCTCATTTCTTTTTATTCCTTCCCTCTTTTTATTTTGCCTGTTGTTATTTATAATTTTACATCACTCAATAAGATATTTGAATGTCAACTAAGCATTAAACTGAGAAGTAGAAATGAACTAGCCCCTTTCACACAGAGTGCTGGCTAACATATTACCTTGTTTTCACCTAAATTCGGTAATTTCATTCCTCACGGAAGTTGGATTCAATCCTGTTGACAAATATCATGCTCATACTGTTCAAGTTTTTAATGTGCTATACTGTTGCAGAAAATATATACTAAAAGACACTTAAAAACATAAATTTTACCCCTTGGCTAAAGAAATATAGATGCCAGTTCCTTAAAGCAGCACTGAGAGCAGCTGGCATCGGTCATTAGCTGTCCATCTTTGTGCCACTTGCTTATGGCTTTTCCTAATCCTCAAAGATTGAACTCCCCACGGCATTCGCTTTCACAAGAAAGCTTCGCGGCTCTCCATCACCAGGGATTTAAGAATCTCCACCTTCCACCCTCAGCATATCTTCTAACGTTTCTTTATAGACATTTTCCTCAAACTGGTGATTTTTTTAAATCTACTCCTCTAAATGTACCATGTGATGATTTCATTTACTTTTATGTCACTTGTTTGGTTGAAACAAAATTTATGTACAATGAAGTGCACAGATATCACATATAGCAGCCTGACAGAATTTAAACTATATGTTTACCTTTCATGGTTTGGTTTCTGTGGCTGTGATAAAACACTGACCATAACCAACAAGGAAAGGGCTTGTTTATTCAGCTTCTACTTCCACACCACAGTCCCTCACTGAGAGAAGGCAGGGCAGGAGCTCACACAGAAACCCGGAGTCAGGCACCGAAACAGAGGCCATAGAGGAACACTACTTACTGGTTTGCTACCTCTGGCTTGTTCAGTTTCTTTCCTGATACAGCCTAGGACCACCTACCCACAGATGGCACTGTCTACTGGGGACTGGGCCCTCCTAAACCAATTAGCATTCAAAAATGTCCACACAGAGATATCACAGGCCAATCCAATGGACCCATTTCCTCAGCTGAGGAGGGTCTGTCTTCTCAGGTCTATCAAGCTAACAACGGAGGCCAACTGTAACAACACTAGGAAAGCACCACACCAGTAGAAATGTATAGTATTCCTATGACCCCATAGCATGCTCTCATGTCTCATTCATTCACTCACCCACATTTCAAAGGCAGTTATTGTTCTGATTTCTATTATTATTATTATTATTATTATTATTATTATTATTATTATCATTATTATTATTATTATTTATTCCACTTATTTTTAAACCTCCTATTAGTGCCTGGTGTTTCTACTTAGCAATTTTTTAGGATATATCTGTGCTGTTTCAAGTACTGTTACCTTGATAATTTTTGCATGCAATGGCTAAAGATTTTCAAATGTCGGCTTGGAATAGGCAAAGAGCTATTGTCTCAAGCTTTGCTGCTTGACAGAATCCAAGAATGGAAGCCTTTTATATCCTGAACAAAGAAAAGTGAAATTAAGACTAAGCAATAAATGCCAGGAAACAAAAATTCCCCACCATCCTGATGTGTGACACACACAAAGAGGCACAGATTGGAAGGATCATCTAACGACAAAATGATAGGCAAAAATTAGTAACTTCTCACAAATTTGAGAAATGCGGGTTCTAAGGTGAAGGACTCTGAAACAATAGAAAATTTCGCAGTTCCTTCATACTGAGAGTGGAGACCCTTCAGCTTCCCCCGGGGCAGCCCCAGAGATGTATTTCACTTGCAATAGTGAAAACCAGTGGAAGACTAAGCATAGAAAACCGCAAGCAGGCTCAGACCCTTCCCACTGTCTAATGGGTGCTCAACCCCATTCTATCGATACAGCAGACAGAAGTCTCCTTCGTGGTAGAGAAACACCACCCATATCCTAAGTGGATTGCTGTTCTTACTGCCTAGCATTCAATCAAAATATATTATCTAAGTCAAGGTGTAAAATCCCTATGATGGTTAACTGAAAAAAAAATCAAAGAAGAAACTCAAAAGATATTCATGCACATTAGTTACCAATAATTGATTTTTAAATAGCTATAATGTGTTAAAATACAAGGTGTGTGGTTAATCTTTGCCTACTTATATTTCCTCAGAAACCATTTTCAATGCAAGCCAGATCTCATCCCAGACGCCAAGCTCAAGCTCTGGGAACCGGCTTCCAGGTCTGCACCTCCTCCTGTTTAATAAGGTTAGCCCTGAAGTCTGCCAAGGAATTGCTCAACCCAGTGTCCATGCGCAGTGCTCTGATCGCTTCACCTGTCATGGCCTGGCAGGACATGCCGCACTGACTACTGGGACATCGAAGGGAGAAGGCTTTACTTCGGGCCTGCTTGCCTTCACCTCGCCTTCCCTGCACTCATCCACCTTGCTCACATCCTGCAGTCGAGTCCAACTGCCTAGCTGCTGCTGCCATTCCTCACCAGCTCAGAATCCGGCTTCTTTGGCCTCTCCGGGAATCCTATAGACCTTCAAAACCACCAAAGCATTCAGCTCACAGGCTGAGAGACGCATGGCGAAAGAAGAAGCAAGAGGCTGTACGGTGGCCAGGACCATTCTCTTGTAGCAACTTCCTGTCAGGAACCAGTCAAGTCCGGAGAGAACTGCATTGGTCCCTTCTCAGATGAGACGCCATTGACCTGATAGCTTTCTACCACACCTAGCAATGGTCTGCCATCTCTCAGTCTCACCACACTAGTGGCCAAGTTTACAATATCCAATTCTTTGAGGGGAGAGGACTAACAGCACATGGAGAACTAAAAGAAAATGCAACAAATAACATATATGTCAGTTGTAGCCAGAATGTATAAATACTTACAGGGGATTTACAATCCCATATGTAGAAGAGATAAAATAAGAAAGAACCAATATTTAGGGGTTCTTGTCTGCATATGTTCCAAAGCTGATGGGTGATACCAACACTCAATATCAGGAAGGTTGGCATTCCTACAACAGGTGCACATAAAGAAAACCAGGCTCAGATAAGTCAACACAAAGCTTCTGTAATCAACTATGAAGTATTAAAAAGAATCAAGAAAGAAAACAAAGAAGCAACAATTAAAATGGCATATACCTTTCCCTGAAAAACTGTGAACGCCAGAACACAGTAAGATAACATCTTTAAGAGTTGCAAGAAAAAAAAACTAGAGAGAACCAACAAAGACTTCAATACACAGAGAGCACAGCGAACTCATCTTTAGACAAAACCCAAAGAATTCACAGTTACAGAACATGCATTAAAATATACTGAAGGGATTTCTCCAAGTTAAAGGAAGATAACCTCAGAAGAAAACATGAAATTTTGAATGAACAAGTGAACCTAATGGTGAATACAGAGGCAAACAAATGGATATTGCATATCAAAAACAAAAACAAAGGCCAAGTGAGTCAAAATAATTTAGAATTTAAAGATGACAATTGCATTTAAAAGTAGAAAGTGGATTAGTGAGGCAGAGTTGATTTTTGAAAACTTTTCAAAATTAGTTTTAGCATATATACATAAATCTTAGGCGTGATAGTCAGTGAATATCATCATGTGTATATACACTATAATTACTGTTCCAATTAAAATGTGGAGACTTCCAGCAAACTCTCGTAGTAGTCAGACTTCTTTCCCAAACAGTAGGTTAGTTTACCTGTTCTGAAATTTCACATAAAAGAAAGTGAACAGTGAGTGTTGTTCTATGTCTGACTTACCGTGTTAGTAATTATGTTCATGGAATCTACTATTGTTGGAAGCAGTGACTCACTTCTTTATAATAGGAAACATTCCATTGTATGAGCAAGCCATAATTTATTCATTCTAATGATGAACATGTTGCTGCTTCCAGTTGGGAACCATCATAAATAAAAGTACTAGAGACATTTTTTGAGTTCTAATAAACCTATGCCATAATTCCTATGTTGTGGCATAAGCCACAAAAAAATTATTGGACCATAAGCATGTATGAATATAGTTTTTGGTTAGATATACAGAACATAGTTTTAAGTTTTCAAAGTAGCTGAGTCAACTTATTCTGTATCAATGATGTAGATTTCTTGCTCCATTTCTTTATCAAAGCACAGTGCTACAATTTTATATGCTTTTGTGTGTAGAGAAAACCTCATGGTTCCAACCATATTCTCTTCAACGCCAGCACTTGGTATCTTTCCTTCTCTTTATTAGTACCTTGACTAGTTTGTTTGGTTAGGTTTATTTTCTGTAGGTAGCGGTTTAAAATGTGTCTGGCCTTTAGGGAGAATATTTGTCATTCTTTCGTTGCTGTATAAATTGTATACATTCTACCTAAAAGTTTGCTTTGGAGCACGTATATGTAGTTATTGTGCTCAGGCTAAACTACATCAAAATGGCCCTCTGAGAATTTGGTCACCATACCATATGGACCTAAATTTCTTGTTCCTAGGATAAGAGAGGGTCTGGATTACAGAAACAGAAATGTAGAAAAAAACAATCTGTGGTTCTTTGCTTATTCTTGTGTTATTGTTAAGTAAATATATCCTTGAGACATCCATTCACAATGTAACATGGAAATCAAATGATGAAGGATATCAGGTAAGCCACATAAATAAAAAGAATGAACCAAATAAAAAATAGGATGACTTCTGGGCTGGGGCCTCATATGTAGAGACCCAATGGTGCAAATCTGTGAATTGATGGGTCTGAAATCCAGAAGCAACCCAGAAGTCACTGAGCTAAATAAAGTACTATCTGGGGGGCATTCTCTCTGGAGATTGTGGAAGAGAATTATTTCTCTGCCTTTTCTACTTAATAGATGTAGGCTTTGATCTTTTACAAACCTGTTTTATTTGGGGTTCTTTAATGCCTATACCTCCCTTCCAACCCACCTACCCTGGATAGGAGAGGAAAGAGGTTAAAGGGGACAGGCGAAGTAGACCTTTTTAGACTCAGTTCCTGGGGGCAGTTCCACTCTTCATCATCCGGATTCCAGAAGACCCACTATACAGCAGACCACAAATTCACACCACAACTGCAGCAGCAAGAACCCGGAACCTTGACGTGTTCTCTGGAGCATTTCTCTTTAAGACCATCTGGAAATGATGAACAATGGTGTGAAATAATGCAAAAGCCAAAAGCCAAAAAAGCAATCCTTTGTTTGGGTGCTCATATTTATCTCCTGTCAGAATCAATACCAAGATGTGTATCATCCAGCAAAGACCATGCCCCTGCATGAGGCAGTTCCTCTTATCATGGATAAATAGCACACGCCCTCTCACAAGTCTGTTTCCAGCAGACAAACACCACATCACTTCCCCTTGGTGGGGATGCCTGGAGGCACACAGAGGAAGGGGAAGCAGGTTGACTGCATGAGACCTGATAGGCTGTGGTCATATGGTGGGGGAGGTGGTCCTCTTCTGTCAGAGGTCTAGGAGAGGGGAAGAGGGTGGAAGAGTGAAGAAGTGTGTGGCAGGGGCGGGGGGAGGAACAGGAAGACACAAGTAAGGGGATAACAGTCGCGATGTAATCTGAATAAATTATAATTTTTTTAAAAAGAGATTATCCTGGACTGTACAGTGGGTCAAGTATAACCACAATGCTTTGCACAGAGAATGGTGGTGCACAAGGCAGAAGGGACCACATTTTAAGGAAGGTAGTCACCTCTTTTAAGTAGAGAAAGCAGAAAAAATAACTCTCTTCCAAGCCTCCAGAGAGAATGGGCCCCAGATGTCACCTTGTATAGCTCATTGACTTCCAGGTTGCTTCTGGACTCCATCAGATAACAGATATGCGTTGTGTTCTATCACAACCCTGGGATTCTCTATCACAGCAACACCATAATGCCCCTTTCCAAAGGCAGGAACTCTGTTCAGCGCACACTGGAAATTATCCTTACACAAGATAACTTTAAAATTACCTAATATTTTTTGTTAATGATTAGATTTCTCTCTCATCTGATTTACTGAAAGAATATAAGTGTGGCACTTTAAAATTTGATAATAGGTATGTAATATAATAAAATTCTTGACTGCATGGAAAGTTTCCTATGGACCAGACGAGATCCATGCCAGATGATGAAACATATTTTCAATTTGTTTTCACAAAATTCTCTAAGTTCAATTTAACAAAGGATTCAACACATGGCTATCAATTGATTCAGTTGGAGACATAGTGCTTTCTTTACCTGAAGGTCAAAATGTTGGCAAAAATAACACTGCTGCCCATAACCTGCCTCTTTCTAATGGATTTTATTTTAATTCTCAATTCATCCTAAACTGGTAAAACAAGCACTGTGAAGCTTTTGTAGCAGAATCTTCACAAACCTGTAGACATGGAAAACCTAATTTAATACCCCAAACAGGAGACCTAATATAATCCCCAAAACCTTGTATGACCATGAAGAAAAATATCAATATTTCCACAAAACTTGTATTTTCTGACTTTACAGCCAATGGCTTTAAGCACATAATTTAGTCCTAACATGTGTGTGTTGTGCTAATTGACAAAACTGAATACTAGCTTCTTTTTATTTTAAAAATAATGGAATTTTATTCCAGAGAAGTCATAGATCAAGATGCAAGGAAGTATGGTGTTTGATTAAGGCCTGATTCCGGGTCACAGACCACTGTTGCATACACATACTCCTCTCCTATTTGAGAATTTTGAACACACATACAATGTTTTTGTTTTTGTTTTTGTTTTTGTTTTGTTTTGTTTTGTTTTTGATCATATCTACTTTCCAATCCTTTCCCTCCAATTTAAATATCCTCTTGATTCCCCTACCACCTTTCATCCATAATTTTAAGTGGTCTTTTCTTTTTAAACTCATTGAGTCCACTAAGTGATGCCTGCATGTGCATACACGTAGGGCCATCTACTGAATCATGGCTAGCCTCTCAGGGGTTCCATGTCTGAGAAACACCGACTCTCCTTCCCCCAGAGACCATGCGTTGCCAGGAGCCTCTCAGCTATGTGTGGGACTTCTTAAGTTCCCCTCCGCTCTCTGTGTTGGGATTTTGATTGCTTGACGTCGTCCTGCAGGTCTTAGGCAGGCCCTGTGCTGCTGTGAAGTTCACGGAGCACTATGGTGCTGTCCTTCCTGGCACACACTGCAGCGATTTCACAGCCATTTCCATTGACTCCTATGATGTATCGGGCCCCTGTTTCATAATGATCCTTGAGCTTCGTGGGTAGGAAATGTGACATGCGTGTCCCATTTAGAACTGAACGCCCCCCTCCCCTTGTCTCTTATTCTTTGCACGATATTCTCTGTGTTAGTCACCATGTACTGCAAAAAGAAGCCTCTCTGGTGAGGGTTGAGAAAGGCTTTGATCTGGCGGCTGAAAGGAGTGAGAGTTTATTATTTAATAAAAAAATATAACTGTGGGGTTTTATAAAACATTACTATATTTCTTGGAACCATAAAACAGTTCAGCGGTCACATTTAAGAACCCATAACTGGAGGTTTTTTCTTGGTTCAAACAATGGTTCTCTTTAAAATGTTAAACAAATTACCGGATCGCATTACTTCACCTTACCTCCTATTTTCAAAAACTGGAAAGGGTTTTTTCATTAAGAGCAATTTCATCTGGACAGATGTGTAAATTAATATTTAATTCTTTGATCATTAGAAACCCCATAATGTCCACTGTAAAAATAATTTAAATATTTAATACATTTGTCATCTGACATTTTGGTTTATTTAAATAAAACTATAACTAGACAAGTGGTTGTGTTTATATGATAAAATCTGAAAGCTTATTTCTTGTCATTTATACAATGAGCACTATAAAAAATAAAAATAATTTATAAACCTCTAATTTCAATAAATAGTTAGTCATATGAATTATACAACTCAACATCAGATTCAAAAGCAGAGAGTGTTGAATACCGGATTTAGAAAAAATGCCCAATAGGACAGTATAGGAGAGATATGAAAAGCTTATAACTACTTTCTTTATAACATTAAAATTATGTAAATTCACAAATCATATCAACCGGGTGAAAAACCAGATTTGTATCTACTGCAGTGAGGAAAGATTCTAAAACCTCAGGCTGCCATGGTCACTCAGGATGCACAAGTGCCAGTAAGAGGCCTCAGTTTTATCTGTTATAACTTGGTGAGAGTCTTGGCGTCTAAAATTAGCACCCAGTTTTGTAGTCTTCCTTCTGACCAAGAATGACTTTATCATCTTCATCACACCAGGGAATGTTGATTTATACATTAATGCTTAACCCAAGTCATTAGGGTTCCTTTGCCCTAGGATTTAGGACCTAGAGGTTATAAAACAGATACCAAGAAGACAGAGACAGCAACAAGATGTGTCTGACTCGTGGTAATTTAAAAATCTAGATACTCACATTCAAATTTAAAAGGCTTTGACATTAAAGCAATCAAGATATTCTTTGTAATAATGGGATTGGTGTATAATAGACATTTTCGTTATGAACCTTCCAATGGGTCTTGAATTTTGTCTTCATCTAAGATGGCTGACATTTTAAGTTACCTAACCCTTAAGGATACAGTTTCTTTTTTTTGCCACTCTATGTACCTAGACTCTTCTGGTACATCTTAGTCGATCTGTGCTGTGTGACTGGAATGTCAGAAGCTAAGTGACTTATATAGAACCGAAGTTTATTTCTCCCAGTTGTACAGAAAGCTCACAGTCCAGATGTTACCAGAAGTAGTAGTCTAGAGGAGGTCTACTCTCAGCTTTCAAGATGGCACCATGAACATGTGCCTCCAGAGGGGAGGACTACTCTGTCTTTCAATAATAGAGGGTGACAAACAGATGGCATTAGCTCCCCAATAAGACTTTTTAAATAAGCAACTAGTGGTATTCATGGAGGGGCAAGCCTTATGATCCAATTACCTCTCAAAGACAAGCTTATAATACTTTACTCTGGCAGTAAAATTTCAGCGTGAGTGTTGATGGCGATGTAATATTTAGAATGCCAACTGCCTGTTTGCTCACCGTGTGAGGGAGCCCTCTGTTCCACGTCCTGGAAGTATAAAGTCAAGGGGCTATCTAAGGGCAGTGGGAAAGCAAATGGGAGAAGAAAATGAAGCAAATTGCCTGCCTAGACTCCATGCTCCCTCATTACTAGTTTTCTTCTTGCTGTCAACCTAAAATAATTGGAACAGATTTATACAACTGTGTTGTGTTTACTGCAGGAAAAACTATGACAAGTCCTTACGGGATAATCCTAGAAGTTGTACAACACCAAGTATAAAGCAATGTTTGTTTTTGTGCTCACTTAATTTCAAAATTTCTGGAACAGGGAACAATCCTTTATTTGATAATTACAGATAAATGTTTTTACTTAAGTGTTAATGTGATATATTGAGTTTTATTTCCAAGTGTAGAAGTGAATTATAAGTGAGCATTCATTTTCTCTATTTCAATTATAATCTAAATAAATAATGTTTTATACAAGAGGGAGTTACATGAGCTAAAACACACACACACACACACACACACACACACAAACCTGACAATCCTGCTTTTCTCTCTGTTTCATTTTCTTTAAGCTAGAATTGGATGTTACTATTCTTATTACTATAAATTCTCAATAATTATCATGGTTGTTGTGAAAACATTTACATGAATAGCAATTACAATAAAAGAAATTGGCAATATTTTCATATTTGATTTGTTCTAGGCAATGCCTATACACAGAGAGACAGAGAGAAATGTATATTCATACATACAGAGAAAGAGAGACAGACAGAAAGACAGAGGCAGAGATTACCACTCATGGCAGTCCTTTAGGATGAGTAATTAAGGATGAGTAATATTGTGATCTTTATTTCAGAGATAAGAAGCTAACTTTAGATTATATATATTTGCATACATATAACTTTAGATTATATATATATATATATACATATATTACTGAAACTGATGTTATATGCAAGGTTTGAGTCCTAAATTCATAATTTGTTACTTTCTTTGATACAATATCTCAGTCTGTTGCTTAAGCCAGCCTCAACCTCAAAAATGTGTCTCTGGTTGATCTCTGAAATCACCATCCTCCTGCCTCAGCCTCACAAGCTGTGAACATGTGCCACCACAACTAGCCAAGCCCATACCTTTAACCAGCATACAGTTATTCAAATATTATGTCTTCTTTTTAATTCTAGGGGTCATAACTTTAACTTGATGATTTCTATTTAAAGGCATATGCTCAGTGTTCCCTATACTGGTTGTCTAGTATCAAGCTCTTTGTTCATTGAGTTCTTTGCTCATTTTTCTGTTCTTACCTGAATTTCAGGTCCATGATGAGAGTGAGTGGGAAGAAAAAGTGGTGCAAAAAGGTATGTGCAAGAACTCTAGCTCAGACCCCGGAACACATCCATTTATGCATGCTTTGCAAATACATTTCTCTGCATGTTCAATTTTTCACTCTAAGTTTTTTGATCATGGAATATGCCCTATGTCTTTCAGATAAAAACTTATTTCTCATTAATGTAGAACCTCCAGTAGGTTGTTAAGATTTTCTTCCTACAAGAAGAGATCTCTTTTCAGGCTCACAAGTGAAAGATTGATACCTGTCAATTCTTCTACTAATGTAAAAAAAAAGACAGGGTCTTGCTTTGCAGTCATGGCTAGATTAGAATTCACCATACAGACAAGCTAGCCTGGAACTTATTAGACAGACAAGGCTAGCCTGGAATTCACTATATAGACTAGGCTGGCCTAGAACTTGCATTGATGATCCTCCTCTTTCTGTCTCCTAAGTACCAGGTCTGCAAATGTGTGCCACAATACCTGACCTTGAAAGACATCTTAGAAAACCAAACAAGGAAACCAATGGCTTGTGTACCAGGTATGTACTTTCAGCCCCATAGTGTTATTCCTTCAGAGGTAGAAACTTGGCTATCTGCACACAAATTCCATATCTTTGGGGTATTTCTGTTGTTCACAAAGACTAAAGTAAGAGGAAAAGCCAAATGCAGTGAGGAGATCCATCATGATGTATTACAACATAGGAAAATAAAAGTATATTTTTTTGTCATTTCATCTCCAGAACCGAGAATAGTTACAGTGACAGAAAGTGTAACACCATTGATTCTTAAACCCACTAGGCTAAAAAACAGACGTCGGGGATAATAAATGCTTGTACGGAATTGATCTCTAGCCTCCCCAAGACCTTGTGGGAAACTTTCTCCACTTCTTCACTTTTTATGACAATTTAAATGAGACCTGAGCAATTGATTGTGGTATTTATAGCTTGATTATCAGTATGGAAAGCAGTAAAAGTGACAGCATTTAACTAGCAGCTGATTAGCTGAAACATCTGTCCCAAATCCAGTTTGCAGGAAACAGCTTGGGTAGCCAGGTCTCTGCTCCCCTTTGATTTCTGTGTTCTTTTTGTATCTTGCAATCACCAGGGAGATAGCAGCACTGCTCCAGAGGCCCCCGACACTCAGCACAGCAAGAACAGGAGACACCTGTAGATGGTTTCCTGGTCCAAGATTCTGGCACCTGTAATGCATGTCTCCAACATCCAGACCGCAGACTCCTCCTGTTTCCCCAAGGATACTTGTGACTGGATTCCAGTGACAGGGTTCCAGCGTCTGCTGCACAGGTGAAGACTGGATGGGTAATAGGAGCATACAGGGTCCCATTCCAAGATGGCAGAGCCCAGCAGAGTCTGGGTACCACAAGTGCAGTGTCTACAGGGATAGCAACCCGTCATGCTATGGAATCCAAAACTCCAGCATCTCTTCATGTTTCCTTTGAAAGAAGAGAGGATCCCACTTGCCAGACATGTGTGGTACCATGCTCAGCTCTCCTGTCTACTCCCAACATCCTGAGGACTACTCTGGATTCCAGAGATGTACAGATCAAGCCTACAGCTCAAGGCTCCACTAGGTGTCTTAAGGAGACCCACAGGACCTCAGGACCACACAAGTTAGAAACCCACATGCTAATTCCCTGCCTATAGATCCACCTGGGACACAACCTACATAGAAAAGCTGTAAACTACCTGAGGAGATCCAACCTTCATTCCATGACCTAAGGCTCCCCCATCTACCAAGTGCCCAAGAAGTCCAGCAGGCTCCAGGAACAGGAGCCAATTCCAGGGACAACCAGATGGCTAAAGGCCAGTGAAGGAGAGATAAACATGCTTTTTCTTTAGATCCCAAATGTGGGATGAGGAACAGACTTGTGAGAGAACAGGAGATATTTACCCCCTTAGAAGTTGAACCACCTTGTCAGGGAGATTGGTTGTTACCAGCTGAAAATTATCCTTGAACAAGTTCTGAAAGGAGATATAAATGTGAGCCAAAAACAGGAGGGGTGGTGTCTTTAGAGATTTGAGATTGTTTGGCTGTTCATCGCTCCACTTGGAGATGCTTCTGGAGAGAACCGCTCATGGGAAGGGTTCGGGGCTCCGGGCTCCAGCTGAGGCTCCAGGTTCTGGTTGCTCCATGTTCTGGCAGAAGAAATCCTGCTGAGTACGCCAGGAGACTCATTCCTAGGAACTGATACCCAGAAGGTTTCCTTCTTGTGTTCTTTAATCTCCTTTTCCTTTTGTTTAGGTTAGTAAAGTTATAAGTGAGGTGCACTCAGTTAATAAGTTCATAATAAAAAAAAATAATAATCGTTAAGAAAATTGAGCCTACAGGCCAGAAAAGGAACACAATCAACAAAAACCAGGACAGTATGGTAGCAAGCTCTAGATGTCCTTACACAACCTAAACACAGGAAAATGACATTAAATCTATGCTCATGAAGATGGTAGGCACTTTTAAAGAAGAAACAAATAAACCTCGCAAACAAATACAGGTAAATACAATCAAACCAATAGAGGCCTTTAAAGAGGATATGAAGAAATCACTTAAAGAAATACAGACGGATCCAAGATGGCGGCGAGCAGTGTGGACCGCGTTTGGAGGCTCCAGTGAACAATTCAGGGAATTGCACAGATTTCTGAGCCAGGAACACCGAGGTCCGAACATCACGGCAGCAGGAGTGCTCCACGGTTCGGAGGGGACCAGGGTGCGGAGGACCTGCGTGCCCCTGCACACGGGAGGAGCGTGGTTTTCTCTGATCGGAGCGGCAGCGGCAGAGGCGGCAGCACCAGCGGCACCAGCAGCGGTGGCTGAGGTTTGCAGCTCATAGCCTTCCAGTGGAGGCGATTGGTGTGGTGGCTGGTGGGAGTTGCTGCGGGAGAGGGGACTCTGGGCCGGATTTGGGTCGCGTGGAGCCTTTGGACCCAGATTGGACTCGGCGGACAGTTCGGCCCCAGAGTCCCGGGTATTGGCCCAGCCCAGCAAGCAATTCTGCCTGAGGCACTAACTCAGCGTGGCCATAGCTCCCCTGCTGTGGCGCAGGCTCAGTTGAGCACGCTGCTCCACACTAGGCACCACCTCAGCTCAGCGGCAGCTCCCCTGCGGTGACACAGTCTGGGCGGAGCACTTGGTTTCACCACAGGCACTAACTCAGAGCAGCCGCAGTTTCTCCTGCTGTGGCGCAGGCTTGGTGACGTGCTCGGTTCCATCCTAGGCACCACCTCAGCTCAGCGGCAGCTCCCCTGCGGGGACACAGTGCTGGGCGGAGCACTTGTTCCACCACTGGCGCTAACTCAGAGCAGCCACAGTTCTCCTGCTGTGGCGCAGGCTTGGTGACGTGCTCAGTTCCATCCTAGGCACCACCTCAGCTCAGCGGCAGCTCCCCTGCGGGGACACAGTGCGGGCAGAGCACTTGTTCCACCACTGGCGCTAACTCAGAGCAGCCGCAGTTCTCCTGCTGTGGCACAGGCTGGACAGAGCTCTCGGTTCCACCAGCTCTAAGACTCTGGTGGACACAGTGTACAGTTTGAATCCAGAATTCCTGGCTGAGATTGGTGGTCAGTTCGGGCCCTGAGTCAATAACTGACCACAGCACGCACTTGGGCCAAAAGGCCCTAGTGGAGCTTGGTGCGTAGTCCCAGCCCAAAATTCTGGCTGGCCCTGTGTGCATTTTGGGCCAAAATCCCTAGCTGAGCTTGGCAGACGGTTCTGGCCCTGAGAATCTAGCTGAGTTCTGCCCGTGGTTCGGGTCCCAGTGCTCCTGGCTGGACTTGGCAGGGAACACAGAAGGCTGTGGATACCTTGGCCTGACCCAACGCTCATTCAGAGACCCAGAACAATTGCAGGATCCACAGCAGAGAGGGACTGAGGATCACTGGCTGTGAGAGACCAGAACAACAGGGCTAACCTCCTAACATCCACACCAGTGAAGCTTTGAGCTCGCAGCCTAGGGAAATCGTAAGAAAACAAGTGAATCTATCGTCAGACACCCTCCATTCAACTCTGGAAGCTACCCAACAAAAACAAAGACGGCAAGATGTCTAAAGGACAACGAAAAGCATACGCAAAAAACCCAAAACAACATGGCGTCTCCAGTTTCCAGCTATCCCAGAGAAACCACCCAGAGAACTCAAATACAACGGAAATACAAGAAAATGACCTCAAATCCTTAGTAATGAGGATGATAATGGAGGAAACAAATAAAATTCGTAATCAAATGCAGGAAGACGCAGACAAACAGGTGAGAGACATAAAGAAGCACATAGAGTGGAACTGGAAAAATTGCAGGAAAATGCAAACAACCAGATGAAAGAAATAACTAAAACGGTTCAAGCTCTGAAGACCTATAAAGAGGCAATGGAAGAAACTCAGGAATATACAAAAAAATCAGATGAAAGAAATCAAAAAATCAGTTCAAGATCTGAAAATGAAAATGGATTCAATGATAAACACACAGACAGAAGAAAAACGAGAACGTGAGACCTCAGAGAAGAAGGCGAGCAACACAGAGGTGAGCTTTTCTAACAGAATCCAAGAGATGGAAGAACGAATCTCAGGGCTAGAAGATACAATCACAGATATTGAATCAACCATTAAAGAAAATGCCAAATCTGGAAAACTCCTGACACAAAACATCCAAGAAATTAAGGACACCATGAAAAGAAGAAATTTGCGGATAATAGGCATTGAAGAAAGAGAAGACATCAGACTCCAGGGCCCAGAAACTATTCTCAACAAAATCATAGAAGAAAATTTCCCCAATCTAAAGAAAGAGATGCCTATAAACATACAAGAGGCCTACAGAACACCAAATAGAATTGACCAGAAAAGAAAAACTGCCCGCCACATAATAATCAAAACACAAAACATGCAGAACAAAGAAAAAATATTAAAAGCTGCAAGGGAAAAGGGCCAAATAACATTTAATGGTAAACCTATCAGAATTACACCTGACTTCTCAGCAGAGACCATAAAAGCCAGAAGGGCCTGGACAGAGATCCTGCAAACCCTAAGAGAACACAGATGCCAGGCCAGACTACTTTACCCAGCAAAATTATCAATAACCATTGATGGAGAAAACAAATATTCCATGACAAAAACAAATTCAAACAGTACCTATCCACAAACCCAGCTTTACAGAAGGTACTAGAAGGAAAACTCCATCCCAAAGGGTCAAGCTACAACCAAAACTACCCAGGAAATAGATAACTATCCCATGGCAAAAACACAACTACACAAACGCTCGACTGGAAACAACATCAAAATTAAGACTCTTAACAGTCACTGGTCATTAATATCTCTCAACATCAATGGCCTCAATTCTCCAATAAAAAGACACAGACTAACCGAATGGGTACATAAACAAGACCCAACATTCTTCTGCATCCAAGAAACACATCTCACCCATAATGAAAGGCATTACCTCAGGGTAAAAGGTTGGAAAAAAATATTCCAAGCAAATGGTCACAAGAAGCAGCAGGTGTAGCCATTTTAGTATCGAACAAAATAGACTTTCAACCAAAATTAATCAAAAGGGATGAGGAAGGACACTTCATACTCATCAAAGGTAAAGTCAACCAAGATGACATCACAATTCTGAACATCTATGCTCCCAATACAAGGGCACCCACATATGTAAAAGATCTCCTAAAAAAGCTTAAACCACACATCGATCCCCACACAATATAGTGGGAGACTTCAACACCCCACTCTCACTGAAGGATAAGTCATTGAAACAGAAACTAAGCCGAGAAATAACATCATTAACCAATGCCATGGGTCAAATGGATCTAACAGATATCTATAGAACCTTTCACCCAAACAAGAAAGAATACACCTTCTTCTCTGCACCCCATGGAACCTTCTCCAAAATTGATCACATCGTAGGTCACAAAGCAAGCCTCAACAGATACAAGAGGATTGAAATAATACCTTGTATCCTATCAGATCACCATGCTCTTAGGCTGCAATTCAACAACAACAGAAATAACAAAAAGCCTACACGTTTGTGGAAACTAAACAACTCTCTGCTAAATGACACCTGGGTCAGGGAAGAAATAAAGAAAGAAATCAAGGAGTTTCTGAAATTCAATGAAAATGAAGAAACAACATACCCAAATTTGTGGGATACATTGAAAGCAGTGCTAAGAGGAAAATTCATAGCACTAAGTGCCTTTAAAAAGAAATTGGAAACATCGCACATAAGCATCTTAACAACACAACTGGAAGCCCTAGAAAAAAAAGAAGCAGAAACACCCAAGAGGAGTAGACGCCTGGAAATTATCAAACTCAGGGCTGAAATTAACAAATTAGAAACTAAGAAAACAGTCCAAAGAATCAACAAAACCAAAAGCTGGTTCTTTGAGAAAATCAACAAGATAGACAGACCATTAGCCAAACTAACTAAAAGGCAGAGAGACAGTATTGAAATGAACAAAATCAGAAATGAAAAGGGAGACATAACAACAGACACTGAAGAAATTCAAAGAATCATAAGATCCTACTTTGAAGGCATATACGCCACAAAATTTGAAAATCTAAGGGAAATGGACAATTTTCTTGATCAAGTTCACTTGCCAAAGTTGAGTGAAGAACAGATAAACAAGTTAAATAGTCCCATTTCCCCTACAGAAATAGAAGCAATCATCGATGGTCTCCCAACCAAAAAAAGCCCAGGGCCAGATGGTTTCAGTGCAGAATTCTACCAGACCTTTAAGGGCGAGCTAATACCGATACTCTTCAAGCTACTCCAAAAGATAGAAATGGATGGAAAATTACCAACTTCATTCTATGAGGCCATAGTCTCATTGATACCTAAACCTCACAAAGACTCAACAAAGAAAGAGAATTTCAGACCAATTTCTCTTATGAACATAGATGCAAAAATACTAAATAAAATACTTGCAAAACGAATACAGGAGCACATCAAAGATATCATTCATCATGACCAAGTAGGCTTCATTCCAGGCATGCAGGGATGGTTTAATATACGGAAATCCATCAATGTAATCCATCATATAAACAACTGAAAATAAAAAACCACATGATCATCTCCTTGGATGCAGAGAAAGCATTTGATAAAATTCAACACCCATTCATGTTTAAAGTTTTAGCGAGATCGGGGATACAAGGCACTTTCCTCAACATAATAAAGGCTATATACAGCAAGCCAATAGCCAAAATCAAAGTAAATGGTGAGATACTCAAGGAAATTCCTCTCAAATCGGGAACAAGGCAAGGCTGCCCACTCTCTCCATATCTCTTCAATATAGTACTCGAAGTTCTAGCCAGAGCAATAAGACAACAAAAGGAGATCAAGGGTATCCAAATGGGAAAGGAGGAAGTCAAATTATCCCTCTTTGCAGATGATATGATAGTGTACATAAGTGACCCTCAAAATTCCACCAGAGAACTCCTAAAGCTGATAAACACCTTCAGCAAATTGGCTGGATACAAAATTAACTCAAAAAAGTCTGTAGCCTTCCTATACACAAATGACAAGCTTACAGAGGAAGAAATTAGGAAAACCACACACCCTTCACATTAGCCACAAGCAATATAAAATATCTAGGAGTTACCCTAACTAAGCAAGTGAAGGACTTGTATGAAAAAAATTTCAAAACTCTGAAGAAAGAGATTGAAGATGACCTGAGAAGATGGCGTGATCTTCCTTGCTCATGGATCGGGAGAATTAACATAGTAAAAATGGCCATCCTACCAAAAGCAATCTACAGATTCAATGCAATCCCTATCAAAATAACTACACAATTTTTTAAAGACATTGAAAGTTCAATTCTGAACTTCATATGGAAAAACAAAAAACCCAGAATAGCTAAAACAATCTTGTACAATAAAAGATGCTCCGGAGGAATCTCCATACCTGATCTCAAACTGTACTATAAAGCAATAGTAATTAAAACAGCATGGTACTGGCACAGCAACAGGCTGGTTGATCAGTGGAATCGAATCGAAGACCCAGATATGAATCCACACACATATGGTCACTTGATTTTTGACAAAGAAGCCAAATCCATTCAATGGAAAAGGATAGCATCTTCAACAAATGGTGCTGGTCTAACTGGAGGTCTATGTGTAAAAAAATGAAACTGGACCCATATTTGTCACCTTGCACAAAACTCAAATCCAAGTGGATTAAAGACCTCAACATAAAACCAGAGACACTAACTCACTTAGAAGAAAAAGTGGGAAAGAGCCTGGAACATATTGGCACAGGAGACAACTTCCTGAACAGAACACCAACGGCCCAGGCCTTAATGTCAACCATTAATAAATGGGACCTCATGAGGCTGAGAAGCTTCTGTAAGGCAGGAGACACTGTCAAGAGAACAAAGCGACAGCCTACAGACTGGGAAAAAATCTTCACCAACCCTACATCTGACAAAGGTCTAATATCCAAAATATATAAAGAACTCAAGAAATTAAACACCACCAAACCGAATAACCCAATTGAGAAATGGGGCTTGGAACTAAACAGAGAATTCTCAACAGAGGAGTATCAAATGGCTGAGAAACACTTAAAGAAATGCTCAACCTCCTTAGTCATCAGGGAAATGCAAATCAAAACAACTCTGAGATTCCATCTTACACCCATCAGAATGGCTAAGATCAAAAATTCAAGCGACACCACATGCTGGCGAGGATGTGGGGAGAGAGGAACACTCCTTCATTGCTGGTGGGAATGCAAACTAGTACAGCCACTTTGGAAATCTATCTGGTGCTATCTCAGAAAAATGGGAATAGGGCTTCCTCAAGACCCAGCTATTCCACTCCTTGGAATATACCCAGAAGATGCTCCAGCACACAACAAGAAAATTTGCTCAACCATGTTCATAGCAGCCTTATTCATAATAGCCAGAACATGGAAACAGCCTAAGTGTCCCTCAGTAGAAGAGTGGATAAAGAAACTGTGGTACATATACACTATGGAATACTACTCAGCTATTAAAAACAAGGAATTCCCGAAATTTGTGGATAAATGGATTGAGCTAGAAATGATCATAATGAGTGAGTTAACCCAGAAGCAGAAAGAATCAAATGGTATATACTCACTTATATCTGCATACTAGCCCAAGGGGCATGTCCCACAAAAGCCTTCACTTACCAGGAAACTGGGACAGAGGGGAAGGCATCCTATTGGGACTCTAAATGAGAGACGCATGGGAGAACAGCAAAATAAAAGGATCCAGAGGGTCCTAGAAATCTACAAGTAGAACAATATGATAGGCAGATTTGGGCCCAGGGGTCCCGCTCAAACTAAGGCACCAGCCAAGGACAATACAGGAGGTAAACTTTAAACCCCTTCCCAGATCTAGCCAATGGTCAGAATATTCTCCACAGTTGAGTGGAGAGTGTGATACGACTTTCTCACATACTCTGGTGCCTCACATTTGACCATGTCCCCTGGAGGGGGCGACCTGGTGGCACTCAGAGGAAGGACAGCAAGTAGCCAAGAAGAGACTTGATACCCTATGAGAATATATAGGGGGACGTAATCCCCCTCAGGAACAGTCATAGGGGAGGGGAATAATGGGAAAATGGGGGGGGGGGAGGAATGGGAGGATACAAGGGATGGGATAAACATTGAGATGTAACAAGAATAAATTAATAAAGAAAAAAAAAAAGAAAAAAAAAAAAAAAAGAACACATCCCGGCCCTCAGCCCCATCATCTCCTGCATCCTGCCCTCAGGAGAGCCTGGGCACTGGGCACCAAGCATGAACTGGGCCAGGTAGGAGGGTACCGGAGGTCATCTGCAGGCAGATAGATGCTGCACAACAGAAGGCACACCTTACATTCCATACCACACTGGTAAACACTGACCACTGGCCTCTTCCCTCAAAGCCTCCAGCAATGGCCACTTACTGTCCTGGTTTGTCTACGATCGGTCCAGGACAAGTAGCAGTTGTCCTGGTTAGATTGGTGGCTTTGACATCTGAAAGAAAATGGCAAAATTACCAGTGGATGTGTCCTTCTATCACCCTTCTCCTCTACCTGCAGGGCTGATAGTCTGACCAATAGGGAGCTATCTCCTCCCTGCCTTCTTCAATTCTGCTCAGCACCCCAGCACCAAACAGCAATCAGGTGCCCAGCAGAAGCAGAGAGCAAGAGCCGCTGGATCTCAGGGCTCACCTATTAGGGGGCTGAGATCACATTCTACTTTCATAACATAAGTGCACACATGCACACACACATGAACACATGCACGTGTGTGCCACACACATGTACACACATGCATGCACACACATATACATACACACATACACCATATGTACAAATACACATGCATGTACACACACACACTCACATGTGTACATGCACACACACACAGCATGGGGAAATTCTGCTGTTGTAAGAGAAAATATATGGCATTTGACTCTCTGGATCTAGCTAATTTTGTGATCTTCTGCCCATTATCCTGAAAAATGACATGATTAAAAAAAAAAAAAAAAAAAAAAAAAAAAAAAAAAAAAAAAAAAAAAAAGAAATACAGAAAAACACAATCAAACAGGTGAAGGAAATGAATAAAATAGTTGAAGACCTGAAAATGGAAATAAATCAATAAAGAAAACAAAAATTGAGAGAATCCCGAAGATGAAAAAGTTAGGGAAGGGAACAGGAACCACAGAGGTAAGCATCACCAACAGAATATAAGAAATGGAAGAGAGACCCTCAAGCATAGAAGATACAATTGGGAAAATCTATATATCTGTTAGTGAAAATATTAAATTTAAAAAAAAAAACTCCTTATGGGGCTGGAGAGATGGCTCAGAGGTTAAGAGCACTGGCTGTCTTCCAAAGGTCCTGAGTTCAACTCCCAGCAATCACATGGTGGCTCACAACCATCTATGATGAGATTTGGTGTCCCCTTCTGGCTCTGGCATGCAGGCCGAACACTGTATACATAATAAATAAATAAATCTTTAAAAAAAAAACTCCTTACACAAAACATCCAAGAAATCAAGAACACTATGAAAAGAAAAAAACTATACCTAGGAATAATAGAAATAGAAGAAAGAGAAGATTCCTGGCTCTAAGGACAAGAAAACATTTTCACCAAAGCCATAGAAGAAAAACTCTACAACCTAAAGAAGGAGATGCCTTTAAACATAAAAGAGGCTTACAGAAAACCAAATAGATTAGACCAAAAAAGAAAATCTTCATGCCAAATAATAATCAAAACACTAAATGTACAGAAAAAAGAAAATATTGAAAGCTGCAAGGGGAAAAGGCTAAGTAACGTATAAAGGCAGACCTCTCAGATTCACACATGACTTCTTAACAGAGACCATAAAAGCCAGAAGGGTCTGAGCAGATGTCATACAAACCCTAGGAGATCATAGATGTCACCTCAGACTGTTATATTCATCAAAGCTTTCAATCTCCATAAAGGGAAAATACAAGATATCTCATGGCAAAACAAAACTTAAACAATATCTATGCACAAAACTAAAGGAAGTTTCCTAAAGAAAATACTAGAAGCAAAATTCTAGCAAAAGGAGGTTAACAAAACCCAAAAATATACAGGATATAAATATTTTCACAACAGCAAAACCAAAAGAAGACAAGGACACAACCATACTACCACCACCAACATCATAATAAAAGGAAAAAACAATCATTTGTCATTAATATCTCTCAAAACATCAGTAAACTCAACTCTCCAATAAAAAGACACAGGCTAACTGAATTGATGAATAAACAAGACCCAACAAGAAACACACCTTAGCAACAAAGATAGATGTAACCTCAGAATAAAGAACCAAAAAATGTTTTTGAAGAAAATAGACCCAACAAGCAAACTGGAGCAGCCATCCTAATATCTAGTAAAATAGACTGTCAACCAGAATTAATCAAAAGGGACTGAGAAGGACACTTCATTATCATCAAAGGAAAAATCCACCAAGAGGACATCTCAAGCCTGGACATCTATGCCCCAAATACAAGGCATCCACATTTAAAAAAGAAACATTATTAGAGTTTAAATTGCACATCAACTCCCACACATTAATAGTGGGATACTTCAACACCCTATTCTCAGCAATGGACAGATCATTGAAACAGAAACTAAATAGAAAAATAATAAGCTAGCAGATGTCATGAGTGAATGGATCTACTAGATGTCTACAGAACTTTTCATCCAAATACAAAAGAATATACTTTCTTCTCAGTACCTCATTGAACATTCTCCAAAATCAACCATATAGTCAGTCATAAAGCAAATCTCAACTGATACAAGAAAATTGAATTAATCCATTGTACTTTATCAGATGGCCATGGATTAAAGCTGGACTTCAACAACAACAGAAATAACGAAAAAGCATACACATTCATAGAAAGTGAAGGTTTTCTAAAATTCAGTGAAAATGAAGGCACAACACACCCAAATCTGTGGGATGGAATGAAAACAGTGTTAAGAGGGAAGTTCATAAGACTAAGTGGCGTCATAAAGAAATTCAAGAGATCCCATACTAGCAATTTAATAGCTTACATGAAAGTGTTAGGGGGAAAAAAAAAAGAAAAAGAAGCAAACACACCCAAGAGGAATAGACAGCAGAAAATAATCAAGCTTGGAGCTGAATTCAATAAGTTAGAAACCAAGAGAACAATACAAAGAATCAATGAAAATGAAGACCTGTTTTTTTTAGAAAATCAATAATTCAGACAAACTCTTAGCCAAACTTACTAAAGACAGAGAAAGTATCCAAATCGACAAAATAAGAAATGAAAAGGGGGATACACTGACACTGAGGAAATCCAAAGAATCATTAGGTCTTACTTCAAAAGCCTGTGCTCCACAAAATTGAAAAATCTAAATGAAATGGGCAATTTTCTTGATAGATTCCACTCACCAAAGTTAAATCAAGATCCCATAAACAGCTAAAGAGGCCAACAACCCCTAAGGAAATAGAAGCAATCATTAAAAGTCTCCCATCCAGAGTATGTGTGAAAGTCATACCCCACTCTCCATTCAACTGTGGAGAATGTCCTGTCCATTGGCTAGATCTGGGTAGGGGTTTAAAGTTTACCGCCTGTATTGTCCTTGGCTGGTGCCATAGTTTGAGTGGGACCCCTGGGCCCAAATCTGCCTATCATAATGTTCTTCTTGTAGGTTTCTAGGACCCTCTGGATCCTTCTACTTTGTTATTCTCCCATGCTTCTCTCATCTAGAGTCCCAATAGGATGTCCTCCCTTCTGTCCCAGTTTCCTGGTAAGTGAAGACTTTCATGGGACATGCCCCTTGGGCTAGTATGCAGATGTAAGTGAGTATATACCATTTGAGTCTTTCTGCTTCTGGGTTAACTCACTCATTATGATCATTTCTAGCTCAATCCATTTGTCCACAAATTTCGGGAATTCCTTGTTTTTAATAGCTGAGTAGTATTCCATAGTGTAAATGTACTACAGTTTCTTTATCCATTCTTTTACTGAGGGACACTTAGGCTGTTTCCATGATCTGGCTATTATCAATAAGGCTGCTATGAACACAGTTGAGCAAAGTTTCTTGTTCACATGTACTCTGGTGCCTCATATTTGACCACGTCCCCTGGAGGGGGAGACCTGGTGGCACTCAGAGGAAGGATAGCAGGCTACCAAGAAGAGAATTGATACCCTATGAGCATATACAGGGGGAGGAAGTCCCCCTCAGGCACAGTCATAGGGGAGGGGAGAAAGGGGAAAATGGGAGGGGAGTAAGGGGAAAATGGGAGGGAGGGAAGAATGGGAGGATACAAGGGATGGGATAACCATTGAGATGTAACAAGAATAAATTAATAAAAATAATAAAAAATAAAAAAGCTGAATACACACACACAAAAAGTCTCCCATCCAACAAAAGCCAAGACCAGATGGTTGCAGTGCAGAATTCTACCAGATTTTCAAAGAAGAGCTAATACTAATATTCCTAAAGCCACTGCAGAAAATAGTAATGGAAGGAACATTGCCAAACTCATTCCATGAGGCCACAGTCACCATGATTCCCAAACCACAAAGAAACTCAACAAGGAAAGATGATTTCAGTCAAATTTCCTTTATGAACCTAAAGATGTTCCAACATACGACAAGTGTAGCAGCTCTTTCATGGTGAGCAGAATCTGGAAACAGCCTGAATGTTGCCTCAACTGAAGAATGGATAAAGAAATTGTGGTACATTTACACAATGGAATACTACTCAGCTATTAAAAACAGCGAAAGCCAGGTGTGGTGGCACACGCCTTTAATCCCAGCACTCGGGAGGCAGAGGTAGGGGTACTGCTGTGAGTTCAAGGCCAGCCTAGTCTACAAAGTGAGTCCAGGACAGCCAAGGCTACACAGAGAAACCCTGTCTCAGGCAAAAAAAAAAAAAAAAAAAAAAAAAAAAAGGAACTCATGCAATTTGTAGGCAAATGGATGGAACTAGAAAAGACCACCTAGAGTAAGGTAACTCAGACACAGAAAGACATACATGGTATGTACACACTTATAAGCAGATTTTAGCCATATAGTACAGGACAAACATACTATAATTCAGAGATCCACCTTGACTCCGGGCATCTATCTCCCCGTTTAATGTCTAAATCTCATTCCTTTTTGCCCAAACAACAGACTCAGAGGATGATTTTTTTTTCCCTCTTAATTTTTTTAACCTTGTTGGAGGTTATTATATTTTGTTTTGCTTGTTTGGTAATTGTTTGGTTGGTTTTGTTGTTGTTGTGGCAGTGTGTTGATTGTTTCCTTGTTTGCAGGGCTATGGACTCAGGGCCTCAGATGTGCAGAGAAAGTACTCTACCACTGAACTACAGTTCTAGGGAATTTACCAGGGGAAAAAGTTAACTTCAAACTTTTATCTAGAATTTCCTTGAGTTCTCATTTTCTAGTATTTGTTTATTTGTTTATTTTGTCATTGTTGTTTCCATCAGGATAGTAAATCCAGCCCAGGAATGTAACAGCTCAAATGCCAAGTAACCTCTTAGCTGTGCCACCATTTCCTTAAACAACTAGTGCCCAGTGTAAAGTAACTACAGGTCAACAGACAACCTATCAATTCTGAGTCCTAACTATGGCATGTGAAGTTGAGGCTTTGAGCTAGACTGGATCCCCACTGAAATCATGTGCAGGTTTTCTACCCCTGGGGGCCACATTTCTCTCTTTACATTTAGTATAGAAACACATTTCTTTAATTGTTGCCTAACGAGATATGACTTTAACCCAACAAAAACGTCATAGCATGAGCTGATAGAAAGAGGAAGACCCCAAACCAGCCTCCATCTTGAGGAGAATGTCTCCCTACATGGCTAAGAGTTAGCAACAGTAAGGATATTTCTAAAAGCAGTAACACTAGGTTGGGAAAATATGATAGTAAAAGTAAAATATTTTATAAGAGTTTGCCTGTTTTGACAAATGTTATGTAAAGTAATTGTGTCTTCCTTACCGTAATATATGCCTTTTCTTTTCCTTTTGAAACTAAGCTGGAGGGATTTTATTTCTTTAAAACATTAAATATGGATTTAAACACAGACATTAAGAGGGGGAGAGAGATATGTAATAGGGTAGTACCACACAACCTGGAGTGAAAGAGGGATCTCTAGAGACTTCTAATGTATCCTTTGGAGTTCTAGGGTACATGTCATTTAGCCCAGGATCATCTTGAACTTGTTCCATAGTCAATAATGACCTTGAACTTCTAAGCATCCTTCCTTGATCTCTCACATACTAGGATTACAGGCATGTGCTGGCAAACTGCATTATGTTCCCTATCTGCTATTTTAAACAGAAACTTAGAATGTTCGTCAGCCAGGATACCATGTAAGCCTAGAGAATAACATAAGACTACACAGTTTCTTAGTTCTAACATATATGGTATACCTTGTAAGAAAGGCATTATATATTTGTTAAGTTACATAATAGAAACAAGAATTTCCATATAAACTGATCCCACTTCTCAAAGCCTGTGTTTCTCAGCAGAGAAATCTAACTTCATCAATATCTGAACATTGTTATTAAAACAGGGTAAGCAAGTCCTCAATAGTTCCTGCCTCACAAGTATGTCTGTCAGATGTATTCAGCCAGAAGGCTGAAGATGATGCTCCAACGTTATAGAGAGTTTGGGTGACTGCTCAGCACACACTGTATACTCAGGTAGTTAATTTTATTCCTTCTCAAATCTATGATGGGGTTGAAGACCAGATAGTTTAATTTTACAATGAAGTTTGGTTGTTTAGGGCTTAAGATGTTTTTAGGTCTAGATAGATGTTTTAAGTTGATAATGATGAGATATGATAGATATTGATTTACATTCAGAATTTTAGACTCACCAAGATAGGAAAGATGTTTTTTTTTTTCAAGGCTGCCAAATGCAAATAGCCAAAAACACTATGAATGTAACATTACGTAATTCTTGATTGTTTCATGGTTCTTCTTGCTATAGGTAATTTATTGTGTACATGTGTAATAATATAAATATATCTGTAAAAATATTTAATTAAAAAATTAAAATTTTTTTAAAAGAAAAGAAAAGCCTGTCAAAGTTATGAGTTTTTCCAACTTGAAGACAAACCAACATCCTACTACACTTTGGGAGTGCCAGACAAAGACAGGAAATTCAAAGCTCAGAGACAAAGGGGCATAATTAAAACCCATAGCATTAGCAGTGATTGGAGAATCAGCACTTTATGGTGTAATTTTCCCAAGTCCAGCTCTTATAGATTGGTCCAAAAACCACTGGGCAAGAAGAGTGTGTCCACCACAAAAGGGAATTTGAACTCAGCAAATATAAGGTTGGTCATAGGTACCTAGCTTGCTTGTTTCTGTGTTCCAGACCTTTTCTTTATTGTAAACTACAGCTGAACCTTGTTGCAGTGTGAAACACTATCTCTCTTTTTCAGGACTGTGAACAACCACTCCCTGAGCTCTACTGTGATACACAAACTGCCTGTCCATTCTAAAAATAATCTTTGAATAAAATCTTAACAAACACAGTCAGTGCTTTTCCACAATCATTGGCCCATCAATTTGGATAATAAGAAATTTAATTCCAGTTACATAAGTTATTTCTCTTTTATTTTGTGAATCATAGCTTCTTTTAAATAGAGTTAAACATTCACTTTTTCAATGAATATATAAATGTAAGGTGGGAGATGGCAGAGTTTGTCTTTAATCTTAGCACTCAGGAGGGAGACCCAGGCAGATTTCTTAGTTCTAGTCTACCCTGGTCTACAGAGTGAGTTCCAGGACAGCCAGGGCTACACAGAGAAACAAACAACAACAGCATAAAAAAACCTAGCTACTTTCCAGGTCATGGTGGCATATATCTTTGTTCTCATGACTTAGAAGGTACAGGCAGGAGGATCTCTGTCAGGTCAAGGACAGCCTGGTCTACATAGTGAGATCTTGTTCAAAAACAAAACAAAATGACTGTCTACTTAGGTGTATTAGGGTCTTATGTCCTGTGGATCAATAAGGTAGTAGTTATAGCTAACAATCAATTATTGCGTATCTTTAAATAAACTAGAACATTGTGTGTGTGTGTGTGTGTGTGTGTGTGTGTGTGTGTGTGTGTGATGATATATGTTGTAGGTGATGGGTATACTATTTACTATGCTTGGTCACTGTACACAGAATAATGCTTGAGGTGAATAATATGCTACTTCCCATGATCATTACATGCTTTACTCATTATCCACATCTCACTGTGCTCATGAATATGTCCAATCACTATGTATCAACTAAAAAAGTTAACTTTTCACAGTCTAAAATGTGTAGCTGACTTTTCAACACATAGACGTACATACTGCAAAGGGAGATGACAACTATTCTAAGCCCCTTCCCAAGCCCTGTGTCTCCAGGCATATTCACCTTCTTCTGCCTTCTCCCTGGAGAGCCCATTTCTTGTGTTTAGCACAATAGGTCAGAAGGGCTTCCCTAGAAAATGATGCCTATAAAATGGTTTGTTACTCACTTTATTTTTAATACTAATCCTGTCTTTCTTCTAAACTCCTTCCACTCCTGATTTCTTTATGAAACTATTTTTAGAAAAAAGACAATATATCTAGACATTATAAAATATTTATTTCATCATTTTAAACTAAGAGAAGGTCTAAATTCTGAAGAAAACTGCTACCTACCTACATATCAATGTAATGAGACCAAGCATCTATCATTTTTTCTTTCAAGAAATCATTTTACCCTAGTCTATATCAGAACACTAAGATGCTTCTGATGAAAAAGTTCTATGTATCAATGTAAGATAGTGTGATTCTTTCTTTTTTCTCTAGTAGATGAATTATAAGATGTTTTATAACTTTTAGGAAAAGGTATTCAGAACTCATTACTTCATTTGAATTGAGAAAAGCAGCCCATATGGTCACTGTATAATTTAAAAGGAGTTACTCTAACACTGAGAATTATTACTAAAAAATAAGAAATAGATACTTAGACATTAGATGTAACATTTTCATAAATTGATTGGCCACAATTTATTTTATGTCTGACTCCTCTTCTACATTTTGGTCCAACATTCATAATATTATAACTAAAATTTTATAAGGCATGTTGGCATAATGCTCCTGTGGACTGAGTACAGTTTACCCTTATTCATTCAAATGCTGATTTCTCCATCCCACTATCTGGTTTCAATCTAGACATTGCATTGTCACGTTTATTCTAAATATCTCCTGTTTAAAGTTTGTATAAACATGTCACCATTTGTTCTCTGTATTGCCAATAAAACCCAACTAGCCAATGCTAACTAATAACAGAGAATAGGGTGGGACATCCTCTTGAATGAGGAGAGGAGAAAGAGCAGGAAGAAGAGGGGAATGCATGTGAAGGGGACTGGGAGACATTAGGAGGAATAAGCCAGACCTAGGATATAAGTAAAAAGCAAGTATAAAGTGGGAAATCTTGGAGGGTTAGGATGGAGTAATTACTGCACAAAACTGTGTTATAGGCTAGTTAAATAGATCTTAGTCTCTCTGTGTGGTTGTTTTGGTATAAAGCTCATTTTATTAAAATTATTACTAATATTAAATATTAATAATCTTTCAAAAATTCAGATCACAAAAAATTATAACCAATATGTAATCTGATTAAGGGCATAAGGAAAAAATATTGAAGCACCAAGCGTTAACAGTATAGCTTTGCTGCAGCTTAGCACGGGTGGTTCTTGCCTTATTTAGGCATTGCTCATCCTTTCTCATCATTATTAATTACTTTATTGTCAGAAAATGATTCAGAAAGCAAAGCCATTTTCCTCAAATTTATTTAGTTAATTATATATTGGCTAATGGAAGCTCTGTCAATACCTTGACTTTCAAAAAAATGATGCTATTAACTTGGCTAGAGAAACTTCCCAAGTTTTCTGACATTTTATTAGGGGAACTGAACCAATATTCACATCCAACTGTGTAATACAAGAAATTAGCATTTTCCCTCACATTATTTCAGCTATGTTCATAACTTTGTGCCTTAAACAATTCAAATGTAATTCAATTCTACCCACACTACAGGCACATTTAGAGACCTTGAGTCCATCTCAGCTACAATGTTTTTAGTCAATTAAGCATAGGATCTGGGTAAAAAGAGAAAACACACAAGTCAACCATGCAATGCCTGCTGTACCATGACACCCTGCTGTTCTCCCCAGGGTGATTATTATCTCATTAACATCTATACCAGTTTGGAAATAATTTACTCAAAATTTAGGCTTAATTAAACATTATTTAGGTCACTAAAACACCAGGAGCCAGTCTTATTTAAATTTCATCTTATAAAATTTAAGTTTAAGTAGAAGACTACTTATTTCATAAATATTGACCCTATTACACAACTATACTTATCGCGAGAAAGGAGCAACTCCTGAAGGTCCTTACCACTCACCACCAGGCCTCACTTAGTTAATATGGTGGCCAGATTACCACTAAAAAAGGAAATGATTGTCAAGAGTACGGGAGGAGATAGCACTCATTAAGACTCTCAGACACTGATCTGACTTGGGGCCCATGAATTCAGGGTCAGTGGGTGGAAAACTGGTTCAGAACCTAAAGAGTAAAATCCATAAAGGTCTCTATAGAGAATCAGTCCTATTCTTAACAGGGATCAGCAGCAAAGCAGCTAATGATCCTAAAACTTAAGCATTATTTTATTGATTATTAGCATATCTTATTTTTATTTGCTTATTAAATTAGAAAGCACTCTTAGCAGACCAGGTATCAGAGACGACCTCAGGGATATAAGCATATGAGAGTTTTTCTGTGAACTGAGTGCAGTAGCCAGTGGGAGATGCATACCACATGACCAGTTCTAGGATCAAATGAAACCAGCAGGGTCTGCAGGAAGAGAGAGCACCCTACCCAGTCAGGAGAGATCCAAGCATTTTCCTCAAATATATTTTTAAGTAGAGTATCAAACTTGAAATAAAATTCAGATTTAAATAAGCGGGTCAATAAATAAATAAATAAAGCAAAAGGTATTTGGGGGGGGGGGTATGGAAAAGTAGGCTGGAATCATGGCCATTGTTACAGAATAAAGAAGCTCTGACATGAACTCTGATGCACCCGATTGGATCACCTCCCCTTAGTGGGGAGGCCCAGCAGGCACACAGAGGAAGGGGAAGCAGGCTCTCTGGATGAGACCTGATTGGCTATGATCATATGGTGGGGGAGGAGGTCCCCTTCTGTCAGAGGTCCAGGGGAGGGGAATAGGGTGAGAGGGGAAGGGAGGGTGGGAATGGGAAGATACAAGTGAGGGGATAACAATCAGGATGTAATGCAAATTAATTATAATAAAAAACATTTTAAAGCATATATAGTTTAAAAACAAAGAAAGCTCACGGTGCTTACAGTGAAAAGTTGTTAATAAGACTGGATGCCAACTTTGTCAAAAGGAGAGAGACAGATTAAGACGGTGAAGGATCTCATCTGTCTCCAAAGAATCTGGGCTTCTCTCAGTGCAGCAAGGTAAGACTTGAGGGTGTTAAGTAAGGTGTGTGTAATTGAGTTTTAAGTCACAAAGACTACAGTGGCTTCTGGGTGGTGAACGGCCTGGAGAATGGCATGATTGACTTGTGTAGACCACTATGAAGCTGTCATTTTCATCCTGGAAAAACATAACAGCTGGTATTAAAGTAGCAACAGCTTTGCCTCTCAATTTTGCATTCCAATATAGGCATTACCTTCCCGTAAAAGAACAAGAGTGAGGCTCAAAATATTTTAGCAATTTACTCTCAGCTTTGGTGTTTGATCCCAGAATAACAACCTGATAGCAAATTTTAATCTCTGTTGTACGTAAGAGAGTGTATTTCTTAAAGGATCTACAAGTAAGCATCACTTTTGTCTAACATTATAATTTACTCATTTTTAGCCGATCCAAAGACTTCATAGCATTTAGTAAACACTCACCATTCACAGATCTCCAGGGGAAAATTGTAAGGAAATAAAAACAAATGAGAGCATTCCTCGGAAGCGTTCAGTAAATATCCTACAGTCTTTTTGCAACTGAGACTGCCCTGCAGTTGCCCGTGTGTTGCTTTCAGGAGGTGGCAGATGCTTCCTGCTCAATAGGAAGCAAAGGTTTTGCTTAGAAGCCCCACACAGTATATTTATTAAAGCAGCCTTCTACACAGATTCTGTGCCAGGTGTTCCCCACATCACTGAACAGGCACAGGCCATATGCTCTCTGAGGTGATTACAGACTGAGCAAATCTCAAAATGATACAGATACATTAAGTATAGATAGAAGTGTTACTGGTTTTTCATAAAGAAAAAAATAAACTTAAGACAGATGCTTTTTGAAATAGAGATTAAAATTCAACAATACAGCATATGAATATACAGTGGATAAACCTGTTGATATATGTAAGATATAATGAGGGTATTACATAATTACTTTGGACTTCTGAGGTATATAAGTGTGTTGAAAAATAGATCTCTTCCTCATCATTTTTATAATTCTCCAGTTATTTTATAGTCATAATATACTGTCCCTTCTATTTTTGGATATGTGCCCTCTGACATGAACACCAAGGGTTTTGTTTGTTTGCTTGCTTGCTTTTATCTTTTACTTTATTTTACCTATTTTCCTGAGCATGAAACTTTTTACAGAAAACTGACTTAGAGTTATTCAAATGGTGGTGATTCTTTCTTGAAAAAAGGAATCTCATAGATTGAATTTCATTCCCCCATAATTTACATATTTACAACCATGACCTCACAATGTGACTGATTTCAAAATAAGATTAATCATAATGTAAATGTTTGAATTAAGGTAAGGTTATTTCATTAGGTCCTAATGTGGCTATCTTTAGAAAAGGGGGAAATTTGAACACAAGCATATGGGCATATGGAGAATTTTGAGAGAGGATAGAGGCAGAGATGGGTGTGATGCTTTCAAAAAAGAAGAAATGTCAACAGCTGCCAGTAAAATACCAGAAGCTGGAGCAACAGATAAAATATCTTTTCACTCAGTATTCTCAGAAGAAACGACACAGCTGATGTACCTGGATTCCAGTTGACAGACTCCGGAGCTGTAGAAACCATGTCCGGAAGGAAAGAGAAGTCACTTAGCCTGTGGCCCTTGGTTCCTAAACTCCTGGCGACCTAGTACAGTGGTGATCTGTAAATCATACACTGGCCCTTCTGCTTGCATTTCATCCTAATCTGATTACCCTCCTAGTCATCACTCTCAAATGCCTTTAGCTCTCTGCCTTAATAATGATGATAAGAGAATGTACCTGAAAATCAAAAGTATAATAAAAGCCAGTGGTCATCAAACCCTATTCCCCATAGAATATTAATTTTTAGGAATTAATTGAAACAATACTTTGAACATCGGATCACCTGGGAATGTGCATAGTTAAAGTAGATTTGGAGAAACTCCGAATTAGAAAAAAGTAGTTAGAGAATTTCTTAGGAACGCTTTACAAGGACAAAATGACACCCTAATTCAGCTACATTGACACAGCTATTTTGATGCGATCATTTTAAGTGATGTCTAAATGACACTGTGAAAATGAAAAATCATTATAATGTGTCCAGCAGACATCTCACATAATCACTCTGTTACTAAGTGCACTTCAATTATGAAGAAGGGTAAAAATATAGAAAATATATTATAATGCCTTCTAGAATTGTATGTCTATTACACGCTTCTAAATCTTCAATACATCAGTTTAAAAAGGTTTAATAGTGTCAAATACACAGACACACACACACACAAACCAAATGTGGTGAATCTATCATTAAAAACTCTCAGTGCCTAAAAATGAAATAAATGTCCTCAATTTACAAAAACCTTCCGCCATATGCTACATGGAGAAATAGTGAACATTTTGCTCTGAAATTGAGTTGAGGCAAGGCAATCTCCTCAAGTTCAAATGTCTCTGTTTCTCTGCTTATAGTCAACATTATATACAAAACTGCACTGACCATAGTAAGACAAAACAATCAAAACATTCTTTATTTGCCAAATATGCATGACTGTCTTAGCAGAGAAAGTTAAGGACTTGGCCAGAAAAATAAATATATAGCTAATAACGAAATTTTGAAGTACACAATGTTAGTACTTAAAATTTATGTAGCTCTATATACTGACAAGTGGTAATAATGAAGAATTTAAAGAAAAACTAGGCATAAAATTAGCAAAAAAACACATAACTACCAAATATTAAAAATATTACAGAAATAAAAGTCTACACAAATGGAGACATATCATGTTCAAGGATTAAAAGAATGGATAGTCTTATGATAAAAAAAAAATCCTAATTCTATTGACTCAATGACTCAGTATCATCTCAATCAAAAAATTGAATAGACTTGTGTGCAAGGAATAGATATCGACATCAAAATTCAAATTGAAATGCAACTGACTTAGAGTAGATATTGCCTAAAAATAGCGATGAAGTTGGCCTCCTCGCTTGCTCCAGGCTCTCTGTAAAGCTGCGATAGCGAATAAGATCCAGTATTTGCATAAAGACAGATAGGTCAGCAGGAGTTGCCAAGTAGACTGAATAATACAAGCAGTCAGTTTCTATTTAATAAGGGTTATGAGGAATTTCTGAGGCCAAGGACAGTGATATAAACTGGTTTTAGACCAATTGCAATATATACAAGAAAAGTTCACTACATTGCTTAATATAGACACGTTAATTCAACAGGGATCACAGAACACAACCCAAAAGTCACTGAGCCCCTTATATGCAATAACAGATGGTGGAATAACTTGACAATTTGGAACAAACAAAACTTTCTTGGAACCATAAAAGAAAGCATGATAAAGAAACGTCCTAAATAAAACACTCTTTGCTTTTTTTTAAAAAAAATAGTCATATTTTTTTAAAAATCTATCTAGTGGTCTCCTAAGGAGTCAGATCACAAACCAAAACTAAATGAAGTGCTTAAACAGGAGAACTGAGGAATCTCCCACTGTGTTATTTCAAACACTTAGACATTTTCCAACAGTCCTGTGGAATAAGAAAGTAAAGCCCAAGACAAAACTGAGGGTCAGAAATATGTTTAAGAGGCTGGAGAAATGGCTCAGGGCTTAAGAGCACATACTGCTCTCCCAAACAACCCAGGATTGAGTCGGAGAACCCACATCTGGGAACTTGCCAGTACCTATAACTCCTACTCCAAGGGCTCCAACCCCTCTGTCCTTAGCTGGCACCTGCATTCACATAGCCTGCACATACCCACACAGAGACTCGCAGACACATAATTAAAACTAATACAAATGAATTCATTTGTATGTCTGTGGTTTAGAACTGGCTATTTGATATTGGATAACCAATCAGGGGGCTCATGCCTAGGCAAGAGTATTTCTTGTGCTCTTGGCTTTTCTTAGTTGCCTGTAATTCTTTGCCCAGGAGTGGAGCCACATACGATTTACCAAGCGGGTTTTATTATATGTTTAAACATTTAGATATATAAATATATAAGGGGAGGGAGGATTTTGTACTCTCTGAGTTACATCTCAATTTTAAAATGCTAGCCTTATAAGTAAATAGTATAAGACAAAAGCAAAACCATATTTCATTAAACAAAATGTGGCAAAATAAATTGACAATTTGCCCCAAGACAATAACTTAAATATCTCCTTATACATAGACTTAGCCTACAAGACACCTTAAGCCAGTGGTTCTCAATCTGTGAGTTGACATCCCTTTGGGGATCAAATGACTCTTTCACAGGGGTCACAAAACAGATATCCTGCATGTCAGATGTTTACATAATGATTCATAACAGTAGCAAAATTACAGTTATAAAGTAGCAACAAAAGTAATTTTATTGTTGTTAAAAATCACATAAAATATACGTATCTTAGCCATATTGACAATGCCACATTAAGGACATGTGTACAACCCATTGTTTAGGTACTGAGGCATACTTCCACAGTAGCCAAATTGTACATCAACAAAGTTGTTAGGAAAACAAAACCTACTTAACGAATTAGTTTTAAAGTAGCCATTAATACAGAAATCTAAATCTGAATAAGAAATTACAGCTCGGTTTTCATTGAATGATAACTTGTCTTCCATAACAAGGTAAGAGGATTTTTTGGAAAGTTTAACACACTTAATATTCTCTATAAAGTGTCACAAAAATAAATTAAGTAAAAATGATCACCCATTAGCTGACAGGGTATAATCTTTTATATTAATTATATTTTAAGACCTACCTAATGTTCTAACCCTTTCAATTATATGTGTGAGAAGAATGAGTCATAATTCCCCCCCTAGAGATTCAGAATCATGAAATTCACCATAGAGACTTGAAAATGTACTCTTCATTTTAGGGTCATAATAATATAGTTTTTATTTGTAAAATTAGATTGTATTACTCTGAAAATGACATCTTTTGTGCAGCTATAAATGATTTAACACTATGAAAATATAAATGAGCTTGTCGGAAACAGATCACTTGCTTCACATAGTCAAGCATCATTTTTGAAAAATGTTTCAGTAACGTGATATTACATGCCTATTCTTCAATGTTTTCTAATTATACCTATATGAACAGTAGTAAGCAAAAATCTAAGGTGACAATTTCAAACCCCTTAAGAAAAGTTCAATGGACTTTCTTCCAACTTGATTATCTTCAATGCAGATTACTTCGCCTAGAATAATAACTCAAGTTGCAGGTGGAGTCTCCTCTTTATCTTCATTAACATAACTGAGCAGATTTTTCACCTTTGGCATATAAGCCATGGCTTTTTCCTCCCACACATATGAGAATATTTGACTTGAAAATGTATATGAAAAAAATCAAAAGAAGAAAAATTCCTAAAATTATTTTGAGAAGAAAAAAGGATTGAGGTGAAATTTCCTGCACCACTTATAAAAGTGTGTAAGATCCTATATCAATTAATAATTGAGCTGAGACGCTATGGAGCCGAGCACCAAACCCAGTTACAGCTCCAGAGATATCTGGAGACTGACATATAATAGTTAGAATTTTCTATTGGCACAGTCATTTCATTATTATGCCCCACATATAAAATCCTTTTCTTTCACATAACAGTTCTTTGCAAAGCAGATGATACATTAGTAACAAAAAATAGTGATGGCGCTATGAGGCAAAATTCAGCAATCATGAGCCAAGTGGTTTATTAGCATCAGTTCACTGAATCACCGCAACATCACCAGGTCGATGTCATTATCCGCTACATTCTACAAATGCAAAACTGAGACATAAAAGAAAATATGGAAGTTTCAATGGCACAGAGATTTTTAACCTGTTAATAATATGTTCCATAAAAGGTTCAATGAGTTGTTATGATTTAGACTAAAGAGGAGATGTTTACCACGTATATATTTATTTCAGAATACATAAATCTATCCTACAAGGAAATTTTAAGAGGTAAAGTAATAGAAATTTAAGCAAAATAGATTAGCAGTTAGAACACGGTAGAGAAAACTCAAATATGAAAAGAATGCTCCATCTCTCTCGCCATAAGAAAAATCAAATTAAAGACGTAGGATTCCAGCAGCTGTATGGTCATGAATACAGTGGTCTTTTTGTATCCAGAAGACACTGTGTCACTTTAGTGCTAGCCAACCTCTGGCTCTTGGAATCTATCTAACTTATCTTCCTTAACATCTCCTGAGCAATCAGAAAGGTAATATAATACAGATGTCTCATTCACAGCTGAGTGTGTCACAGACACTTAATTATTGGCACTTGGATTGGTAGTCTCTATTAAAAGCCACCTCTTGCACAAACAGGCTTCTCTGGTAAGGACTGAGAAGCACCTATGAGCACAGGCATGCATATTTAGAAGGCTGTTTGATACTACATCCATTTAGCAAAATAATAACAGCAAGCTCATTACTCGGGCCTATGAGCTCCCCAGACACAGGTTCCTGGTGAGACTTACAGTATCAGGCATGAATTGCCTTATACGGAGGAGGCCCTACATCCAAAGAGAAAGTGGTTTGTTACCCCAATAGCACCTGTGACACCACTGCATCCATGGCTATGTCTTGCCTGACTAGTCATTATTGGGGGTCACAAGATACACGACTGTGTAAAGTTTCCCAGCAGTCCGCACAGGTCCTTCTGGTTTGCCTCCACAAGATCAAGTCAGGCAACAGCATAGCCGGCAGAGGGGTACAAATGACCCTCACCCCTAGCTGAGGAGCAACTGGGCAGCTAGCTGGATTGTAGGGAGGAGGAGTCAGATTTTTTAGGCGTGGGACCTGATAAGTTGACTCTGCTATTTTTACAGCACCAACTGCACTCAATGAGTTTTTGAAGACTAGGACATTAAGTTAAGAGGGAGATAAAAGGAGGAATAAATTGGATAATTAGAAAATGTTGTATACATATACAAAATTCTCAAAGGTAAAAATATTTTAATATACTTGATTCTATCTTTCTTTTTTTTTTTTTTTTTTTTTTTTTTTTGATATTTTGAAACAGGATTTCTCTGAGTTATCTTGGCTGTCCTGGACTTACTTTGTAGACCAGGCCACCCTTGAACTCACAGCAATCTGCCTGTCTCTGCCTCCCGAGTGCTGGGATTAAAGGTGAATGCCACCATGCCCAGCTTAATTAATATCTTCTATTAACTTCACACACACACACACACACAAAGGTGTTTCAAAATCAGTGAAGTTCAAACTGTCACATGTTTTCATTGTCCTTTGAAAATGGATTGGCAATCAAGTCATGCCTCTGAGATCAAGGAATCCACAGATCAAACTACTTATAAAAAGACAGCTGACTGGTATAACTGTATGGATGTGTTGGTTTTTCTACTGTGGCTACAGCAAAATATTGTGTGTTTAGTGGCTTAGAACAACATAAATTTATCATCTTGCAGCTCTGAGGGTCAGAAATCTAAAATCAATCAGCAGAGAAAAATCATTGCTGTCCTTCGCCAGCCTCGCGAGGTAGCTGGACTACATAAGTGCAGAAATCTCCATGACTGTGACCTCCGCTGCTAAAGTTAGAGACAAGAACCTCTCTGTGACCCACTCATAGCCTTCTAACCCACCCATAGCCTCCTAAGTCCATCTCACTCAAGCGAACCTGGAAAAGCCCCATGGCCATGAACTGTAACAGTCTACAGCTTTAAGAACCAGCATGGGAGAAGACCTTGTTCTGCCTATCACAAACACCATGCAGATGTTCATTCCACCATGAGCCACTCAACTAATGGTTCTAATGCTATTGATTATATGCCTAAGAGTATTGTCAAACTATTATTTTAACATAGTGCTTAAGCTTGAAATTCTTCACACAGTACAAGAAAACATGCTTAGATTCTGTTTTTATTTCCATTTTTAAAAGAAGACTCTCTCTGTCTCTCTCTCTCCCTCTGTCTCTCTGTCTCTCTCTCTCTCCCTCATTTCTTCAGGATAGATGCAATTCAAACAATTATTATAATTACTTTTCCCCATGATTTTAAAAGTTTGCCATTTGGAACCCCTTTGAGCTGATTCCTTTTCTTTTTCTAATATGACTCCATTAATCTTCGAAGCCTCACTGATTTGAAGCATAATTAGATGCCTTAAGACCACCTTGTACTTTCCTTGACCCACAAGTCAGCCATTTCTCCGAGGGAGGAACAAGTGTTAGAAGACACAACCCTGGTACCATGGATAATCACAGTTAGTAGGGTGAAATTTTTTTAAACAGTTTCAGTGGGCAAAGTCATATATTTGAAGTGTATCACTTTGTCTTTATATTTGCTAGACAATTTGAACATTATAGTATTTTATCATCTTTTGTCTTGCAATTATATCTTATATTAGATTTTTTTATTTAACATATATTATATTAACAATTATTTATTATTTTACCTAATAGTATAAACTAGTACTAAAAATAAGACAATGGCATATTACAATGTAATTGTTAGACTATCTGGCAAAGGTTTCATTCAAATAAAGCTAAACCTATTCTAAATGTATTACAGAAGCTTACAGATCCTGTACTGGTTTCAACGATTTTTAGAAAGAAATGAATAAAGTGGAAAGAATCACTTTACTCAAAGGTAAAGCTTACTGTATAGAGATAGTAATTGAGACAAAGTGGTACTGGCAGATGAACAGAATCAAAGATGCATGAGACAGAACAGAGAACCCAGAAATAGAACTACACAAATATACCCAACTGATGTTTGACAGAGGAACAGAAGTAATGCAGGGAGGAAAGACCATTTTCTCAATAATGGTACAGATATAATTGGACATTCACAGGGTAAGCCAGAGAAACAAAATAAAGTTTACACCTTATTTTAAATCTTACTTTAAATCTCATATTTAAAAGTGAAATGCAAACCAGGAGAACTTTTAGTTAAAGAAATAGGTAAATCTTCAGTCCTTAGGGTAAGATTAAGAATTACTAACTCACCACCAAAAGTAGCATCCACAAAAGAAACTAATACATTTCCAAAAATTCTTATAAAAACAATAAAAAGACAAGCTAGAGACTCGGAGAAAATGCTTATAAATCAAGTATCTATCAAAGGACTAGTGTCTAAAAGGTATCAATATTCTTCAAACACACACAAAAAAAAGAAAGAAAGAAAGAAAGAAAGAAAGAAAGAAAGAAAGAAAGAAAGAAAGAAAAGGGAGGGAGAAACCATAAGACGCCGCCAAAGACCTGGAGATACGTTCCTGAAGAGACAGTGGATGGTCACACAAGCTGTCCGACCTCGTCAGCCACTAGTGAACTGCAAACCAAACCACAATAAGATGTCAGAACATCTATCAGAATGTCTAAATATGGATAAGTAGTGATGAGCAGCCAGTGCTGCAAAGACCTGAGAGATGGCATCAGCTGTGAGTGGGAGCATAAGTGAGACTACGTAACTCAGTGTGACATGCCCTCAAAATATCCAAGGGAAGTCTTCCACATGATCAAGCGCTAAGGCCAGGAACCAATGGCCAACCACAGTAGGGAAGCCTCTGTATCAGGCTTATTGTGACTGGCAGCAGTGAAGTCACAGCCTGCCTAGATGACCATCAGTGGGAAAGGAGAAGGGAACACGTCACATATACACCATAAGTATTACTCAGCCGTTCAGAAGAGTGATTATTTTCAAAGTTCTGTCTTCTCTGAAATCTTCTCTTTACTTGTCAGGTCCAAGATGCCACCCTTAACAGATAGTAAATTTGCAGGTATATACTTTCACTGATCAATTTATCTGTCTATACTTTAATTTACTTTTAATTGCTGGTATTAATTTAGTTTAATTAAATAATTTAATTGCTGGCTTGCAATAAAACTCAACCCCTCTCAGGCATTTCAACTATGATATTTTAACAACAATTATTTTTAATTTAGATGCCTTTTAAAACCATCATACTGGTTCCAGGACGGAGGAGGGAAATTGGCATTTTTCTCTTAAACCTCATTAAATTTATAAATAAACATAGGGAAATTGACATATTGGTGATGAGACTTCATATCCAAAAACATGACACATTTCTCTATTTATACTGTAGTTTTGTCTGTGTACCACAAAAGCAAACTAAAAAAATATGTAAGACCTGAATATTTTTATTATTTCTGTTGATATTAGTAACTATTGACTCTCATTGCACTGCCTGAGTGCAGAACACTATGGACATGTGGTAGGTGTTTAATACATCTTAACATTTGTTGTGGGAATAAATAAGACTGTTTTCCTGTTCGAGGGAAATATATAAGTACATCAAGAATGTGAGTGAATATCAAAATACCAAATTTATAATAGTGGACCTTCTGATGTGGTTAAGAAGGAGAGGTGCAATCAGGAATACACCAGAAAGAGTTAGGATTGTGTTTGAAACCGATGTATCTAGATTATATGTATGTTCACATTTCACCGTGTTGTTGATTTTACATTATCATAAAACATTTCATGATGGAGAAAAGCAAAAACCAAAGCCCCATCCATTCCATAATTTTACCCTAAAATATGTAAGAATAAGTACGTACTTAGAAACGAGGCTCGTGTGCTTCTAAAGTGAACTCCAGCTGCATTCGGTTTGCCAGTTTTATAGGTACAGTGTCAGACTTAGGAGCTGTAATTTATGTGACTTATAAAAGGGTCTTTAAAAGCAAGTAGGAAATACATGCATAACTGACCTGATTTTTTTATTAGCTGGGCTATTTCATGGGCACTATAACCCTGTACTTGATTAATGTTTTGCAGTTTGCTGTATTGAAAGCCTTATTTTGAACAAGGGACCCCACAAACTATAAAGCCACTCCTAAAATGTAAACACAGACACTGAAGAAATTCTAGTTACATCAGTGTTGGTTTCCACAGAAGTAAGGCCTCCTACATGCCACCTCAAGGTCAACCTCCCCATTCCAACAATATCAGGAAGTTGCAAAGACTGTGCCTTGCTTGTTCTTCCTTGAATGTTCTGCCATTTACATATTTATAAATCAGTGATGTTTTAAAATGCTTATTTAAATAAATGTTTAGTGATTCTTTAATTTAGCAAAATAAAAAGAAATTTTTCTTCTTGGTAGCAGAGAGATCTGCACTGACATATAGCTGCCATTTGCTGGCTGTGTAAGAGAAAGTCAAATGATTAACATTATAACATTTAATTTTACTAGTATTTTTTAATAATTTTATGCTAATTAATTAATCTGTTTTATAAAATGATTTTAATGGAATACTTAAATTACCCATTCTAACACAGATTGCTTATATTGATAGAAAACCTAAGTATTTCATCTACAAAGAATTATCTGTCTGGGCATGGTGGTACACATCAGTAATATCAGCACTCTGGGGACAGAAGCTGCCAGATCTCTGTGAATTTGAGGGTAGCCTGAGCTACAAAATGAGTCCAGAACAATCAAGGCTACACAGAGAAACCCTGTCTCGAAAAAAAAATTTTTTTTAAGTATCTGATATATTCTAAGCATTACCTACACTTTCCCTGGAGATTTTCAGGAAAGAGGAAGCTACATAATTTAACTATGAATCAAGAACTAACTGTGTTGCACACGCATCTTCAACCTCAATATTACAATAACCATAGAATGACCACTTAAAAGTTAATATAGCAAAAAACAAGACTACTGCACACATAGGCAGAAGAAAATCTAGCAACATAGTGAAAAGGTTGTTTCCCCCTCTGTGCCTGTCAGTTTTGGAGCTGGGATTAGAGAGGGATGAATAGGAGCGACTGTCTAGTTATTTGGAGGACGTCAGAGAAAATGTTATAACCCTGAATAGAATGAGCAGTGGTCCAGAATCCCTCTGCGCCACACTGCACTCACTCAGGATCACTGAACAGCCTTGACTTAAGTTGTCAGAAAACAAAAGCCAGGGAAGATTCCAAAGGTGCCGGCAGACATGGTTACAGTTCAGAAGGAACAGAAGGGTGGGAACGCCTTGGATCTAACCGCAACAGGAAGATGATCATCTTAGGATGGAGAGGTGAAGGGTAAGAGACAGCTCTCAAGGACAGTTCAGAAGATGCCGAACGCCTCTGGGAGGATGCTGTCATGATCCTACCAAACGGCAAAGAGAAAATGCTAAGCTCTGTTAAAGCTTCTGTCTGAAGGAAGTCCGCTTTGTTCACAGGTGACTTCACCAAGCACCACTCAACTGAAACACAGCAGATAAGTGGGACAGTAACGTTCATCAATAGGAGAATAGCCTCAAGATGGGAAGAAAGCAAGAGTAAAGGAATTGTAAGAGAAATGTGGAAATTACCTTAATGGCTTCCTACGATGTTTCATATTTATGAATAAAAGAGAGATAATCTTAAGCTAGCATTTTGGCATAAGAATAACATAAAAATGATGTATGAATTTAGGTGACATATTTAATTCAATAATATTAAAGAATAGCATCCACACTAAGAATGTTAGATTATTTAGAAAACAAAGAACTGACCACCAAAGAACTGCCTGTCGACTTTGAGGAAAGCAGCACAGACCTGTATCTGCGAGACCTGGCAACTGAGGACCTGAAAGAATGGGGCCAACCGCAACATAATGCTTTAATAGACAACCTTACTTCAGTTCTAGTGAAATTTTAGATATGAATGTAACAAAGAAAGCAATGACCCAAGGGAAGGTTATTTGAACTCAGAAAAACATGTAACTAATTAGGGCCGGAGAGATGGCTCAATGGTTAAGTGCAGTGTGCCACCTGATCTTCCAGAGGTCATGAGTTCAATTCCTAGCAAGCACATGGTGGCTCACAACTATCTATGATGTGATCTGATGCCCTCTTCTGGCATGCAGGTATAAATGCAGGTAAAGCACTCATATACATTAAATAAATAAATAAATCTTTTTTAAAATGTAAATATATGTCAATAAGCACATATTATTAACAGAGTAGTCTTTCCCAAAACTTTCTCAGGGCAGACTAATTTAAGCACAATTGCCTGGCACATACTACGGATTATATCTGGGAAAGCATGAAAGCAAGGCCGAAGCCCATATCCAGATTCAGGGTGCACTGACCAGATTGAATTCTATAGCTATGACCTGACATCCAAGAAGAATAAAAATGTCTTATAAATTGAATGCAGATGTTTGCCACAGGAGGCACAAAATCACATCCCGGGAATAGAATGCACCTGAGGTAACAGGCCCTCTGCCTTTTCCCCCGGAGCCTCTCTCATGGTTCCCCAAGGTGTTGTTCAATGAACGTCATTTTTATTTTACTATGTTCAGGCTTCACGTCACTGTTTTCCTAAAGCTTTGAACATGGAGTGGCTCGACTGTGGGGTCCTGATTTGGTTTGTTAAAAACTGGCAGAATTCATGTGCAGCATGCAGACAATATGCACATATATGTGTATGTGTATGTATATATATAGATATATGACATGCTACCTTGAGGCATAATTTTGAGAAGAGAAGGAAGGCATATATAATTTTTGTAAGAATCAAACTAACTGTCGCACACACATCACAAGTTATTTCCAATGCATTTCATCTAATATGTCTGTCCTTTGAGAGAGACGTTACTAAATTCACCTGATAAATGATGAACTTGAGGCTGAGGGTGGTGCCAACACTGAATAGTCAGTGACCTGATGGTAAAATGGCCGTAGAACAAGAATCTAAGACTAGGTGTGCACATATGAACCCAGATACCTTGTCCTTTCCATCATACAGGATAGCCAACCAAGTGTGGCTGTAACCTTATGAAAAATGGCGACAAAGAGCAGTCTTTTATTCCTACCACTGTATGAATGGTCCTATTGTCCTTTTGACTACTGTTCTTTTCAACACAATCCTTTGGATAAAACAAATCTTTAACAGATTTTTTCCTTGCCTACAACAGAGAATTGTAACAGATACATGACTGAAAATAGCCTTTCTTTTCTAATATGTGCCACTTTCATCCTTCTGCACCCTGAAGATGTACCAAACTGTGCGGTAGCAAGCAAGCTCTCTGAGCTGTCTACATCAATGACCTATTACCTTTATGATGTTTATTTTTGAGACAAAAACAAGAACAAAACTCAAAAAAGGGGGACATAGCTGGCTATTTTGTCTAATTTCACTCCTGTTCTAAAGTACAAAAGCAACTGTAGTTAGCGTATATATTCTTATGCCAATGTGGGATATAAGATTAGGTATACCAGTGAAAACTGTTTCAGCAACACATTGTGAAGAAAATTATTTTTTAAGAATCCTTGTATTTATATAGAAAAATAAAAATATGAGTAACCAATTGATCCAAAGGAATTTAAAATACATAATAGAGAGAAATGACTATATATTCTTGACCAGGCTGAGCGTGGATCTTCTCCACTCTGTTCCCCAAGACCCAGTACTTAGAGTTGTCCCTACTGCTGCAACAAAACACCAGCTGCAGCCTTGCCCACCAAGATTCATGCCTCTTGTGATTCCCTTTGCCTCAATAGCTATGTCCCAGCCCCCAACTCTGGCAGAGACACCCTGCTCAACCATAGGCCAGAAGACCAGGTAGACTGCTAGCAACCTCCCGTAGTCTCTGTTTTTCCAGACCCAACCCTCAGGGTTGTTCATAGCATTGCAAAAAGACAACAACTCAGGTAGCCCTACCCCACCCCCTTCCCCACCCCCAACTCCTCCTGTGACTCCTCTAGACAATCCCAGCTGGCCTCCTTTTCTCCCAGCCTCCAACACCAGTAAGCTTTCCCAGTGAACACACCAGCCAAGCAGGCAACACACAGCCAACATGCTCTCTGAAAATCCAGAAAGGAAACAGAAACCAAGGAATAAATCACTCCTTCAACAAAGTCAAACTTAGAAATCATCACCTAGAACTATAATCACCCCACACCCAGATGCCTAGATGCCAACCTAAGAGCACAGTCAATAACAGCCAGGGCAATGTGTCACCACCAAACCCAGCTGAAGCACAAGGAAAAAAAAAAAAAAACCTTAAAACCAACTATATGAAGATGATAGAGAGGTCCTTAGAGAGGAAATGAATGAGTCCTTTAAAGAAATTGCGGAAAACACAAACAGTTTTGAAAATGAACAAATCCCTCAAAGATATCCTGGAAAACACAAATAATCAGAGGAAATGAATGAATCCCTTCAAAATGCCAACAAAAAAAATCAAACAGTTGAAAGAAATTAATAAAACTATTCAAGACCTGAAAATGGAAAGAGAAGCAACAAAGCAAATACAAACAGGGAATTCTGAAAATTAAAATTGGGAATGAGAACAGGAGCTACGTAGATAAGCTTCACCAACAGGATACAAGAAACAGAAGAGAGGATCTCAAACATTGAAAATGCAATAGAAGAAATGGATGCATCCATCAAAAAAAAATTCCTGACACAAAACATCCAGGAAATCTGGGACAGTATGAAAAGATGAAACCTAAAAATAATAGAAAGAGAAAGAGAAGGGGACATAACAACAGACACTGAAGAAATCCAGAGAGTCAAAAGAAAGGACATATTCTAAAAACCTGTACTCCATCAAATTGGGCATGTGTAATTTTCTCAGGGGGTAGCACTGACCAAAGTTAAATCCAGATCAGATAAAGAATGTAAAAAGATGCATGACCCCTAATGAAATTGAAGTGGTTATTAAAATCTCCCAACAACAAAAAAAAAAAAAAAAAAAAAAAAAGCTGTTCATGAAGACCAGCTTCCATAACAGTGAAGAGGAGAGAAGAGAAAGTCTTGGTGGACCAAAGGTAGTGAGAATTGAGCAGGTGGTGAACAGCCAGTAAAGGGAAACCAACCATTAGGAAACAACTGGCTGTATTAAGAACTAGCTTTGGGGAAGAGGCTGAGAGATGGAGGAAAAAGAAATACTGAGAGCCAGGCATTGAAGCACAAACTGAAGGTCTTAAAGACCAGGGGAACTTTCTTTTTCTGTCTCTCTCACATGCTTTCTGTCTGTCTCTGTCTCTTGCTCTCACTCCTTAGGCAAATGCCAGTAGTTTATTCAAAGTGAAGTTCAATTTTTTTCATTACAGATTACATCATGATTTTTCTCCCCTTTTACAATCAATAGAACATTTAAAAATCAACAAAGCAAGAGAACAGTCTAACAAGGAAATACAAACAGTTCTGTATAAACTACCATAAAGCATACAGCAAAAATCAATCACTATCTGTGCAATGGTCAGTGTAAGATCATAATTATTTCTTAAACAATACTCGAGAAAGTTTAATCATAGATTTCCCTGGGCTAAAGCCATTGTGTTTACATGATTGTCATAGCAACATAGCTTGAGCTAAATATTCTCTAATAAAGAAAAAGTTTGACTTACTCTCAGTCTCAAACCAACAGGAGTGCTATCTAAGCCTTGGCTAACTCTCAAGGAGTCCTCTATTGTAAAATATCTGTAAAGCATGATGTTTCAAAGCAGATTCTAAAGAAACTTTTCTGCATCTAACAGTATATAGCCAGGTACTGTTATGTCAAGGTCCTAACTCTCTTTCATGCAGTTTCTGCTTGGGTGCTCAGAGTCAGAGCAAAAAACTCTATCATTGTCTCAAGCCCTTGGCCAGATACCTTCCTTCAACATTCTCTGTGGGAAAAAGTTTTCTCTGTGTGAATTTCACTAGGGCTGAGAAATAAAGAGAAAAAGACAGTTTTAGGAGAAGAGGTAGATTTTTTAGACAAAAATTATGCCTGGACCATATATAATATTAAAGGGCAGTGGTGATCAGCCAGAGATTTTGGAACTTTGTCAAGCAAAGCCTCAGCAGCTGTTCTAGATGTCTAGAGATCATGCTGACAGTTATAGCTCTCTGGAACGTTGCCAAGCAAAGCCTCTCTGACTTGTCCTCATGTCTGTGACAAAAAACAAAACGAAAAATCAAAAGAATAACAACAACAAAAAAAAAAAAGCAAGGAGAAATGGTTTTAGTGCAGAATTCTACCAGACTTTCAAAGAAGATTTAAGCCCAATACTCCTCAAATTATTCCTAGAAATAGGAAGAACATTAACAAATTCATTTTATGAAGCCACAAATACCCTGATGTTCAAACCACATAAAGACTCAAAGAAAAAACTGCAGAGCAATTTTATGAACATATATGCAAAAATACCCAGTAAAATACTTGCAACTGAATCCAAGAACATAGCAAAAAGATCATCCACCATGATCAATTAAGCTTCATTCCAGAGATGTAGGGATGGTTCAATGTATGAAAAGAAGACAATGTAATCCACCATATAAATAAACTAAAAGAAAAAAAATCATTATCTCATTATTGCAAAAGAGCCTTTGACAAAAATCCAATATTCCCTTATGATATTTCCTAAAGAGATTATGGATACAATGGACATACCTAAACGTAATAAAGGCAACTTATAGCCAACATCAAACTAAATGAAGAGAAACTGAAAGCAATTCCACTAAGTTGTCAGAAACAAGACAAAGCTGTCCACTCTATCTATATCCAGTCAATACAATACTTGAAGTTTTAGCTAGAGCAATAAGAAAACTAAAGGAGATCAAAGGGATGTCAACTGAAAAGTAAGAAGTCAAAGTGTCATTATTTGCAGATAATACAATATTATACATAAGTGACCCCCAAAACTCTACCAGGAAACTTCTAGAACTGATAAACCCCTTCAGCATAGTGGCTGGATACAAAATTAACTAAAAACAAAAAACAACAACAAAACAGAAGCCCTCCTATATACAACTGCAAACAGACTGAGAAAGAAATAAGGGAATGAACACCCTTCATGATAGCCTCTAACCAAGCAAGTGAAAGACTTCTATGGGAAAAAAAGGTAGCAGAGGATGAAAAGATCTTCCATACTCATGGATCAGTAGGATTAACATACTAAAAATGATCATCTTATCAAAAGCAATATACAGAAGCAAATGCAATCCCCATCAAAATCGCACACAATTCTTTACAGACCTTGAAAGGATGATTCTAAACTTCATATAGGAAAACCCAAAAAAAAAAAAAAAAAAAGAATCCTGAACATTAAAAGAACTGTTGGAGACATCACTAGCCCTGACTTCAGGTTGTACTATAGAGCTATAGTAATGAAAACTGCATTGTATTGGCATACAAACAGATGCAATGATCAATGGAATGGAATCGAAGACCCAGTCAGAAATCCACACCTATGAACATTTTATTTTTTTATACATATATATTAAAAAAAACAAGAAACACACACACTGAAAAAAGACATTATCTTCAATAAATGGTGCCAGTCAAACTGGATGTCTGCATATAAGAGAATGCAAATAGATCCATATTTATCATCTTGCACAAAACGTAAGTCCACGTAGATAAAAGACCTCAATGTAAAATCAGAAATACTGAAGAGAAAGTAGGGAATGGCTTTGAATGCATTGGCACAGAAGAAAACTTTATAAACAGACACCAATGGGACAGGCACTTAAATCCACAATTAATAAATAGGACCTTATAAAATTGAAATGATTCTGCAAGGCAAAGGACACTGCCAGGTGAACAAAGTGGCATCCTACAGAATGAGAAAAGATTTTCCCCAACTCTATATCTGACAGAGAGCTAATATTCAAAATATATAAAGAACTCAAGAAACTAGATGTCAAATTTGGATTAAAATAATCCAATTTAAAACTGAGGTATGGATCTAAACAAAGAATTATTATTACAGCATTACAAAATGGCTGAGAATCACTTAAAGAAATGTTTAACATATTTAGCCATCGGGGAAATGCAAATTAAAACTACATTGAGATTTCATCCTACACTTGTCAGAATGGCTAAGGTCAAATCCACGAGTGACAGTTGATGCTGGCAAAGATGTGGAGCAAGGGAAACGTTCCTTTATGCTGGTGGGAGTGAAAATGTGTACAGCTTCTATGGAAATCCATGTGGCAGTTCCTCAGACTTTAGAAATTGATCTCCCTCAAGACCCAGATACACCACTCTTGGGCACACACCCAAAGAACACTACATCCTCCCACTAGGACACTTGCTCAATCATGCATGCTTGTTTTGGCTTTATTCATAATAGTAAGAAACTGTAAACAATCTAATTGTCCCTCAAAAGAAGAAATGATAAAGAAAACATGGTGGTACACTTACACAATGAAATGTTAGTCAGCTATTAAAAGATGACATCATGAAATTTGCAGACAAATACATGCAACTAGAAAAAAAAAATCATCTTGACCTAGGAAACCCAGACCCAGAAAGACAAATATGGTGTGTGGTCACCTATAAGTGGACATTAGCTATTAAAGTAAATGATAATCAAGCCACAATCCACAGATCCAAGAAGTTAGGTAAAGAGGCAGGCGCTGTAGAAGAGCCAAGGAGGTTAGGTGAAAAGGCAGGCGCTGCAGAAGAGTTGTGGATCTCCTTGGCAGGGGAAATAGAATAGGTTTTGTGAGTGGACTGAGTTCTGATGGGGCTGGAAGCCAAGAGATCAGGTGGTGAGGGAAGGGATGAAGGAAGACAGTGTGGGGAGAGATGACTGGAATTGGAGGGCACTTGGGGTGGTGTGAAAACTACAGCAGTGGAAACTTCCTGGAATCTATGAAGGTGATTATTCACCTGCCATCTTTTGTAGCCAGGCAAGGATTCCAGTGGTAGGACTGGGTTGCATTCAGTTCAGTTGTTGGTCAGTGGCTCCTGTGGAGATCCCCAAACAGCCCAGGCTGACACTAGGACAGAGGACCACTCTCCACAAACTGATAGCAGGGCACCATTGCTCAGCACAGTATCCATTCAACTTACTGAGGATAGAGGGGTTAAGCTGGTGCCTGCATGGAGCCTTCACCACTAATTTCTAGTCATTTGGGTGCATGAAGATACTCTGTGAGCTACCAAAAAAGAAACCTGAACACCAACACGGTCACAAAGTCCCCAACCTACAATCTGTCCTTCCTACAAGATGTCCTGGGGTAATGTTATGTTAGTGGCTGAGAACTTTCCAGAGTGACCAACCAATGTCCGGTTTAACTTAATGCCCTCACCCCTTGCCCAGCACTGCCTTGATGGCCAGGAACTGGAGACTGGATAAGATAGCCTAAAGACCTAGGGTAGAAGCAAACAAGACTGGCAGGAAGGAAGGAAGGAAGGAAGGAAGGAAGGAAGGAAGGAAGGAGAGAGAAGAGAAAGAAAGGAAAAGGAAAAGAAAGAATATTTTGCCATATTCTTAGATTGGTGCCACATCTAGTTGTCATCAAGGATCCTTCCTCTGGCAGCAGATGAAAGTGGATGCAGAGAACCACAGCCAGACATTTATGCAGAGAGAGAGAGAGGGACAGAGACAGAGACAGAGACAAAGAGGGAGTCTGAATCAGAGGACTCTATCATGTCTCTCCCCTCAGAGTCTGGGGGACTTTGCAGAAGAGGGGAAGGAAAGACTGTAGGAGCCAGAGGGGATGAGGGACACTAGAAGAACTAAGCAGGCCTCATATGAGCTCAGAGACCAAAACTGAAAGCACAGGGTCTACATGGGTCTGCACCAGGTCCTCTGTGTATGTATTATGGCTGTTAGCTTAGTATTTCTGTGGGACACCAAACAGTGGGAGGAGGGTATGTCTCTGACTCTTTTGCCTGCTCTTGCTTTTCCTATTAGGTTGCCTTTTCTAAGTTTGATAGTTAGTCTTATTATATTCTGTTTTGTTGTGTTTAGTTGTTGTCTCTTGGAGGCCTGCTCTTTTCTGAAGGGAAACAGCAGGAGAGGATCTGGGGAGAGGGAAGAGTAGGTAGAGTTTGGAGGAGTGGATGGAGGGCAAACTCTGGTTGGGATGTATTGTATAATAAAATAATCTTTTTTTAATAAAAATAAATGTCTAATTCCTGATTAAAAACTAATTTGTTTGCCAGATGTAGTGGTGCATGCCTTTAATCTCAGCACTTGGGAGGCAGAGGCAGGCAGATCGCTGTGAGTTCAAGGCCACCCTGGTCTACAAAGCAAGTCTGGGACGCCCAAGGCTACACAGAGAGACCCTGTCTCGAAAAAAAAAACTAATTTGTTAAATAATGTTTCTATATTTTCCTTTATCTCTACACATGAAAGTTTCAACCCAACATATTACTTGCAAAAAACAATTACACTTAGATGGTTATTTAGTTTTCTAAGACTTTTTATAGTTTTAGGAAATTAAATAAGATTCTGTGTGAATATTCTTTTAAATTTGCTGCAAGAAAAGCAGCATCCTGAAACCATAAGTTATTTTGAGAATGAAAACACTGGTCTGACTTGAGAGCAGTGGTTATCCAATTATTTGGTTTCCAGAATTTTTGAACTGTTGGCCTCTTAACCTACCCTTCAGTGCCACACTTTCAATCAATGGTTTTTAATATATGACATTAACAGAAGCTTTAGAAACATCTAGAATATAGAAAACATTAGATCTTATTCCTCTGCTTTCAGATATCTGCAGGGGGACACTTATCTCAGCTTGACGGAGTCTATTCAGGCATCTTGATATTCAAGTACTTGATCCTTACTTTCTATTGGTCTGACTGTGAAGTGGGCCGACCTTCTAATAAAGTCAACTGACAATAACTTTAAATATATCTTCCTGCTTCAGGAATATACACAGGCACCCAAAATATGAGAAAGAAATGTTTACTGAATCATTTCATAAAATTGTAGGAAACAGGCTGACTAAACACCCATTGTGGGTTGGTGGAATACTTTGTGCTTTTTCAAAGCTGAGATGCCTTTTTATAAAATATTCTATAATAATACATACCGAACACAAACCATTCCTTTATGAGTGCATTATCAGAGCATCACATGTGATACACCCATTGTATGTGACCTCACACATCCTGAATGTTGTGGCCCCATTTTTTGACCTTTGATATTGCTAAGTAGTTTTTACTTCTCATACATTTATATATTACATTAGTGACAACAGTACATATTGCTTTAAATTTTAGAATAAAATCTTATTTCATTCAATTTTTTAAAATTAAGAGATGTGTCTTCCTGCTTCTGTCCAATTATTCTGTTTCTAGGATTTTAGCCTAAAGAAATATACCCAGGCACCTAAAATATGAGAAAGAAAATATTTACTGAGTGATTTTGTAAAATTGTAATTGGAAACAGGCTGGCTAAACCTCAATTGTGGGTTGATGGAATAATTTGTGGTGTTTCAAAGCAGTACCCTCTGTAGAAGCTATTACAGCTCTCAACTGCTTTAAAGTAACCTTGTAAGCTTTATGCTTCGTGCTTCAGTTCCAAGTCTCTGAAATATATCCTTCGTCTTCGTCACATCGCCTGTACTCGGGGTTGGGTAATTCTTGTGGGAATTCCTGGCCCGAGGTCTTGTGTTTCCTTTTCATTCCTGCCTATTTCAAGCTTTCTCTCTTCTCCTTGAAGTTGACATGAGCTCTCTAACACTCTATACCACTTCTGTCTTTATCCATCATCAATTTCTGTTGTACACACCTAGACCTGTCATGCTTTTTATCAAAAGTTTGGTTAGAACAACAAAAGTCTCATTATCCTTATATTCCTCCATAGATCCCTAAAGAAAGGAGCAAACCACTGAAAATGAAGTTCACAACATGCTTCGTGGGCTTTTCCAGAAAGGCTTCAACACCATCACCATCTTTACCACCCTCATAGCATGGCTAGAATTCCAAGATGATAGAAACAATTATGTGTGGTACTCTCCCTTACTTAAAGACATTGTTGTCACAGCCATCTCCACTTCTACAGAGAAACTGTTCTTTTAAGCATCACCCCCAGGTCACTGGGGCCAGGAAAAATCACAAAGTTCTTCAAATAAAGGCAAGCAACAAGCCTTATTAACAGAATTTATACTCTTCTTTAGATCATTAGCTTTCCTCTAATTAAAGCAGAGATTACTAAGTCACATTAACCCACCCCCACTCCCACCCCACCCCCATCGCCCAGTGTTAACCACCAATCAACTAAGTATTTCCTTTACACTGTTTTCATAAAGGTGCTTTTCCTCCAGGGAATCTCTTTCTGGCTCCATTTTCATTTCTCTTAGGAAAGAAAATATAACACAAGGGGTTTTTTTACATTAAGACATATAATAAAATTCCTATATTCATGTAGTTTATTTTTTGAACCAGTCTCCCTATGTAGTTCTGGCTGTCCTGGAATTTGATATTTAGACTACGTTAGCCTCAACTCGATCAGAGATACCTGCCTCTGCCTCCCAAGTGCAAGAATCAGAGGACTGTTCCGTCACACGGCTCATTTGGGTACTTACTGAACACATACCATGTGCCAAACGTCCTTCAGAATGCTGAGGGATGTTGGAGAAGAAATAGAAGATGCCTTGCCCCGACGGCCTCTAAAGTACACCTTCAGGGGCCCACTGCTGTCTCTTCCTCCTGTCTTCAAGTAGCAATTGTTTGACTTCAGTTTCTAAAAGGGAAGCTGAGCTGCTGATGAACATTGAGGATTTACCAATTTTAAGAACTTAGCGAAATATTTATGAACAACCAGTGTTAAGAAGCACCACTAAATAAGTATGTACAATTTTTCAGTTATGTTGTAAAGATGAAGGAAATAAAAAGCGAGAGAGACTGATATTTTTAAAGAAAAATCATGGAAGAAACTTGCAGAGGGCTGATTCCATCACCTTTATCTTAAATATGCCTTCCTGGGAAGATGTGAGAGATAGACAGGCAGGCACATTTATGAAGACTTCTTCCAGGACCTGAATATAAGTTTCAGAATCAAAGCCTAACTGTAATTAAAATACACATGTAGATAAAGAAAATTCCCCATATGTACACAATGGACTTTTGTTCAGCCATAAGGAAAAAAATTTCAAATGCAGAAAAAAAATCATCATGTTAAATAAAAACAATTATGATGTCTTCTGTCCTGTTTTAAGAAAACATGAAAGAAAAAGAGGGACTATTTGGGGAAAATAGCAACAGCAGGAGTGGCCAGGGCACAACAGAGAGGTAAGTAGGGAAAAAGGAAAACAGCCTAACAGACAAGAATTAAGTTTCTATAGTAAAGTAGAACTTTGTAACTATATAAATTTCATAATTTTGAATGATCATAGTGATCATTTTAAAAATACAGCTGTTGTAGTATATAAAACCACACATAAGCCTGCTTTCCATAGCTGTACTAAAATATTTCACACTGGGGAGTTGATGAAGAAAATATGCTTACTTTCTGTTCCAGGAGCTGCAAAGTCCAAAGCTGAGATACTCACATATACCAGGAATCTCTTCACTGTATCCACACATGGAAGAAAATACTACATGGCAACAAAACTGGTGGGTGCTAGATCTCGCTTCTGATTTTATAATACTATCTATCCCAACATAGGCAATGACAGTGACGATTTTATCTAACCCTAGTTAACTGCCAATGGTCACCTCTAAATACTCTCAACAACTGATTTTAAGGATGATATTCCTAACACAAAGGATATACACAAGCATCAAGGGTCTGTCTAGTTATTTCTCGACACATAGACTTCAGACACTTGCAACTTCCCATTCAGCGTTGACTCGATGAAGGGAGGATAGTTTTCTAAAAGTCCATTTGATAGCTTTAATGTCTTTTTTGATAGCTTTAATGTCTAAAGAAGAAATTGAATCCTATATCTGATATTTGGGAGATAAGTGGGATAGGCTGGTACTATTAAAAAAAGAGAGAATAGTAGTGGTCTGTGTGGGGCTCCCCACACCCACTCTGAGAATCCTTAGCCGCTGATCCATGAGGACAAAGGGAGTAGAAGCTATGACTGAGGACTTGGATTGCCTGCCCAGAAGCAAGATGCAATAACTTTCCAGGACCGATTTCAACAAGACTGCTCAACTTTATTAGGGGTGAACAAAGGCTATATAGTTCTTGGGGAGTGGGTGGAGGGTTCCCAGGGTGGTAGTATACTATTGGCTGGGGCTTGAAGTGTCAGGGATGCTTTTTTGCATTTGGCAGCATGGTCCTATCATTCAAATGGGAACATAGCACCTAATTATCCTGGGGGCAGCAAGGGGAGAGTGCTATATCAAAGGTCATATTCCAGATATGGTTAGAGGCATCTGTGCCTAGAAAGACTCTCAGGATGACATCAGGAAAAAACAACAACAACAAAAAGCCACTGATGAGAAAGGGAGTTCTCCACTCTGCACCAAGCTTTGGTGAAGTTTTCTCGTCATGGTGGTCTGTGACCTCAAACAGTGGGGATCTCCTACTATGCAATCTGTATAAAACTCATATGTTAAAACCCCAACACACAAGGTGGTATTATAGACGATAGAAGATGGCTTCTTTGGAGGTGGATTAATGTCCTTATGGACTAAGAGTTCATGATCCTCCAAAGGCACCACTATCTGCCTAAGGCGCAGGAGTTGTATTATGGGTGGATCCATTGGGACTAGGTTTCACAACTCTGCCTTTTGATTGGTTGTGGTTTTCTGTAATGTTTTCCATCTGTTGCAAAGAGAAGTTTTCTTGGTGCGTGATGATGACTACACTTATCCATGGGTCTAAGGACAAATATTTACAATGTAGTTAGGAATTATGCAGATATAGTAAAGTGCCAATTGTAGGTTCTCCTCCAAGGTCCATGACTTCCCCAACCCCGATTGGCATACATACTTTGGCAGTAACCAACAGCTCACCAATTAGACTCAAGTTCTGCCCAACAAGAGGGAAGTCATGGCACTTGTGAGGGAAACCTCACAAAATACTCAAAGCTGACTAGACATTTTAAAAGTAGGGTGAAAATGCAGGCAGCTAAAAATCTGCAAGGCAGAAAGAGCAGGGTTATTGTTCCAGGGATACTAGCCATCCACACAAAGACTGTACTCAAAGGACAATTACAGCAGCAAATGCAGACAGCAAAGGTGAATAAAGGTCCGAAAGGGCAGTTGGGCGTGTCAGAAAAAAGAAAGAAAGAAAGGAAGGAAAAGTGACCCCTGCTGTAGCAGTTCCCTAATGTGGGGGGGATGGGGGGGGATGTTTGGGGGGGGTAGATTGTAATATCCTGGAGGCCACTGAGCAGCATGTCCAAAATGACTGGCACTCACTGATTTTAACAGCCCAAAACGACTCAGAAGTCATCACTGTGACATCAGAGTCCTTTCCAGTAAGAAACCAGACTACATTTTCTTCTGCTGGAAAAGCAAAAGTATTCAGAGTAAACATGAACTTCAGCTAAGGGGAAATAAGAAAGATGCAGTTCTGCTGTGTGAGCTTTCCACGTAGAGATCAGGCCCACAGCGAACATTTGGAATCGTGTGGACACTGAAAGGCCAGATGCTGCCCAATTACAAATCTCTCCATTTTCACTATGTTCCCAGTGGCTGTTAGCTTGGGTCATTACCATTTCTCCCACACTGTGTGCTCTCGACCACAGGGACCCAGACTTCCTGAGCTGCGTTCTTGCTTGTTTTTCCTTCTCTCACCAGGTATTTACTTAATTTCTATCTTGCTCTCTTTTTTTCTTTATTTGTGGGTAAAGCACAGCCTAAGCAGATAGAAAAGGCAAACTTAAAATATGTTTCCTTGTCAAATATCCCTTTAACACTAGAGAATTTTTAATATGCGATAAAAATCACATCTCCCCCCACCCTTCCCAGTGTCACGCTCTTCCCAGTAACTGGTCCCACTGTTGTATAGAACCAACAGACAGCAACACACTGGGATTCCAGGAGCAACTGGAATTTCAGACCCTCCCAGCGTAGTTCCCAATCCATCAGGTCATAATGAAACCCTTCAAATATCACTTACTTAAAATGGTGTTGTGTCGGTGCCAGGTGAGTATGCATGAGCATCCGTAAAGCCACACATAGTGGTTATCCCCCTTGACTCACTAATCACCCTCCCACTCTTTACTGTCTCTGAGTCAGCTTGTTTTCCTCCATGGGGTATAATTTAATGGCTTGTTTGGTCCTTTTCTCTACCCGGCTCATACATCAATGCCTTCTTGTTCCGGTCAGCAAATCTTCTGCCAAGTGTGTTCTTTCCCACCCTTCATTAGAGTACTCTTTCTTCTGCCAAGAGCAATGGTTTAGAATCGCGCATCGTGGTCCAGAAGACTGAATTCTGTTCCTTGACACCATCTACAGAGCCAGCTGCTCACTTTGCAGTTGCTTCTGAATCTCCCAGAGTCATGACCTTCACTTAGAGGAAATTGAAGCAACACCTGTGTCCCCTCAGTTTCTTACACAAGTTTCTAGTCTCTGCACATTGTTCAAGGTTATTTTTTGGCTCCTACTTTCAAGAGTTCTGAACTGAGAAAATAGCTACCCAAATATATCTTTTTGAAAACATTAGAAATGTTAGGTAAATTCCTATGAGTTAATTAATATCTGGTTGTCATATATGTCATATACTCTTCAGTTATATTAGTGAGTTTTAAAACATTAATTTTTGTGTGTAGTTTTAAAGAGAATCGTTTTTAAGCCACCACTAAAACTGGTTAGGGCTCAATACTTGAATTGGAGAATTTCTCTGAAAAAAATGTTTTAATTTCAACTTCTGACTTAAAAAAGAACTAATTTTGCACTGTTTCAAAGGCTTTTTAGATCCAATATATATATATATATATGCATGTATCTATCTCATATATGTGTGTGTGTGTGTGTGTGTGTGTGTGTGTGTGTGTGTGTGTGTGTGTCCAACAGCAAACCTACCACTGAATGTGTATGAAGACCAGAGGACTATTTACCAGAGTTGGTTCCCTCCATCCACGGTGTTCATCAGGCTTGGCAGGCAACACCTTCGCCTGCTCAGCCATCTCAGAGCTCTCCAAACTCAAATCATCAGCCTGGCACACTCATCTACTCATATGCTGCTGTACTCACTAGTTTTATCCCTGGATTTGAGCTATAAGATTAAGATCCTATAAAATAAGAGGTCTCAAGCTTAACTCAATTATTACTGAGTTGGGATTGTCAGATTAACCTCTTAAAGAATACCATAGGCTTTTGTCTATAGCTTAAACAAACATATCCTCAGGAACAATATAATCATGAATTCAGAAAATGAAGTTTTAAGTTAGCCCAAATATTATTTTCAATATTTTTTTTTTTACCTTTCACCTGTTTCTACTGGGACATGTTATAAGCCAACTGACAAATGGGTTTTGAATTTAATTGTACTAAGAGTCATGTGGAATACTTACTGCTTATAAACAAAGTCTCTCCCTTTCACCAACCCTCTTACTCTACAAGTCTCAAAAGGGAAGAAAACCAGTCAGAGATAACCAGGCTGTGCCTCAGGATGTGTGTTCACTTGCACACGGTAGATGCCCTATCCAGTTTAAATACAGCACCAAAATCACACTGTCCTTTGCAATTTAAATAAATTCTAGCTCACTGGGATGTCTCAATAATACACAGGGTCCAAATTGAGTTTCCATGTCTACCAAATGATAAATTATTTAATACATATATATTTAAGCCACATGGGATACATCCCTAATGTGTTAAAAAAAAAAAAAAAAGTGCTTGTTCTTTATCTAAAATTCAAATTTCCTTTGGTATCTTGTATTTTTATTTGCAAAACAGAACTTTTCTGAAGGCAAGTTTCAATGTGATCAGTTCATCTGAAAATAGATGTGATCCAGAAGTTGGTTCGTAGTTCTGCTCTCTTTCCCATAGTCCCCGGCTCATGGAACCTGGGAGTCCAGATAAGACACCAGTGCTAAGATTCTGTGTAGGCTCAATTTTCTTAGCAATTATATTTTATTATGAACTTATTAACCAAGACTACTTCACTTATAACCTGACTAACCTAAACAATAGAAAAAGGAGATTAAAGAACACAATAATGAAACCATAAGGATATCAGTTCCGAGGAACGATTCTCCTGGCATAATCAGCAGGATTTCTTCTACTGGAGCCTGGAGCAACCAGAACCCAGAGCCTCAGCCGGAGTCAAGAGCCCCGAAGCCTTCCCTTGAGCCGTTCTCTCTAGGAGCGTCTTGAAGTGGAGCAATGAACAGCCAAAACTACCCCAAGTCTCCAAAGGCCCTGCCTCCTGCTTTTAGCTCATATTTATAGCTCCTCTCAGAAATTTGTTCAAGGATGTTCTTCAGCTGGTTAACAACCAATCTCCCCCACACGGTGGTTCAACTAATAAGGAGATAAACATCACCTGCCCTCTCACAAGTCTTTTTCTCATCCCCCACTTATGATCTAAACAAAAAACATGTTTATCTCTCCTTCAATTCTGTGTTCTTGTTTCTTGAGCATTCAATGCTATATTGCTGTGGACTGAGAATGATCTTCTCAGAAAAGGCACCATGTCTACTTCTCTTTCTTCTGCCGTTCTCAGCACCCTGAACTCTGGGGCATTCATACTGGGCCTCACCAATAATCTGGAATTCTTATTTCCACATGTGAAGCACCTAAGAAGTTTCTAGAACATGTGGTGCTATCACAGAGCTTTTCAACTAAAGTGTCAAGAGGTAGGGTACAGTCTTTGGCATTTGTTAACCACATTATGATTCAAATATGCATTGAGAGTAGAAACCTTTTATACAGCTGTGAGGATTATCCATACTCAGTTGGAGTTGCAAATTAAACATCACCTACAGAATTTTCCCATAACCCAGGCTAAGTTTATCAGAGTAGCTGCAAGTGAGACAGAAGTACTCCCACTTTTTTTCTTCAAAAATCTAGGTAAACCCAGGCACAGTCAAGAGCTACTAGCCCAGAAAGAGATAATGATCCCAATGACACTTAATATCTCTCTTATACAATCAACCATGAAAATGTTCTTTCTACTCCTGACTTACACGTGGATCTTATTTCACTTCTGCTCCACCCTTCCAGCTCCAAGTCACTAAAAGCAGAATTTTTAGTGATTTTTAAAATTAATTTATTTTTAATTAATTTATTTATATCCTGGTTGGAGCCCCATCCCTCCTCACCTCCCCGTCCCACACTCCCTCCCTCTCCCCCACCTCTCCTCCCCAAATCCTCAGAAAAGGGAGCCCCCTATTCATCCATCCATCCGTCCCAATGATTCATCATATCTAGGCTGAGTGTGTCTTCTTCCCCTGTGGCCTGACAAGGCAGTAGCTCCAGGAAGAAGTGACCAAATCCTCCCGACTAGACAAGTCTCCTGGATGGAGGGGGACGCCAATCCACCCACAAAATCTTTGGCGCAAAATTCAATCTATCTACAAGACCTGCAGGTATAAAGATAGAGCAGATAGAACAGAGACTGAGGGAATGTCCAACCAATGCCTAGCACAACCTAAGACCCACCCTGTGGGAGAGAACCAACCCCTGACACAGTTAACCAAACTCTGCTATGCTTGCAGACAGGAGCCTCTCATAGTTGTCCTCTGACAGGCTCTACTCAGCAGGGTCTCAAAACAAATTTTTAGTCATTTTTGTACTGTGGGTTTTAGACGACTGAAGCTTTGGGGCAAATCAAAAATTCCACATTTGAAAGGAAAAACATTAAATTTGGCTTTGAGATACTTTTGCTCTCCAAGGAGACAGTTCACCTCACCATCTGTCTAACTTAATTTACTTCCTAGCTAAACATCCTGACCGATCAGTTTCATTCACATCTTTATGGAGAGCAAATTTGCCCTCCTCCACATTGGAAACGTAACACAGGAAAGAAGCTGTGAAGGATTTTTTTTCCTCCACTAGGCTCTAAGCAAAAAACAAACAGCATAAAAAGCACACAGGATGACATCAGTATCCTTATGCTCTGGTGCTATGTACACACCACGCCTGAAGGAGGCAAAGATGTTAAAACCAACGTGAACTTTCAGTGACATTTTTTTCCCAAACAAGCACATAAATAACTGCTGTATGGATGGATAAGTACAACATGTGCTAATGAGACAATCCTCAATTGAATTCTCAAAGTAAATTTCAAGACAAACCTCAAATAAAGTTTTCCAAACACTTTCTTCTAAAGAGGCAAAGGATAGCCAAACTCTGCTTCCCCAAGCAGCACATTTCTATAAAATCAGAGCTTAAAATGGTCATTGAGAGAATTAAAATACCAACAGAAAACATATTCTCCACTGTTTCTACCAATTTCTTATGTTTAGACCATTCAGCTTGAAATTATTAATTATCTTTGCAGTGTTTTCTACTCTCCTTAATTATCCTTTGTCATTTTGGTAGTGTTTGCACAGGTGTTGCCCCCTCTCCGGCCTCATACATTGACCATGTTTGCACAGCTGTTGCCCCCTCTCCAGCCTCACAGATTGACCATGTTTGCACAGCTGTTGCCCCCTCTCCGGCCTCATACATTGACCATGTTTGCACAGCTGTTGCCCCCTCTCCAGCCTCATACATTGACCACGTTTGCACAGCTGTTGCCCCCTCTCCGGCCTCATACATTGACCACATTTGCACAGCTGTTGCCCCCTCTCCGGCCTCATACATTGACCACATTTGCACAGCTGTTGCCCCCTCTCCGGCCTCACAGATTGACCATGTTTGCACAGCTGTTGCCCCCTCTCCGGCCTCATAGATTGACCATGTTTGCACAGGTGTTGCCCCCTCTCCGGCCTCACAGATTGACCATGTTTGCACAGCTGTTGCCCCCTCTCCAGCCTCATACATTGACCATGTTTGCACAGCTGTTGCCCCCTCTCCAGCCTCATACATTGACCACGTTTGCACAGCTGTTGCCCCCTCTCCGGCCTCACAGATTGACCATGTTTGCACAGCTGTTGCCCCCTCTCCGGCCTCATACATTGACCACATTTGCACAGCTGTTGCCCCCTCTCCGGCCTCATAGATTGACCACATTTGCACAGCTGTTGCCCCCTCTCCGGCCTCATACATTGACCACATTTGCACAGCTGTTGCCCCCTCTCCGGCCTCACAGATTGACCATGTTTGCACAGCTGTTGCCCCCTCTCCAGCCTCATACATTGACCACATTTGCACAGCTGTTGCCCCCTCTCCGGCCTCATACATTGACCACATTTGCACAGCTGTTGCCCCCTCTCCGGCCTCACAGATTGACCACGTTTGCACAGCTGTTGCCCCCTCTCCGGCCTCACAGATTGACCATGTTTGCACAGCTGTTGCCCCCTCTCCGGCCTCACAGATTGACCACATTTGCACAGCTGTTGCCCCCTCTCCGGCCTCATACATTGACCACATTTGCACAGCTGTTGCCCCCTCTCCGGCCTCACAGATTGACCATGTTTGCACAGCTGTTGCCCCCTCTCCGGCCTCACAGATTGACCATGTTTGCACAGCTGTTGCCCCCTCTCCAGCCTCATACATTGACCACATTTGCACAGCTGTTGCCCCCTCTCCGGCCTCATACATTGACCACATTTGCACAGCTGTTGCCCCCTCTCCGGCCTCACAGATTGACCATGTTTGCACAGCTGTTGCCCCCTCTCCAGCCTCATAGATTGACCACATTTGCACAGCTGTTGCCCCCTCTCCGGCCTCATACATTGACCACATTTGCACAGCTGTTGCCCCCTCTCCAGCCTCACAGATTGACCATGTTTGCACAGCTGTTGCCCCCTCTCCAGCCTCATAGATTGACCATGTTTGCACAGCTGTTGCCCCCTCTCCGGCCTCATACATTGACCATGTTTTTCATCTTTCCTCATTTCTATTCACTCTCGAATTACTCACTGCTAAACACACCATTTTAAAACTTAATGGATTTTCTATTAATACAAGTTTTAGGCAGTGAGTCTGTTGTAAGTTTTCATGTTAAAATTGGAAGAACAATAATATTTGATGAAACTGCAGTATCCCGATTTGTACACATATGTGTATAAATATCACTAAATCTATATTAATGAGATCATAACTGTACTCAACCATCACTCTATGTTGACAAAGACCTAAAACCTTACTGGCATGCAAGAATACATAGGAGTTTCACACATATGTATTAACTGAGTTTGGAGTATGGTTTGCTCAGAGTTCCTCTAGGTTGCCAGGTTAGTCCAGTTTTGCTCCACCAGTGGTTACTCAAGGCAAATATTTCTGAAAGTAAATACAGAAAGACCATCTGCCCAGCTAGATGATGTGTTCCAAATATTTGCTTTGCTTATATTACATCTATTAAAATCTTGTTGTCCAAAGCAAAGTCAAGAAATATTAGGAAATTCTAATAACAAGATTATATAGCAGATATTTACTAATGCATTGAGCATAATAACTTCATTTCCATGCATAACTTGGAAATATTCAGATGTGAAACATAGGTGTCAGCTGAGAATGTTTTTGTCGTTGTCACTAAGCCTAATGGAAAACTTTCTTTTCTATCTTTTTTTTTTTCTTATTGTTCCTTAGACAACTTAAATTCTGTGACTTGATCTCCCCCTTTGACAAAGTGGTGATAACAAAGCTAGCTACCTCACAGAGATAAGAGGATTTGATGAAGTGATGTTAAAAGCAAAAGCAAATACTTAGCAAAGTTAGCTACCCAATGTGGAAGGAAAGAAGTGTAAATAGAGGTTGAACAGTTTCACTTCCCTTCACCTCTGTCCATAGCGTCTTCTTCTCCCAAGCAACAGTCATCCTTTCTTTCCCTATGGCTTCCCTGAGGAGAAGGACTCCATGGTGGTCAGAAAAGGGAAGAAGGCGGAAGCTGGAGAGGGCTTTTTAAGCAGCCTTGGCTCTTTTCCTGGCAAACCACAAAGCAGCTTCTTTTCTTCATGATCTCTTACTTGGAAGAAGAATTAAGGCAAAGGTTCTCTAAGCAATTTCTCTACGTAACAAAAGCTGTGATGATTTTGGTACCGCCATTCAGCCAACAGTTCTCCTAAGTATTGTGCATATTTTATCTGATTCGATTCTCCCAAAGTTGCTAGGAGCTGAATAATAAAATTGAAAATTGATTAATTTGCCCCTGAACTCAGAGCTAGGAAGTGGCTAAAGCTGCATTAAAACAGGTCTGTCTGACTCCAAAATCTCTCTGAAACAATAACTTTAGAATTCTTCTAAATTAAGCATGGCCTTTAACTATCTTTCAGAAAAATAGCCCCAAATCAGTATGATGTTGCTATATCTCAGATAATCTGAGGATGAGGAAGAAAAAAATCTTTTCAGTGGTTCATCAACTGTATATTATCCACATTTACTAAAGAAAATCAGGGTTAAAATTTCCTTTCAGGTATTAGAATTTATACACAAGGAACAGAAATTTAAAATCTAATTATTTTTAAATGTGATCTGATGAGCCTAGAGTTTCTGGTGGTGAGAATAAAAGGTTTGCAAGCCCTGAACAAAGCCCAAATCCTACATTTTTTCAGAGAAGACTAACAAGGCAAGAAATGTTAACTCTCTGGTACCAACTTGGGGCTAAATTTCAGATCACATAATTACATCCAATAACAATGAGATCCTTAAACTAAAACAAACAAACAAATAAGAACCTATAAGGAAAGAACACCATTTCCTAAACGGTAAATTCAAAAGCAGCTCCACTAAGTTCTTTCTCAACCCTTGCTCACACCTCAAAATGTTTCTGAGATTATATTTTAACAGCTAACCTACCAGTAACCAGGCTATAATTTCAATATCATCCTCTTTTACAACCTGGTGGTGCTATCTCACTCATTTGTCCAAATTCACATCACAAAACAGGAGGAGGCAGGAGCTATTCTACTCATCCATGTTTTTTATTCTGGTGGGAGGAAAGGTACCATGGTTTTCCTGAAGCACCTTTCAAACTGATATGCCAACAATCATAAGCCTCCATGTGAAATATGAAAGCCTCATGCTACAGAAGGGTGGACAATGGCTCAGTTTCTGCTCTCTTTAGTTGAAGAGTGGAAGCTACTTCTTTGAGTCTGTCACACACAATGACACCTTTACATTAAATTTCCTAAAAAATTCATGACATTCATTTCCATTTAAAAAAAAACTAAAAATTCTCTGTGGTTTATATTTTGTATCTTATCCATTGATAGGGTCTGCCAGCTATATTCAATGACATTATAGTCTCTACATGAAGTAGAAAACTATCATCTTAAAAGAGCCACAATATTGTAGCTTATTAAAAAAATAAGTACTTTTTTTTCTAAAGCTCGGGACTTACAAAACAGACTGTTATCAATAGGCAATTACTTCTGTTACCTTGGAATATATTGGCATTCATTTATATAAAGATAATGTAACAATTGTATTCATTGAGGTAAGCTGTGGGTATGATTAAACAGTATGCCCATCTTATATTAAACAACCAAAGGAAAACATTGCAATCAGAGCTCTTGCATTGCTTAAAATTGCTTGTATCAAATGGAGAAAATTGCATTATGGCTTATTTCCAACACAATTGCAAATTATTATAAGGAAACAAAATCTCAACTTGCACAAGACAGCAGAACATTCACTCTCTACAATAATGGGATGTTGGAGTTGGCCTCACCTAACAGAGTAAATGCTTCAGAAAGAGCATCGCTGAGTAGTTAAGAGTGATTGCTCATTTATCTCCATTACAGTAAATGAATGCAGAAAGATGGCACAGCAATGGCTAAGGCATATAATTGAGAAGAATATAATTAGTCACAATGCCCTAGAATAAACTGGTTTACTCTAACTAAAAAAAAAAAAAAAAAAAAAAAAAAAAAAAAAAAAAAGTATTTGAGAGGTTAGGAAAACAGACAGAACCTAAAGATTTCATCTTTAAGACAGAATTTTCTTCTTTTAATGTCATATTCTTTAAGGCATTTACCAAGTTATACAATCCAAAACTAAATACCTAGATTCATATCTGGACATCAAAAGAGGAGATGTTGGCCAGGTGTCAAGGGACCAGCTATAAATATGAACATCTAAAGGTTGAGACAGAAGAGTTCAAGTTTAGGTACAGCCTGGGCTACATAGAAAATCTTGAATTATACAACAGTCACTTTAATATAGTTGTAACATGTTTATCCCTTACAAAAATAAACTTTGCTGAGAGTCATAAAAAAAAAATCACTCATCAAAAACAAGCTTCAAAGAATTTTCTTATAAGTGTTCTAATTACTGGTCCTCCTAGAACTTCAGAGAAAATCTGTTTTCATTCCATGCCACTCACAATGTTGCTTTCTCCCAACATTATTGGAATTTATCTCAAACATAAGGCTCCTTTGTTCTGAACCCAATTCCAGGTCTAGGCAGGGTTTCCCACAGCAGAAGTGATTAAGTGCCATCACTGGTGAGTCAAACAAATCATTTTCAGACAAACTATGAAGTTGCTAGAGAGATGAAAATTTACATTTTATCTACATTAAATAGTTTTAAAAGTGTTCCACATATGGTAGACTTTCTACGATATTTTACTCAAAGATATCAAGGAAAGGGGAAATGTATATTAGCGTGTGGCTCCTCTCCTACTTTTCTGCTACCTGGCTGAAAATCTTTATTCTCATCTTCTTAGAAAAAATAATCCTACAAGAGACATAAGTATCTTAAATTTATTTTATTTTATTTATTCATTTTACAGCCTGACCCCAGCCCCAGGCCCCTTCCCACCCAGGCCTGCCCTCATGCCCCTTCCCCCACCCCTTTCTCCTTCCTCTCAGAGAAGGAGGCCCTAAGGAACAGCAACCCACCCTGGCACCTCAAGTCACAGCAGGACTAAGGGCATCCTCTCCCACAGAGGCCAGACCAAGAATCCTAGGAGGAAGGGATCCAAAGGCAGGCAACTGAGTCAGAGCTAAATGTTTATTTAGCAAATAGCATACGCCAGAGAACTCAGAGCACACTGACTTAGAATGACTATCACCCCAGTAGGTAGTGATTCAAAGATTTTTAAGGATCCTCTGTGATGTCATTTACAAGTTCCAGTGCTTGGTCCCCCCCCCCCTTCATCCTTCCTACATCTGCAGCACATGTGTGCACATGGCTGCTTTTTCTTCCAGTAAGCACCTAAGTAAGGGAAAATAGATAAAAACTACAATGCTAGTGATATGGTGATTTATGGTATTATGAGCATGGGTCATTTCTCTCTACTCTGGCATGGAGACGTATGTGCCTTTCTCTTCTGCTTATGAGAATGGGACAAAAAACGTGGGCCTCGCCACACTTTGCTGTACTTGCTTACCTGGCTACCTACTCTCCCACACTTACCACTAGAAAACCTGTCTAGTCTATTTATCATATTGTCCTTTTAATATTTTTTCTTTAGGTATGGAACATGCGGTGGCTTGAAGAAGAATGGACCCCCACAGGCTCATATATGTGAACACTTGGTCATGCATTGCCATGAGTGGCAATACTTGAGAGGGATTAGGAGGTGTGGCCTTATGGAGTAGGTATGGCCTGGTTGGAGTAAGTTTATGGGGGGCGGGGTTGTGCAAAATCTTAAGCCAGGCCCAGTGTCTCTCTCTTCCTCCCGCCAGTGGATTGGGTGTAGAACTCTCAGCCACGCCTCCAGCACCATGTCTGCCTGTGTGCTGGCATGTTCCTTGCCATAAAAATGGAGTAAACAAGCCCTAGTTACATGTTTTTGTTTGTATGAGATGCCACGGTCATGGTAACCCTTCACAGCAGTAGAACACTGGCTAAGACGGAGCATCATTTCAAAGGCTCAAAAATGAACTATAACATCTTCAGCCTGTTTCTTCACTAAGTCATCATTGGTGTAGCTAGTCTGTCTATTCAGGCAAACAAGAAAGGAAGACTTGTTGGTGCCAAGCTTGTTTTTTCAACAACAACAAAAAAGTGAATGATACTATATAATACATACAAGAATATGTGTATATATACAGATCTATGTATCTATAAATTTACTGTATTTTAATTTTTCTGTAATATATATATACCATATATGTGTATGTATATATAATGATTATATAGGAAAAGCTACTACTTCAGCTCCTTTTAACTTGTCTGTCTAAGAGTTATGAACCTTTGCCTCCGTGTTAGCACTGTCACTTCCAGGATTGCAATTATAAGAAAATGTTCAATATTCTCATTTGGACAGGTACCTTTCCCAAAGTCTCGGGGCCATGCTGGATTGTAGCCTCTACTGTTCTCAGCCAAGTTCTGTTACTAAGCCAGAAGCAGAACCTCTGTTTCTAGGCCACCCCGATCCCACAGCTTCTGAGGCATGGGGAAATGGGATGCCTAGGTACCTGCTGGTTGCATCAGCACAGACATCCATGCTTGTCACATACAGAAATAAGCAGCCAAGCTTACTTCAAGAATTATAACTGTGAGTTAGACCTTGTTACCTGAGCACCCACCCTCTAGTCTGTCTTCTCTTTGGGCACACAACCCTGTTTCTAGCTGTGGGGTGACTGGAAATTGTTAGCTGCCACCATAGGAATGGTCAGTGTTCTCTCGAGAGTGAAATCCTGGGTGTTTCAACCATGTTCAGTGCAAGACCACACAGCCGAAAGTATTAGGGGCAGAAAAAAAAAATAGATCTTGATAGCTGTTTTTCTTTTTTCTTTTCTTTTGTCTTTTTTCTTCTTTTTTTCTTTTAAGGACACAAGGATAAGAGATTAGGGAAGGGGTTGGATATAGGAAGATTTGAGATGAGTGACTATGACAAAGCATGCTATGTGAAACTCAGAACACACACACAAGCACACATCTGGTCCCTCTAGGACTGTGCTTGGTACCTCTCTAGTCACTGCTCCTCTTCCCAGCGAAAGTTACATTTTTCCCTAGTTAATTTCATCCTATAAATTAGCCATCCTGTAAAAAAAAAAAAAAAAATGGAAATTGATGCTTCTTATTGCATTTATTGAATAGTTTCAGTCTCTAAAAGTTGAAGATTAAAAATTTTTATAATTTTCTAGTAAATCATCGATTTCTTTTGCATGCCTTGGCTAACTCATAACAATGAATAATCTTTCCACTAGTCCCCAACCCTGCTGCTTGTGAGTGAAATGCCAGCTCCTATTGTGACCTCACAGCCACAAATTTTTAAAAAGCAATTCTTTTTAGCGGAATATAAAAATCCCATTTTGTGTTAGAAGCAAAAAAATCTTTTAACAATCAAATTTTTCTTTATATATTTTGGGTTGGGTATGCAAAGGAAGAAATGCTGAGTTATTTAAGCATAAACTTACAAAAATGTCAATGTAAATAAAATTCCACTCTTTAAATATGCTGTAAGGATAATTACATAAACATAAATTCTAAAAGTTTTAGGGTAGCACGTCTGTTATTTAAATAGATGTTTTCCCTTGTACAAGGAATGATGATGTGCTCATGAATAAATTGCATCCACATTGTATCACCATGGCTTTGTGTGCAACCTAACCAGTTCAGAAATACTTGCACAATAGAAAACAAAACCTGAAAATGTTTTTGTAGAAGAATAATGTTTGCTCTAAGAATTCCAGGCTTATCTCTTCCCAGGGTCCACCTGAGACTTCAGCTCATCTTTTATTTTCCATAATTGCTTTGATCCACTGAGTTTTATGGAATTTAACATTTTAGAACAGTTGTGCCACATTTCTTTCAGTTTAATTCCAGTCTGCCTTGGTAGTGTTCCGTTTCCTCTTTTGTGATGCAAGATTCACTAAGGAACTTGCTCAGATTTGGCCCAGGAAAGTTAACTGCCAACCACCTGACCCTTGTCAAGGAAAGGGCACTTCAAAACTGAAGGAGCCCAGCCTGTGTGTCTGGATACCTGGTCAAGTTTCTCCTCTGAATGACCTTAAACAAGTGCTTCTGTTGTGTTCTTCTGACTTTCCTCGCCTGGAAAACAAAGACCTTGGCTTACAGACTACAGATGCCTTCCAGTACCACAGCCTGCTACTGCAATACATGTTTTCCAATACATGTCAGATATGATCTACTCACTGAAGTTCCATCCAAAGAAGCCAGGTTTCACAAAAGCGGGCCACGGCGTTGGATGCTGTGGGAGATAATAAACACGCTTTCCCTTGAGAAGGAGAGCCAACATAAGATTACAAAGCAATTAAGTGCAAAAAAGCAAGTAACTGAAGGATAAATGCAAAAGCACAGCTTACAAGATTCAAAGTGGCAAGAGAGCCAGGAAATGTCAGTAGCAGTGAATTTTCTAGAGGTGACCATGAAACAGGAGTCTTTAGACTTAAGGGCTGTGCAGTGAGAAAGGAGCTAAGGTGTTGAGAACTGAGGAACAAAGCATGGAGGTTCAGAATTCCCTCCCTCAGGGAGGTGGAAAGTAAAGCAGTTGCAATGATCTCCCGGGCTCGTCTGTGCTTTGACAGAAGAGACTAGCTGCCTACAGTGCCCCAGCTCTCGGGTCTGCAGGAGGAACCCAGGTACGCATTGGTGCCCTCATCATCTCTGACTTCATGACCCACTGCTTCTGAACGTTTTCCTTGAACTCAGTAGCAAGTGCCAGTTAGACCACACGTGCTCGACCTCCACATGCTATATATTTAGATTGCTCGTGGCTTTTCCTCTATTATTACCATGAAGAAGGGTCATCATCCAAAAGAGGCTGGACGCAGCATCAGCAAGTCTGTCTAAGCAGAATCCCTTCATTTAGATGAGAGCCTATACATTTTTAGCTCTGGACTTGCCTCACTTTTTAATATAAGTGCTCTGACAGATACACCAATTATTTCCAGTTAACAAAATGCCTCCATTAGTCTTCACTGGATCCACTGAATTATTCTATTCTGTTTCTACTCATCACATGTGAAACATTTTTCTCCACATATTATATATATATATATGTGTGTGTGTGTGTGTGTGTGTGTGTGTGTGTGTGTGTGTGTGTGTACATATATATATATGTAAATATATTTGTATTCTTGGTGCTATTAGGGAAGAAACCTAGGGTGTCATGCATAGATGACATACTCTCTACCGTGAAACAGCTGGATATCCCCAGCATTACTTCACAAGTAGTGCTCAGTGAGGGCAAGTTCACTTAGAACTAGAGAACCAGATGTTTCCTTATGTCATAACAAAAATCCATGAACAAACCTGCATTTGAAGAAGCTTTCATTAGTAGCTATGTACATCATAAATGGAAGCTGATAAATGAGGCCAGAAAGAAAGCAGGTGGCTGACTGCCCCAGCCTTGCCACAGAAGATAGGAAAGGTCTGCTTAGGCTAGAATGATAGCATGAAATGACAAGTGAAATTTCAACCTCTGAAGAGAAATAAATGTGGGAACCACGTGAAGTTGGAATTAGGAGTACTGGGAAAATGTAAAATCACACCTCAAAAGGCTTAAGGATGGCCAGGTCCTCCCACCAGACAGTAAAGAGGAAAATGGTTGGTAAAGCCTGACTGGGGAAGCAAGCATTCAACACTCATCTTACTCCCAAAAGCACATCACGTGTTTCCTCGGTGTGACGCCATGTAGCAACCTTAACAATGTCACCATGACACACATTATCATTTCTTCCCATAGTTTGCAAGCTACCACAAAGCCGTAGTTGCTGCTGTTCAGCTACTATACAGGACAGAAGAGCCTGGTGCTTAAATGTGGGACGAGAGGAGATGGCAAAAGCGATACAGTTAAAAGAAAACAGTTCTCGGTGAGTTTCATTTGAAGTATTCATAAGAAATCCAAACATTTTTGAGCCACTTTCTACCAGACTCCTTAAATCAGCTCTCCACTCAGGTTCCACAGCAGTGCTATAAACCAGCAAGCCATTGCTCGCTTGCATAAATCAAGCCGTACAAGTCAAACACATGGAAACTGACCCCAGTGGAGAACTGCTAAACAGCAAAGGAGAAACTTACCCTGAAAGCACTTGCATTAGGAAAGGCTTTACTCTGAAGGAATCTACCTCAATACTCTGTGGCGAAATGTCCACCCTAAATAACTCCCGGTTCTTCCGTGTGGCTGCTTTTGTCATATGTAAAGGCACTTGTGTTCGACAACCTGTCCTTCACTCTAGCTCCACAGTGGTAAGGGCATACGTTCTCAAAACCTCATCATGAGAACAGTGGCTTTCTGTACCTCCTGTGCCTTATCTGCTCCTGTTTTGAGACAGTGGTATCATTTAAACTGAGGCATGGCCTGACTCCCAGTGTACAGATGTCACTACATCGTCCCATTCCTTATGACTCACAGTGGATAGACGTCACTACATCGTCCCTTTCCTCATGCAGTCTGTCCATGTTTTCCTTCAGTTCTTGTCTTCGGCCTTGCATGTTGTTACACCCAAGGCCTCTCTGACACCGGCTAGTGATGAGAGCTTGTCATGGCCTTCTCTACCTGTTGCCTGTAGCCCTTTCAACCTTTCCTCTCTATTTCTTTACCTTTTTCATTCCCTCACCTGCCTGCAGTTTCCCCATTTGCTATGTTTCTTATTCACTGGCTTCCTCAAGATTCTGCTCTTTCTTGAGATAAACAATTATTAAGTTTGTGGCATTTTTGTGCCAGCACAAGATTTGAGTTATTTGTGCTGACTTATAACCAGATTCTAGTTATAATCTTTAAGTTACATGTGGAACAAACTCTGATATGAAAAACATCAGATAAATGTGTATCAGAGAAAACACCTGTTTCAAGACTTAGCACTCACAAACAAACAAAAAAAGCCCCAGCACATTCTACATTCAATAAAAGAGAAACAAAATATGACTATTACACATTATTTTGCTGTTCCTGTGAGATCATTGATTGGAAATAATAAAGTACATAAAATGAATATCTTTGGAGAATTTAAGAAAATCTGTCAAATATTTCATGATAAGTGCGTGTTTTATAATTTCTAAACATTGGTATTATAATGACTTTCAGCTTTCAAAGTGGAGGGTTTGGTTGATCCCACTGTACATAGAATCCCATTAATGTCAATGGTAAAACATAATGATCCTACTTCTAAAGAAAAGTTAAATTCTGAAAGGAATTTTTAAAATGCCACTTTATGCATATGGCATAACTTTCTTCATACATTTATGAATTTTTGCTTCAATTATTTGGCCAAGTTTTTTGTTTTTTATTTTATTTTTACATATACATTTATGTTGTTACACATATACACAATAAACTGCCTATAGCAGTTTAGGAATTATATAAATGTCACATTCTTAGTGTTTTGGCTATTTAAATTTGACAGCCTTGAAGAAAACATCTTTCCTATATTAGTGCATTAAAAATTCTGAATGTAAATCAATCCTCCATCACATCTTGTCATTATCAACTTGAAACAACTATCTAGACCTAAAAACATCTTAATCCCTAAACAACTAAGCTTCATTGTAAAACTAAGCTACCTGGTCCTCAGCTCCATCAGAGACTTGAGAAGGAATAAATTTGATTGTTGGTCTGATGTATTTTGATGCTAATTAGTAAAAAGCCATCACACCTGGGCAGGGCAAATGGAATTGGTATGGCCAAGGTTCTCTGGAGTGAGGAGAGAGGATCCTGGGAAGAAGAGAGATAGGAGAAGGGATAAGAAGAAGAAAGGCCACCATGGGTTAGGTGGAGGAGAAGCACATGGCCGGTGTGGATGAAGGGTATGGGCCAGATGAAGAACATTAGCAAGTATTTGGGATTATGGATGGGAGGTAGCTTGATAGAAATTATTAGAAGCAGATGGCATGGGATTGAGACAGGGATCCCATGCCTGTGTCTGTGTCTTGTTTGATTGCTAGTGGGTTAGAAAATACTGTCATAATAACTATAGGCCTAATAATAAACATTATTAAACCATACTGGTAAATTAACAACAAGTGGCATTCGACGTGGGGCCCAATGGGTTCTGTAATTTCTAATGGTATGAGGGAAGATCTAGGATATAGAAATGCTGTTTCAGGGTATCAGCAAAATCACAACTGCCATTGAAAAACTCTTTCCTGCTTTATACTTAGAGAGAATTCTCTGTTTTTTCTTCATCTTTTTATTGTATGTGGCTGAAATACCCATAAATCTATGGAGAAGAGATATCTTATGGCAGTGGGGTACTTAGATTAATATTCTTTCAATTACAGAGGTAAACAATGATGAAGCTGGGGTTGAAATGACACATGCTTCTGGGGAAGATATTAATATGAGTTATCAGGAGCAACCACGAGTTACGCCCATTGTCCAAACACAGAACTTCTAAGGGATTGAGTTTCCAAACTTATAAGAGTGGCCACTGCTGATATACCAATAGCCTTGCCCTTAAAATGGATTTCAAACAGACCTCTGTGGCAAGAGCAGTGGCCTATAACAAAAGAAAAATTACAGGCACTTCACCATTTAGTACGCGAGCAGCTGGAGGCTCAGCATATAGAAGAGTCTACTAGCCCTTGGAATTCCCCTGTGTCTGTTGTAAAAAAAAGAAGTCAGGCAGCTGGAGGATAGTAACAGATCTGAGAGCAGTGAATAAAATAATTCAACCAATGGATTCTTTACAGCCTGGAATCCCTTTACCTTCATTGTTACCTATTACCATAGTTACCTATACTAGTAACTAACTTAAAAGATTGATTTTTCACAATACCTTTGCATGAGAAGGATAGGAAAAGGTTTGCTTTCTCCATACCTAATTTTAATAGTAATGGTCCAATTCTACACTTTGAGTCCTATTCTACATGCTAAAACAAACTAATCTCTAAGTAAGACAGAATACAGTAAAAAAGACTCATAACTGATAACATATTGTTTGGGTCAAGAAACAGAGGGGAAGGGCTAACAATCGAGATGTAATATGAATAAATTAATAAAAAAAATGTAAAAAAAACAAAAAAAAGAAACAGATTAGAAGGCAAAAAAATCTGTTTTATTTATTTATATTTTATTTTATATATTATATTATATTATATATATTACATTTATATTTTAAAATTCTAGGTTTCTGAAAGGTAATATAGTTGACTGTGGTTTGATTTCTATATAATTGCTGGATTTTCCATTTTTATTCTTCTTATTATTATTACTATCATGTCAATGTTTTATTCTTAAAGCACTTTGCAATTATTAATTAGTTAATTTAGTCTAAATCATATTTATGCCTTTGTTTTAAATCCAAAAAATAAAAAAAGAGATACCATTGGAAGGTACTTTCACAGGGAATTTTTAATGGTCCAACTTTGTGCCAATATCTTGTGCAACAACTGTTAGAAATAATTTGTAAGCAATCTCCTCAATCTACCATTTACCATTACATGGATAATATTTTGTTAGCTGATTCTGATGTTGATACTTTAGAAAAAAATGTTTAGGGAAACAAAAAGAATTCTGCCATGCTAAGGATTACAGATTGCTGTAGAAAAAAAATTCAAAGAGGCGATTCAATTGCCTATTTAGGCTATAAAATAACTGAACAAAAAATTCTACCACAAAAGGTACAGATTCATAGATCAGTTGCAAACCCTTGATGACTTTCAAAAATTAATGGGAGATATTCAGAGGTTAAGACCTACAATTGGACTAGCAACCTGTGAGTTAAGTAACTTGTCTCAAATGTTACAAGAGGATTCAGTTTAAACAATTCAAGGTGTCTAACAGTTGAAGTAGAAAAGGAATTAATTCTGGTAGAGCAAAAACTACAAAGGACATGTGTGGAAGGAGTTGATCCTAAACTTAGTTGCATTCTGGTTATTTTGCCTTCAACACATCCTCCTACTGGGCTCCTTATGCAAAGGGAAGATAGACTCATGGAATGGATTTTCTTAACAAATAAAAAAAGTAAAACATTGAAGATATACAAGAAAAACTTTCTGAATTGATTATAAATGGAAGAATAAGATGGCATCAACTGTCAGGAACAGATCTGGAAAAAACTGTAGTGCCTCTTACTAATTCTGAGATTATGTCATTATGAGCAATCAACAAAGATTGACAAAGGGCTTGTAGTAACTGGGAGAAATTATTAGTATAGGTACAATTTCAAATGTTTGCTATTTTCAGAGCAGAAAAAAAAAAAAGATAATAATTAACACAAAGCAAGTGTCCCAGGTGATTCAACCTCAACCTCAAAGACTGTCTCAGCGACTGTTTCCTCACGAAATTGCATGCATATCAACATTAAAAGGGAGAGCCCAAAGGATCCATCCCAAAAAGACTGGACAGAAACAGATACAGCTAGCTTTTCCAGCACTTGGCCAATATTTTTTTTTCCTAGGGTACCAAAAAGATGTTTTTACCCCCAGACAGAAAAAAGTAATTTTGATAACACAATGCCCCCATTCCAAATAGGTGGGGTGGGTGTTTTTATTGGGTTACCAATGTTTATTGTTGCCCAGGGAGGTGGTTAGTTATGACTTTATAAAAGTTTCATTTAGGGATTTCTTTCTTCTATCCTTCTTTTATTCTTATCTTTCTATCCTATCTAGCATTAAGGGAAAAGGGCGGAAGAAGGAAAAGATATAAGTGGGAGGATATAGATTTATAGAATAAAAAGTAGATTATTGAATCTACTAGCCTCAATTAGTTTACATTGCTATTGTAGATTGATGGAAATTTAAGGCTATTTTATTCAACTTTTGCTTTATGTATTTTATATTGTTTAGTGATAAAATTTTAAGCTGTGTATTGTATGTTGGTAGAAACTTAAGATCATCTTGCTCAGTGTTTACTTAATGTATTATACATGTGCAATTCATTTGAAAAGGTGATATACAATTCTGGTCTTATGAAAGCTAACTGTTACAACCTGTTCAGGATGGTCAGAGGTAAAAGTTGATAGTTAGTCACTTATAAATCTAACTAGATACTAAATTACTTAATTACAGAATAAGCTTTATTTACTTTCTTGTATGTGTTTTCAAAGTTAAGCAGATAGTACATAGCTAAAAACAAGCAATGGTTGTTTAATTAGATATACTGAGATAGATAAGTCCATCCATAAATAGATACATAGAATAGATAGATGGTAGATAGAATAGATACATAGTTGGTCTTCAAACACTTCAGAGATCCATAGAATATGGCATTTAATAATAAAGGGCTTTTCTGACAGAGAGACACATCCACTCCTGGCAACACCTCCAGTCTACTTAAATGAAGAAGATGGGCAACAAGAAACAAGTGTGGCAGACTAGCCACTGTTCTTATCTCTGCTGCTGATAACAGACTGACTTCCCACTATGATCAAGCATGGTACTGAGAAATTGGCTGTCCAGCTTTGCAGAGACTAGGTGAGCCAGTCCTTCAAAATTCCTGCTTCACAGAACAGTTTGTTAGATATTTGGGGCCAGCAGGCTGAAAACTGGATGCCCCAACAATAGAGAAAAACCTGTGACTGTCCAGGCAGTCAACACTTTCAGTTCTGTCTATACTTTTGTAAGTTTCTTGCCTGCATTTTCTTCATATTAGATAATATTTCCTTCTTGGGTCTCTGATGGGGTTGAAGACTAGATAGCCACTGTGTTACTATAAGCTTTAGTTTAAGAGTTAAAAGCACTTTTATTGGTTGATAAAGGCAATTTCTAATAAGGGGATTTTAGAAAACTTTGGACACTATTATAAGTTGATAAATGTAATTTCTAATAAAGAAATTTTAGAAAACTTTGGACACTAGGAAAGGACTTACTATGAGAGGATAGTGGAATACTTTGTCCAAGATTGTCAAATACAAAGGATTGGGTTATGGACATGTAACTTGTACCTGATGATTCTGTATATATGTATATTTATGTATATAGTTCTTTTTTTTTTTTTTTTTTTTTTTTTTTTTGCCTATTTTTAGTAGAAAAGAGGGAATTGTGAAGAGAATGTAGCCTTGCCTTAGGCTGGGCCCAAGGTGAATGCAATCTTGGGTGGCTTGACCCCACTGAGACTTTGTCTCTACAAACTAAGAAAGATCTTAGATAGACTCAGAGAGGAAGTTTCAGCCCAAGACAAAAGAGGACAGGCTCTGGTGACTTTGTTTGGTATATTGTATTGCAAAAAGGACCATCTTTTAGGAGGAGGAAGCTGGGAGGAGGAAGGAGAAGATATCAGAGTTTCCTGCCCACTGTACACAGAGTTGGAGTATTTGGCGTCAGGCAGCAAGCTTGGTGGATTCCTCCAGGTTTAGTCCATGGACAGTGGGCTTCTTCTATCAGATATAGGATCTGCTAGACTCCTGAGAATTATGCCAGGGGAATTGCCTTGAGGAACTGATACCCAGAAGGTTTCATTCTTGTTCTCCTTAATCTCCTTTCCCTCCTATTTAGAGTAGTCGGGTTGTAAGGGAGGTACATGCCTTTGATAAATTACTAATAAAGTAGAATCATTAAGGAATCAGAGGCAACACTTGTTTACCTGAATATGCTGGGATTGCAGGTTAGTAGCTCTCCAAATGAGAAGATGACAGAGATAGTTTGTTACCTGAATAGTCACCCAAAACTCTCTTCAGCCTTCTGGCCCAATATATTTGACAGGCATATTTGTGAGGCAGGAACTATCGAGGACTTGGTAGAATATGATTTATTGTGAAGGAAATAGGCAAGGACATTTGTGTGGAATAGAGTCCTCTTTTCCATTATTTCACAGTTATCCTGAAAGATCATTCAAATAAAAAACATTCTTTTTATTTTCAAAACACAAAAGCAAAAAGCAAAAACAAAACAAAACAAAACAATGATCCTCATAAAGAGAAGATACCTTAACTTTCTATTACCTCTAAATTAGCACAATCTTCCAGATAGTTACAGCAATTGCAACCTATTCAATTCTCCAATAGCCCCTTTTCATATGGACGACATTTTGATCAGTGATGACCGTGCACCCAAACACTTAAAGAAAAACAGTCCTATCCTTTAGTTCTCTCACATTCACTCTGCTTCTGAGAAGAGTTCTTATGTTAAAATCCATAGGACAAAAGGGTCATCCCACCATGGTTTTGAACAGAAGTGCAGCAACAAGAGCATGGGCACTTAAAAACAACTGAGAGATTCCTTTATAATAAAAAAGGAATATAATTCCTTCATCTCTCCCTGTTTGTTTGGGGTTTTTGTTTGTGTTTTGATTTGTTTTGTTGCTACTCAAATGTTGCTTTGTGTGCACAGTAATAAGATGGGCCTGAGATTCTCAACTCTGGCAGGCTGGAGTGAGTGGAGAAGCCCTCATTTGTGCCTGTCTGAGGACCCCTTCTTGCCACATTAAAAGATGCTTCCTCCCTTTTCAGATGTATCAGAGGGGTCCTCAAACCCCCTTTTTTCCCCACTCTACACATTATCCCTTCAAAAGAAGGCTGGCTTTTATCAAAGAATACAAATGGGAGAAGAGTCACTGCCCATGTGTACCCTTAACATACTTTTTGCATTTTAAACCATGCGAAAACATGCCCTCTCCCACCCTCATTCTTAGTGATTAGTAGTCCTGAGTCAGCAGCCCAGAAGTGCCATCTTGTATGAGCAGAGTGGGCAATATCTGTGAACCTGTTGTGAATGTCAGTGGTCCAGAGTCATCCAGGGCTTACAGAATCTGAAATCCTGGAACTACAACCAATAAAATGTAATTCCTCAAGGAAATTGATATGTACATTAGTGTTTAAGAGGAAGTTTTTCAAAGGTGCTTCTAGAAGGTTAACATGCAAATGGATAAGCTGGGGCTATAGATCCACACCTGTAATTCAGAGCTGGGGTGCGCACATCATTCTGTGTGTCTGACAAGGTCTTAGGTACATTTTCAATGTTGACTAATTTTAGACATCAGTTTGAAGGTTTTCAAACACACACACACACACACCATTTCCACTCACGTTGTCATAAATAAAAGTCTCATTCTTTGTTTTTGGCTAAATAACTGTTTCATGGTATGCATAGTGTTAGTAAGTGGACACTTTGGCTGGGTGTGCCTCTACGCCTTTGCTATTGTGACTAGTGCTTACATAGAAAGAGGAGTCACTCTGACATTTCGACTGCCTTTCCTTTGGAGATATATATATATATATATATAGGAATACAATTAATGGGTCAATTGTTGAGGAACCTCCATGTAGCTTCCAAAATGGCAATAATAATTAATCCTGTAACAAAATGTGCAATAATTCCATTTTCGCCATATCTTCATCAGTGCCCACCACTTGTCATGTTTATGGCAGCCATTCTTACTAGAATGCGGAGCTCTTTCCCTGCTGTGATGTACCGTGCCCTAGGAGTCTCCCAGTTGTAATCAGGCTTCTTGTTTTCTGTCTTTGACTTCCTGGAGTTCCTTATACATTTTGATGACCTTCCCCTTATCAGATGTGTAGCTTGCAAAGGTATTCTCTTGTTCTGTGGGTTGTGTCTCCCCTCTGCTAATTAATTCCTTCACTGCTTAGAAGCTTTCTTTTGTTTGATAGAGTCCCATTTGTTTGTATTTTATTTACTTCTCCGTGCTTTTGGGGTCATGTCCAAAAACTCCCTACCTATTATGTCTTAAAGAATATGCTCTATATTTTTGTAGTGTTCTTATATGTTTAGATCCTACATTTGTTTCTTAAATTCCTTTGGAGTTTAGTTTTGTAACCACGGAGAGATGAGCAAGCTTCAGTCTGTACATGAATGCCCAGTCTCCCTAGCGACTTCCTAATGACTCTGTATATCAATACTCTGCTCTTAAAAACTATTCTGCTTGAACAAACTGGGTTCCATCAATTGTTGCTTATATACAAGTACAATGCAAGCACAGGAAGCATGCAATGTAATAAAACCGAACAAAACATATGTTAAATACCCCAATAACAGATTCCAGAACAATTGTTTTATTTCTCTCTGCTATTGGTGAAGCATTCTAGGGAGTTCTTTTTCTTAAGTCCTGGATTAAGGAGATAATAATTTTGTGTAATAAGTAACAAAGAAAAGCTGTTTATGCAGTCCAGTTAGTGCCATGATTGAAAGCTCTACTTTTGAACTGAAGTGAGACAAAGAATATCAGTGATAATTATAGTAACAAACTCAATGTACTTTACACGTGAGGATCATATTAATCTATATATGTAAAAACTCTTCATATGTATGATGAAACAAAAGGGAAAATAGTAAATTAATTTAAGATATAACTAGTTTTAATAATTGTTATTATATTTGTGTGTGTGCATATATGTGCCATTGTGTGTGTATGAACATCAAAGGACAACCTTTGGATGCCAGCCCTTTCCCCACCCTGTGTGAGTACCTGGGATTTGACTCAGATTTCAGGCCTGGGGAAAAGCATTTTTACACACTGAGTCATCTTGCCAATGGTGGTGCACACTTTTAATCTCAGCACTCAGGGAGGCAGAGGTAGGTGAACCTCTGTGAGTTCGAGGCCAGCTTGGTCTACAAAGTGAGTCCAGGGCAGCCGAAGCTACACAGAGAAACCCTGTCTTGAAAAACAAAAACAAGAAAGCAAAAAGATAATCGCTAATTTCGAATCAATAGGATCTTGTTTTTATTTTTAATCACTATGTAGTATAAGCTCTCTGAAGTTAAAATAAACCATATAACTCAGAATAAATTATGTTCACATAATACATGATAATGTATCATAATGTAATAATCATAAATGAAAACTGTAGTGTTTTTTGCTTACTGGATTACCTAGATATTTACAGAGATGTGTAAGATGCAATGAGAAACAAAACTATACAACTTTGAGGGGCTCTGTTGGAAAGGTGGAGGTCTGGTATTTCTAGATAGCCTCTGTGTCGAGAAATATTAATTCAGAACACGGCTGTTCTGGCAAGAGATCACATCCAAAAACCTTCTAGGTCTGTGTGATCTGGCTGGAATACAAACACGCCTTTAATCCAGGAGACAGAGACAAACGGATCTGAATTCAAGGACAGCATGGTTTAGAGCAAGTATCAGGTAAATAAAAGTTTAGGTCCAGGTGTGGTGGTACATGCCTTTGATCCCAAAGGAAGGTAAAGTTAGTTTGTAGGAGAAATCACCCATGTTTGAAAGTGATGCCTAATTGAGTGACAGAAAAGGAGATGAATCAGAGAAGATTTGACAGAATAGGATAGTCTCAACTCTCATGAGAAGAAAGCATAACACCGAGACCACTCAGATCTCTCAGGTCACAAGACCCCCGAAATGACCACCAGGACTCAATACCGATGTAACATATACAGGGTCCTGTATTACAGGCTCAGAGCTTGGGTCACAATCCTTCCTGACACAGCAAGATAGGAGAGTGACTCAGAGCTTCAAGGGCAATGGATTTATAAGGGGGAAAACTGTAATGGGCGGTTGTGGGTCACAGGAATGTTGACCTTCAGGCAGGTTGGGTGGAGGTTGAGTCTCGAGGGAAAGTTGTTTTATCTTAGAGGATTATTGGGAGTTAATTGTATCTAATCACCCCAGTGGAGATTCTGGAGACTGCTGTCAGGTCTAGTTTATGGCAGTACAGTGGTCATTTTTGGAACGCAGGAAGGAGTGGGGTCACCTGGAGAACAAGTCCTCGCAGAACACTCACAGACCACGGCATTAATTGCACAATATACATTACACATAGAACATGGCATTAATTTTGTCCCTGCAAAAGAGGGAGTGGAAGCTACTTAAGAGGCAGTTTTATAGAGAAAGGAGGCAGTTTCACCAGGACAGTAAGAGAGATGGGTTGCAGAGAGAGAACTCAGGTGAAGACTGAGTGAGCCAGAAAATGAGAACTCAGAAGATTAGAGCAGACTGCTGAGATTAGTTTGAGGCCAAGCAGAGCAACTCTGGGCCAAGGGAGAAGCCAGATTAAATAAGTCAGCTGGGAGAAGAGCTTGATACAGAACAGCTGGGTTGGACAAACCAGCCCAGCGCTTAGGAAGAACAAGTAAGAGTGAGCTTATTAAGCAGTAAACCTCAGAGGCTGAAAACATTCTAGGTCTAGGTTAGACTTGTATGGATCCTAGAAGCTTCCAGGACTAATTCTAGGCTAGCAAAAAGGAGGCAATAAGCCTCCCAGACAACACCTGAGTCAGGAGAAAAGTTACTTTTATACCTGTGAGTTCCTTATACAGCAATGGACTCCCTTTCTCAACTGGTTCCCCTCTCGACCTAAACACTAGAAACTCTAGGGAGTGTCATGCAGTCATGCAGAAGACTGCAAGCACAGTCCTTTCCTGATAAAACCTGTTCAGCAAGTACCTGGGGATTCCTGGAGATGTGCACCTCACTCGTGCTATTAGGACACCTTCGTGTCTTGCCTTTCAACCAACTGTACCTAGAGATTCTCCCTCACCCATAGAATACGTCCTGCTTTTCTCCTCTTCTGATAGGACTGTTTTGTTATGTGTAGACCAAGTATTCCTGGCAGCCCTGACCCTAGAGAATCAATCACATTCACCCTTGAAACCCCTCCAACCGCCCATAAATGTCTCTGATTCATGAAAGAATATCTCTCTCTCTCTCTCTCTCTCTCTCTCTCTCTCTCTCTCTCTCTCTCTCTCTCTCTCTCTCTTTCCTCTCTCTCTCTCCTCAAGCTCACACCATTCCTCTACCATGACCAGAAGGATCCTGTCTGGGATGAACCTACATCCTCTGCCTATATATGAGTTGTGTAGCTTGGTCTTCTTGTAGGACTCCTAAGAAATGGAACAGGACAGTCTCTGATACATTTTGCCTCCTTTTTTTGGCATGCTTTTCCTCCTACTGGGTTGCCTCGTCCAGCTTTAATATGAAGTGAGATGCCTAGTCTTATTGCAACTTGATATGTCATGTTTGTTGGTATTCCTGGAAAGACTACTCTTTTCTGAAAGAAAAAGGAAGAAGAATGGAATGCGGGAGGGAAGTGGGACTGGGAGAAGAGGAAGAAGGGAAAACTTCAGTTGGGATGTAATACAGAAATCTTCACCAATGCTACATATGACATAGGGCTAATACCCAATACATATAAAGAACTCAAGAAATTAAGCACCATCAAACCAAATAATCCAATTAAAATGGGGTACAGAGCTAAACAGAGAATTCTCAACAGAGGAATATCAAGTGGCCAAGAAACAAAGAAATGATCAACATCCCTAGTCATCAGGGAAATGCAAATCAAAACAACTCTGGGATTCCATCTTACACCCATCAGAATGGCTAAGATAAAAAACTCAAGTGACAGCACATGCTGGTGAGGATGTAGAGAAAGGAGAACACTCTTTCATTGCTGATGGGAGTGCAAACTTGTACAACCACTTTGGAAATCAATCTGGAGCTTTCTCTCAGAAAACTGGGAATAGCTTTACCTCAAGACCCAACTGTAGCACTGGTGGGCATATACCCAAGGATGCTCCACAATACAACAAGGACACTTGCTCAAGTATGTTCATAACAGATTTCTTCACAATATTCATAATCTGGACACAGCCTACATGTCACTTAAACAAAGAATGGATACAGAAATTGTAGCACATTACACAATGTAATACCACTCAGCTATTAAATCAAAGAAATCATAAAATTTGCAGGTAAATGTATGGAACCCAGACCCAGAAAGACACACATGGTATATAGTCACTTATAAGTAGATATTAGCCATATAATACAGGATAGCCATACTTCAACCCACAGACCTAAAGAAAATAAGTAACAAGGAGGACCCTAGCAAGGATGCTTAATATAGAATAGACACCAGAAGCAGTTGAAGAGAGTGATTAGGATGGGAGCCTACCACAGAGGTCCTCTGAAAGGCTCCACCCAGCAAGGGATTAAAGCAGATGCTAAGACTTGCAGCCAAACTTTGGGCAGAGCACTGGAAGTCATATGGAAGAGTGGGGACATAGAAAGGCCCAGAGGGAACAAGAGCTCCTCAAGGAGACCAACAAAGCCAACAAACCTAGACGCAAGGGGGCCTGCAGAGACTGATGCACCAACTAAGGACTATGCATGGAGAGGACCTAGACCCTCTGCTTAGATGTAGCCAATTGGCAGCTCAGTCTCCATGTGGGTCCCATAGTAAGGGCAGCAGGGGCTGTGTCTGACCTGGACTCTTTGATTACATCCCCCTGGCAGGGCAGCCAGGCCACAGATGAGAAGGATGCAGGCAGTCAGGATGGAGTCAGATGGTACGGGAGGAGAAGTTCTGCTTTCTGAAGACTAGGAGACAGAGACAGGGAGAAGAAGGTGGGAGGGGGAGAATGGGAGGAGACAGGGGTGGGGAAGGGTTACAATCAGGATGTAAAGCGAATAAATTATCTTAAAAATTAATTTAAAAGAAAAGAATAATTTTTAAAGTACTGCTTGTAATTCACTTGTAAATTTCTTCTTAAAAAATAAGGAAGTCTTAGAGTGAAAGGCTTAATGCTAAAGACATCAAAAGCAAGAACCAACAAATTTATAAGGCATAAGGAATCCATGGAGAGGTTGGTGTTCACTCAGATGTGTGTCTTCTTTGGAAGATTTCCTAAGAGGTACCTTTCAAGGCACTATGAGAAACATAAAAATAGTTACATGGTTTATATATTCACATGATGTTTAGTCTGATAGGGAAAAATTAAATGTGAATTGAAATAATTGTAATTATAGTGAGAAATAAATGACACCAAAAAAATAGATCATTTTTGTCTAGGGAAAAGTATAAAGAACATTTTCTAAACTCTCACTTGCCTAGCAAGCAGGGAGTGATGGGTTTGGCTTTGAGCACTGCCAAAAAACTGTAATTTTTTTAAAAGAGAGAGAAGTTATGAGAGAGAGAGAGAGAAAGAGAGAGAGAGAGAGAGAGAGAGAGAGAGAGAGAGAGAGAGAGAGAAAGAAGAAAATGTTCCAGAGAAATGCAAGTCAGCCACACAAAACTGTGCAGAGAGAGCATTCTAGATGGAGGGAGCAAGATGAAGATGAGGAAAAACTAAAAGGGACCAAAGCCGTGAAAAGTGTGTGTAAAACACGGAGACCAGGCCTGGGCTCACCTCTCTGGCAGCACAGTGAGGGGCAGAAGGGACCCTGGATGGAAATGCAGCTTGATACGTGAACGTGTTCAGTGCCTGGCTCGGAAGTCAGATGTCATTCTGGAGGCTGAGATCATGCCGTCCAGGTGCAGATATGCTGAGTTCTGGATGTTTCGGGCCATGGCAGGTGCTCACTCAGCAGTGCCAACCACATCGTTATTTATCATGACATGTCTCCAGCATTAGTAGAATTAGTGAGGTGAGCAAAGGAAGCAGTCCTCAGAGTAAATGGATATGTTTCCATCTCAATCCTTATGCCCCACATTTATTCTCTGTGACATTTAGAGATTTTAAGAATGCACGACATGCATGAGTCCTCCCAGCACATTAATTTGATAGGTTAGGAAGTTAAATGATTCTGTGTGCTCAAAATAAAGAGCTAACTGTCCTAAATACATACTTACATAAACATAAATTTGTATTTTTTTTTCATTTCTGTGCCCAGCATGAAGCTGTTAGAATGGAGTTGTTTTATACACCATTAAATAATAATATTTATCCTGCAGAGTTAAGCTATATTAATTGCATTTCTCATTTTTCCTTTTGAAACAATGAGAAAATATTCATAATCATTTAAAGTTGTTGGGTGTTATATCCAAATCCAGTTGGCTTCTCAGATCATTTTAACCATCTATTTTCCCTGCTTAGGCAATAAATATTTAGACGTCTGTCAATTTAATTCAATTCTCTTTGGGGGACACCTCTAGGTGCCTGTACTGTGGGGTGGGTAATTTTAAATAGCATTTAAATTGTGTTAAAGTAAAATTTGAAGCTTAATTTTCTTCTCATCTAATGTGCATCTCTTACCTGATGCATGTCCTTGAAAGAATGGGTTTTTTTTTTTCAAGTGGGAAGTTACATACAGAAAAATGTTAGCCAGTTGTCACATAAAAAGAAAGATCATCCATTTTGGGTGCTTTATGTACTGAAATATTTCTTTTGAGGAAACACTAAGCTTCAGATTCTGCTACATGATGCACAGTTTGTACACAAGTTTTTCTGAAGTAAGTCATCCAGTACAGCTAAAGGAGCCTGTGAGGCAGTGGGTCATGACCCCGCCGTGGGTGGGTAGCGTCAGATATTCTGCACATCATATATTTACATTATGGTTCATAACAGTAGCAATATTACAGCTAGGAAGCGTCAATGAAATCATTTTGTGCTTGGGGTCAACGCATGAGGAACTGTCTTAAAGGGTTGAAGCAGTAGGAAGGTTGGGAGCCACTGCAAATGACTAACATCTGTCTGCGCCTCTTAGTCTGCACGGACTGGCTGCTGTCAAAGTTAAATCTGAGTTAGAGCTCATATGCCACTGTGGGCGGAGATGACTGCACCTTTGTACAGGGTGCAGCTCAAGCCTCATTAAAACACAGGTGGTCAGCAGCATGGATTCCAAGAGTGATCGGATCTGTACTGACCACACATGAGTTATGAGCCCACAGGCTAAGCACAAGGCTTGTAGCAAAGGGTTATTTACGCCCCCTTGAATTTAAAGACGCGTTAGCCTGGGGGTCGGCAGAATTAAACTCTGTCCCAGTTTGGCCATCAGTATGCATAACATCTTCCCTCTTCCAGTGCTGCTGTGTGAAATGGTTTTGACATTAAGATAACTAGCTGTAATGCTCTAACACTGAAAATGCGTTTGAAGATGTGTTGCTTCCAACAGCACTCACTGTGGGTCTGCACACAGCTACTGTGCGATGTTTTCCAAGAAGCCTGCCATGGTTTAACTAAAATTATCGCGACCTGTGTTCTGAACCCTAGCTTACAGGCTTCCAAACTTTTTTCTCTGACAGAAATTATTACATCAGTACTTTACAAATAAATAATGTGTTTGGCTGAAGAAGGTACAGTTTAGTCCATGATCTAAATAGAAATGAGTTTGGGTTTTTTTTGTTGTTGTTGGTTTTTTTTTTTTTTTTCCATAAAAATGAGGGAAAGCCTGCTATTGACAATAATGAGCAGAGCAATACAAATGTGGCAGGACAAATCAAATTTGGTTGTGAAATGAAAACATTTTACAAGCCTGGTGAAGAGGCTCCAGTTGTTTGTGTATGCAATGTCACTCTCATTAACAAAGGTTATCATGCAGTTCCAGTCTGTAGTTTCTTATTAACAAAATGCAAAGTGAATATACATATGAAATTAAACATCTCACCTCTTCAGGGCCATATCTGACAACTGTGTTTATTTGTGCATTCACTCATCTCAACAGTCATTTATTAAGCGTCCCTGTATAGGAGGCAGCTTCATTTGGAATAGCATAGGAAAAGTCAATACTTTCAGAAGTAGATTTACATGTTTTATTGAATAATAAAACTGTGGATTGCAAAGAAGATAAATAATAGCACTTAGATCTTTCTCTGGCTGAGTCAGAATGTTCTTCATTCGAAATACGTGTGCACTGTGTTTCACTCTTCCAAAGCACTGCAGTGTTTGCTATGTAGGAGCAGTAGAAGCTCCCAGAGTTCCATTCTTTGGCTGCTGTTGCCCAAATATGAAAGGTTATGGACCAGAATAATGATGTTTCCTTTTCATTCTTGGACTCAGTCTTGGTTTGGGGGTTCTGACTCCAACTGGCCTAACGTCTGAAGTTCTGCTTGAATCTATGGTTCAAAATCCAAGCAATTCCAGATTAGCACAGTGGTGGCGTGGGTATCAGATAGTAGATCGGGGGAGGGGTCTGACTCTGGAGTTGTCATAAGCTGGACATGGGGCCTGAAGGTCAACAGAGGTAGAACTAAAGGTCACCTGGCTCTGGCCATGGATGGCAGGTAGTCTGAAGAGGAAGGAGGAAGCGAGGAGGGCTAAGGGAGGCAGTGATGGGTGGGTCTAAGAGTATTCTGCCAAGTCCAGAACAGAAGAAGGGAAGGAATACACAGGTATCCTACCTGCGCTGCAGAAAAGTGAGGCAACTTTGGGGTCTCTGGTAGAGAACGGATTTGTGGGTCAATGCGAAGCACTGGAGACGGACTAGGAGGATGTCCTGAGAGGACAGCAAACAAGAACTACAGGAACCCTGAGTGCTCACGACAAGGCCAAGTCCCAAGGGAATGGAGGTGGGCTGAGGAAAAAGAGCTATGTACAACTAATCTATTATAATAGTCGCAAACCTGGAACAAACCTAATGCTCCTGAAGCAGCAAGCGAATAAACAAGTGGCATATTCTCACAGTGAGCTCCTCCTCAAAAGTGTGAGGGCAGACACTCTCGACATTTGTCATAACATGGAAAAACACATCCTGCAGAGTGAAGGAGGCCAGATGGTTAAGACCATCCAGAGCACGATTCTATGTGTATGAGATTCCTGTACAAGGCAGACCTACAGAGTCAAAAATCAGGTTAGTGGTTACTTGGAGCGTCAGAGAAGAGCAGGGCTATATCCCTGGGAGGTTTGCTCTTGTCTGAAGAGAAATGGAGGCGTGGATCTGCTAGGGGTGGTGGAGGACTGGAAGGAGAAGAGAGAGGGGAAACTGAGGTCAAGGTGTAATGTATGAGAAAATAAATACTAAAAAGAAGAAGAAAGAAGAAGAACAAGGAGAAGGAGAAGAAGAAGGTGATGACCAGGACTGGTTGGATATGGGCAAGAAAGAGTGTTCTAGTTGATCAAGCTGCCCCAGTGACGGCTGCACACAGTTTACCAAAAACAAGAAACCATACATTTAAATCAATAAAACACATACATCATATACTGCTAGAATTCATAATAATAGTGCCTGTTTGTTTTGAAGGTTTAGTATAGGACAAGATTAGAATTTTTGATGTCTTTATCTGCTAAAATGATTATCCTGCTTCCACGTAAGAGAAAGATAAGAACAAGACTAACTAGAGATACATTTGGAACCCGGGGGAGAAGGGAGAAAGACAGGAAAAAAAAAAAAAAAAAAAAAAAACTTCTGTTCTTGCCCTGGGGAAAATGCTACAATATTATTTTGAAACGCATGAAAAAAAATTTCAAAAACTATTATTTGAGTTTTAGCATGTTTTTCACTGACTCAAATAATTTTTTTTCCTCTGGTATCACCACTGAATAACTGAGCATTGCATCCTATAATTCACCTACTATGGTCTTACTCATTGTTGGCATTAGGCCCTAGAAAGAAAGATTACTCAACCATTAGATAGAGCAAACAGAGTGCTCCTCTGTCACCTTCTCCCTGCCATCATTAAGAGGTGAAGCCCACTCCAGGTAACAAAAGAACAGTCTGTCAATATTGGTGAGAAGCTGCCATGTTCTTACTTCGTATGAAATATATCGTTTTAAAATACTTTCTCCCAGGAATAATTTCATACCTGAGATGACATATGTGTTTGGTATGTCTGTGATGCATTCTATGAGACTGAAACGCTACCTACTGTGCTAATGTGGCACCTCCGTGACACATTCTAATTGCAAAGCATTTTCAGTCGCAATTTTGCTTGTATAGGAGAAATGTGAAGCACCTCATCTCCTATTGCCCGGGTGAGACTGAAGCAAGGGTTGTAAAATGACTTTCCAAATTCAAAGACATTCTGGGAAAGGGAGCCAGGCCGTGGGCCTGATGCTTTTGTGTGGCTCTTCCCTCACTGTTGGGGGATCTGATTCACTGCAAGGATTAGTTTTGCCTGAAATTTAAAACTAGAGCATAAAATCTTTACTTTGAAAAAAAATCTTCTAAATATAAAAATGAGAAATGGATAAAAAGCTAAATACTAACCTCATAAGTTTGAGACTACTTACATATTCACACATAAGTATAATGTGATTTAAGATTAAGTTACATTGTATAAAAAGGAAATTAAAATATAACATTAAAATACTATTACATACTAACTTAGAAGGTTGGAAGGGCTTTTTCCCTGTAAGTACCTAAGATTACAAGGAAGCTTATTCTGAGAGGCTATAGCAAGGGCTTTTTAAATCTTAACAGTTAAATTTTAAAGAGCACATTGCAAACAGAGTTTCTTAGAACAACCTTTGGCTGAGCATTCAGCAGGACTGATGAGCGGATTAGATGCCACCAATATAGAGAACTTGGAACGTTGTGATAAAAGAGCCAAATCTTGGGCCATCTTTCAACCCTTAATAGTCAATTACTGCCCCTGCTCCCCTTCCCCCATATATAACCTAACATCTGTGTGGTCATTATGCTACTGCTTTAGAATGGGCAAGCAGACCTCTACTTTTCAACCAACCAGAGCTAAGAATATTGTCTGATAGCATTTGAGGAGTATTGGAGAGCTTTCCCTGCTTTGCTAAAGCTCACGGAGCTAATGTTCCCACTGATGAAGTTGAATACTACATTGATTTAAGACTTCCTTAGTCCCAATACTATAAAAACTTCATGGCCTACATTGAAACATTGAACTTGGTATAACCAAAAATGTATGTTCCAGTGACACAGTCATTCATACTTAGTTCCAGAATAAAGTCTTTGAGGTGGGAGTTGTGTTTTGTTAGCAATACCATCCATGTATAGGATTTTTTTAAATGAAGCATATTTTATTTCATTAGTTCATACACATTATTAAAGTACCTACTGTACAAAAATATCTTTAATTTTTCAAATTAAATTTGAAATATTTGCTATCACAAATATTATACATATAAAATCGGTGTATGCCTTATGCCATCTAAAGTAGAAACCACCCATAGCTGGAACTCAGCTCTGGTCCAAAAAGTGGGTTACAGAAATCACTCATAATTAGATCCCAACTCCTGGTCACTACTTGAGGTTTGGGAGTCAACCCATCCAAGGTCACCTTTTGATGTCATGGAATCATCAAAGAATCTAAATGGCCCTGTGTCCAGTCTTTACTCTGCTCTTGTTCTTTTCTATGACTTTTCCTTGTTATACAGGTCAAAATAGCAGACACCTGAGTCCTTCATTGTTAGCACCTCGATATTTATTTCCTTCCTTCCATATCCTATCATTTTTCTTTTATCTCTCTTAAAGACCATCTTCATGTCATATGGAGGTCTGTAGGCAGAAGAACCTGGCACCTGAACAACAATCTAAAGGGTGAAAATGTCACCTTGTCCCCCCCACAACCCGGTCTTTCCTAAACAGTGCCACAATTTCCCCTAAAAGTAGGAAGGCTGCCTAAATTAAATAACAAAAACCACTAACATCTTAACCATAATATAAAGCCAGATGCACAGATCCCAACACAAAAGCAGAAAACATGAACATGAAAAACCAAGACAACTTGTCTCATCCAAAATTAAAAGACCTAACCCACAATAATGGCTCCCAATGAAAATGACCTAGATGAAAATCAAGATACACCATTTAAAATAGACTTCAAACAAAATGTCAGAAAAGATAAAAATGGTTACTGTCTACTGCTCAAGGGAAAAGTCATCCAGAGGAAATTACAGTTCTAAATATATACACAGCAAACACAGATTCACCCAAGTTCATAAAACAAATGGTACTAGGTAAGTCACAGGTAATACCAAAACAGCAACAATCTGTGACTTCATCAACCAAGCAAAAAGCAAGCAGAGAAACACAGTGACTTCACAAGCCAAGAAAAAAAATAACCAGAATTACACTGGAATAAATTATACCATTGATCAAGGGACCTAACAGGCATCTACCAAACATGGCACTTGAGCACTACAGAATGCCTATTTGTATCTACAACCCATGGAACTTTCTATAAAATAAACCCCAGGTGGGATACAAATCAAGTCTCAGCAAGTAAAAGAAAGAAAAAAGGAAAGAAAGAAAGAAAGAAAGAAAGAAAGAAAGAAAGAAAGAAAGAAAGAACACCCTGCATTCTATCTGATCAAAATAGAATAAGACCACAAATAAAAAGCAAGAGATATTACAGAAAATATACAAACAAGTGCATACTAAAACATACTGTTAAATGCTGAGTGAATCACTGAAGGAATCCAAAGGAAAATTTAAAACTCCTAGAGTCTGGGCCTGAGAGAGAGACCGCTTGGTGGTTAAGTCGTTTACTGTGCAAGTGTGAAGTTGGAAGTCAGACCCCAGGAGGCACATAAGTGTAGAGTGGGCAAGGAGGTGCACCTATAATTCAGGCCTCAGAAGGTGGAACTAGGGCATCTTCAGAGCAGGCTAGCCAGCAAAATTAGCCATATTGGTGAGCGCTGAATTGGACTGAGAGACCTTGCCTCAACAAACAAGGTGAAAGAGCAGTTGCCAATGAATTGTGACATCACCCTAATCTCTCCCCATGTGCATTCATATACAGACATGCATATCATACACAGATATATACATGTTAAAATAAAATTCCTAGACATAAGTGAAAATGAAGACGAAGATATCAAAGTCTACAGATACAATGAAGGCAGCCGTAAAAACAAAAGTATAAAGCTCTAGGTGCCTAAACTTAAAACCAAAGAGATCCCAGACTGGCGAGATGGCTCAGCATGTAGGAGAACATATGTGCTGAGCCATGTCAAGGGCTCGCTGCTGCCTGATGCGCTGGCTCCAGAGGGATCTCATGCCTCTACAGATATCTACAGTCATGTGCACATACCTTCACAGATACACACACACATGCATACCTAAAATAGAACCGTAAAAAATCAGAGATATCCCAAATGAGCAACCTAGTGATGTGCTTTAAGGGATGGTAAGAATAAAAACAAACCAAACCCAAAATCAGAAGTCAGGGAAGAGTAACTAAATCATGGCAGAAATTAGTAAAGCAAAAAAACAAAAGAGGCAATACAAGTATTCGATGAAACAAAGAGTTGGTTCTTAGCTAAATCAGCCAAAAGAAAAACATTAAAATTATCTTTTAAAAAAGATGAAAATGGAAGCATTAAGATAGATACTAATGAAATTCATAAAATTATAGGAATATATCTTAACATGTTTTATCTCAATAAACTGTAAAATATAAAAGAAAAATATTAATTTCTAGATGCTTATGACCTGACCAAGTTAAACCAAGATTAAATAAAGTATTTATAGCAGTCTATTAACAAGCAAAGACATTGAAGTGATAACTAAAAACTCTAGACTAAAAAGAAAAGTCCAAGTTCAGATTGCTTCATCATAGAATTCCACCAGACCTTCAAACAAAACCAAGTACAAATGCTTCTCAAATTATTCCATGAGATAGAAAAGAAAGGAGTGCTTCAAAACTCTTTTTATGAAGGCATTATTATCTTGATTACAAAACCAGACACCAGTAAGTGTAACTCATTATATTAAGTGACATCAAAGGCAGAAATCACATGACTATCTCAGTAGATACAGAAAAGATGTTTGATGAAATCCACCATTACGTATGATAAAAGCCCTAAATAGATTAGGAGTTGATGGGACATACCTCCATTCAATAAGGGCTATATATGACAAAACTACACACACACACACACACACACACACACACACACACACATCAAGCTATATGGAGAAAAATGCAAAGCACCCCCACTAAAAGTAAGAACAAGACGATGGTTCCATTCTCCCCACTCCTATTCAGAAAAGTGCTTGAAGAGTCAACAAAACCAATAAGGCATGAGAAGGAAGTAAAACACATACAAATAGGTGAGGGATAAATTAAAAAATTTCTATTTGAAGATTATGTGGTTCTCTAGTGATCCTAAAGACTACTCCACAAATCACTGAGAGTTGATAAAGCCTTCTGCACAGTGGTAGATATAAAGCCAACGTACAAAACTCAGAAGCTGTGCTTCTCTGCACAAGACCTGCAGAGCACTGAGTATATCACCACTCTTCATGAAGAGAGCAAGGCGGCTCCTCACGAAGCTCCATTCCTCCCTGAGGGACTATTGGCAGCTAATGATGCTTAAGGAAAAGGTGCCATTTCCTTCTATTGTGTCATCACTGATTATGGTGCCCTTGTTCCAGTAAATATGCTCGCACACATGATCAGACAACAAGCTCTTATAGTGTCACACACACGTGGAACACGAGAATGGGCGGGGCTGAAGAGAAGAGGGGAAGTGAGAGAGGGGAATGGGGTGGGATATCAATGTATGAAGAAGTGACTCATACCACTACTAAATTCTGGAGAAGCAACACTTAGCTAACTTCAGTCTCTTTCCTTACGTCCTTTGTGTCATCATGAAACCTAGTAGCAAAATATGAGCCAGGAGAAGTTTATCCATAACCCTTCCACCTGCCTTCAGGATTCTTCTCCACTCTATAGAGTCTTATTTTTCCCTGATATATCCAATGAAAATATTTAAGCAGACCACTAGTGTGTTGCATCTGACTTGAATCATTGAAGCTTAGCTGGCGGTTAGCCCATGGGTGTAGAGAAAGACTAATGGTGGTGATTTTAAATAAAAGTACCCAGCCACAGGCATATGGTTCTGCACCTTTTCTGATGAGGAACTAATGTCATTACTCTGCCATTTTAATTAAAACATGCTTATTGATCACAACTCTAATTAAGGAAACAAGCTAGAAAACACTATGTTGAAAAATCAAAATGTTACTAAATCTCTATCCCTTGAGACTTGAAAATAACTACACAAAGTGTCTGGCAAGATTCTATTTCTTCTTACAACAGCTAATTAAGAGAAACTCCACACCATGTCCCTTATGCTGAGCCCATTGCATCAGAGTTCCATAGCAAAAAGAAAAAAGGAGGTTGATAGGTGCCTAGTTAGAGGGCAAAATGGTTAATCATGGTAAGAACATGAGTGCATGGTAAATTTCGTAGGGTTTTGTGTAATGAGTGAATATATGTATAATTTATTCAGCCCAGTCCAAGATATATGGATGTTACTTCAGTGAAGATAGATTTACTTAAACATTGATTTTTTTTTTGAAATTACTTTACCCAGATCTGGGACTCCAAAGCTCTGATCATCTAGAATCCTTCAGATGTACTGACTCATAACCAGCCTCTGAGAATGAAGCCTCAGCTTGGATATGTAACAGAATTTTACTTCCCACTAATGCCTTAATCTCTCTGAACGCAACTTCGCCATATGCTTCTTAGCCCCACGGAAGAGCACTACCACATCTCAAGATTGTCCATTAGTGAGTACCTTCTTTAAACACACACACACACACACACACACACACACACACACACACACACACACACACAGAAACAGAGCATCCCAAAGCCATTTGTGGAAACCGAACCTCCATGCTAAATCAGGAATAGCAACCTGCTCGAAATATCAGCTCAATTGTGTACTCTTTAACATAATCCCAACAGCATATGTTGTGTTTACACTGATTCCTGAACTCACTTAAAGTTCCTGCTCTAGGCTGGATTTGGAAGTACAATACAAGAAAAGGAGCTGTAGAAAAGCAGAATTCATTCTGGAGAAAATCTCTGTTTGTTGTAATAGAGACACCCACCTGAAGAAAATTCTGCCGTAAAGGAGTACCTTTCTACAAATCTAACTGAAACAAGACATTCAAAGTTATAAAACCACCTCTCATTCTCAAGGCTCCACTAACCAACAAGCTAGAGACTAACTACCACATGTGGCTGTTTATGTTTTGAATAAGATGAAACAAAATTAAATATACATTTTTTTTCAGTCCCACCAGCTATGTTTCAGGTGCTCCAAAGCCACATATAGCTACTGGCTGTGGTGATGAATGGCACAGAAAAACTTTTAAAAATTAGAGAAAGTTCTCTGGAACAGCACTGTTATGAATTTCTGTTCTGAGAAAATAAGAAAGAGTGAGGTGGGGGGAGGGGAGGGGAGGGAGTGAAGGGTGGGCAGGAGAAGACAGGAGACCCAGAAAGAGTTCCAGAGGGACAAGCACATTTACTAGAAACATTGAGGGCTGCACACTCATTTGTAACTTTGTTACTTTATGGATTATAAATGAGCAAACACCAGGGACTCTCAACCAGCATGGTATAATCTAGGAAGGAGTTTGGGATCTAAGTGTTGGGTCACTGGGCAGAAGCATTGCACAGACAAGAAACTGACTTTTAAAAATATCAGTCAGGAGCTGCCTGTCTTTCCAAAGAATTTGGTTCTCTAGATCAAGCAATACCATTTCCTGTGTACACACACACACAAACACACACACACACACACACACACACACACACACACACACACGACACAAAGAGAAATGCCAATGGACTTGTGAAGTAAATATAAAACTTTGTTCTCATCCCATTGCTTGACGGTTTAATAAACTGTATAAAATTCCAAACCTATTTTCAGCATTTAAAAGATCAAATAATGATTAGAAAACTTTACACAATCTTGGGGAATTTTGAATTTTCATATACAGAATATTATTTGGCTAAGTAGTTTGGTTATCTTTAATATATGTGAATATAAATATTTATAGACATAATTGCATAAACCCTTACTATTCAATTGCTCCAAAAACTTTGGGCATAAAATTCAAGTAAGAGATTCTTCTAGCTGAGCACCAGGATAAAGATGTAGACCAGAGACAATCAAGATTTAAGAAAACAAAAGGAATAAGTGTACAATGTAAAAACAGAAATCTGCGTTTGTTCCCAGCAAGCTTCCTGAATAAAGTAGCCCCTCCACCCGCCCCCCAAAGGTAAGGATTTGCTGGGCTAATGGCAAGTCTCTCCAGCCAGAACCGGTAGCTCCTATTAGCAGAAATATTGGCTGTGTGCAGCTCTAAGCACTGTTGATGGTTATACTCTTCAGCGGTGGAAAGTTCCAGCTTATCTTCATAGTTAGCTCGGAGGTGACATCATTAAGGCCGCTTTATCTCCCTCGGGGATCTTCAGCCTCTGCCTCAGTCGGCACACTTGGGTTTTTACGGCATCATTTGTTTCTCCAGCATCTCAATTTTCCTCTCCACAGACTCATGAGATTTAATCACACGTGTAACAAAAGCCTTGTGTTCTATTTCCTCTCTTTCTAGGGCTCCAATTTCACATTTGTGCCGCCTGCCCAGATTTAATTCACTTGCCTAACTCATCAAAATGTCAGACATGTTTCATTCCTTCTTGATGACCCTCTTACTTCCTGCTTTCCATCCGGGCAACCAGAGCAGATCTCCAGCCCCATGCCAGTCACCGTGCCCGCCACCGTGAGAAATTTCTCTCCATTGCTTCTTGTTTACTTGTTTACATATTTCAAGTTATTTGGCCCCAATGTGTGTGTGTGTATGTGTGTGTATATATATATATATATATATACACACATATATATGTATGTGTATATATATATACATAGCCTGCATTGATAGGAATTACAGAAAGCCATTCAGTTCACCCATCGGCATCAATTAATGAAAACCTCCCTCCCCGCATTGAGATGTCCGCTGTCTGATGTATGAGTGACTAGAAATGGACTTTTGTCCCTCTGGGAGCCTTCAGTTTCCACTGAGTCTAACTGAAGAGTCATTCAACAGAGGTTGGCACATGTTCATGTCACATGAAGACATAGTGATGCCTGAAGTATTCAGAGGCAAAAACACTATATTGTTTTTTTTTTTTTTCATATAACCTTCCTAGGAAAAGTCCATCAAAAAAACATCTGTATAACCAAAAAAAAAAAAAAAATAGGTGAATGAATCAACATTTCCAGTCTCCCAGGACCGAAGCAATGGGCTAAGTTATTCATGCTGCAAACTCACAGTTCTTTACATCCCCTCCTTTCATGGCAAAGCCTTGGATTTGGTCCATGTGGTGTTTTACGTGGGCATAAAGGAAGTGTGCAGGGATCACCAGCAGGCCAGCCTTTGTCCTCCAATACACTGTTCATCACAAGTAATGGCTGCCATGCCTGGTAGCCATGGCAGTGCTAATCATGTCCCTTTGTTCTAGGAATCCTAAAAGGGACAATCTTTAAGTAAAACTGGTAAAATACACTACTAAGTGCCACCCCTTTCTGCTCCTCCCCTGGGGTCTACAGGCCCATTGAGCACCCGGTTGAACTAGAAGGCGGGAAGCTTGGCCAGACAGAGCAGATGGGTGCAGGCAGGATCTTAGTTGGCAGAATGGGTGCACCTGCGAAGAACACATGCCTGTGAACAGCTTTGGAGAACTGGTTCCTTTGGGGGGTTAAGGCGGTATTTATGCCCCTTTGAGGTAACCAAGGTCTCTGGGACAAGGTTTGTGTGGCCATGTACAACTGGCCAGGACAGAGGTGCTGGAAGACACTTCATCGGCATACTCAGGTGTTTTGAGATCCAGGGGAAAACCATATAAGGTCAAATGAGGAGTGAAGCCTGACAAATGTCGATTCTTAACAGGATTGACGGTGGAGCAGCCGACTTTATGGCTCCAGGTTGGGAAGTGGGGGAGACAACTCCTGCCACCTTCATCTGAGGTATCCAGGGCTGAAGCTCTCCTTGACCTTTTCTCCATAATTCTGGGCAATTATGGACCCCAAAACAAGAACACCCATGCTCTTATTGCTGGCTGTGCCCATATATAGGTTAGTATATAGGACAGGATTTGGGGCTTTAAGATAGCTGTGCAGAAGTAATGAATAATGCAGGAATAAAACAGAACACCTACCCCTGCCGCTGATGCACACAGCTATTGACCCACCTGAATTTGCAATGGATGTGCTACAAAAATAAGAAGCCAATTCTATTATTGTGAAGTATGTTCTAAATTTTTTCAAGGAATGTTACTTTACACTGGTACTGTGCTCCTTCATGGAACATGCTACAAATTCTCTAGGAGTTAAAGAAGAAAAGCCCTGAGTCCTCCACACAGCCAGCTTGACCCATTATCTTACTGTGCAGCCAACCCTTTCCAAACAACTGAAATGGCCAGCAAGTCCTGAGAGCTTGTGAATGAGGCAATGACTCTTACCACCTGACGCCATGTTTGTAAGCCGTGTATTCAAACAAAATGATGGCTTTCATGGGGTAGTTCCATGATTATTTAAAAATATCCACATTATTTTAAAGACTTGGCCAGTTTCTTTAGTAAATATGGCTTAGAAAAAGCTGGGTATTAATAGGAACTCAAGCTTTTTTTCAATGACCCATGTCAAATCGTTACAAGAAAAAAAAAAAAAGTATGCCATACTAATTTAGAGTTGAAACTCAAAATCTCCCCCAGAAGTATGTATCTCTCAGGCTATAGAATTAACTAGAATTGATGACTTCCAGTAAATATCTGTGCAGTTTCCTACTGTGCATCCATGAGGCTGGGACTATGCTACAAAGCACATTTTAATACTTGGGTACCAGACACAAAGGCATTTTAGATGGTCAGGTTACACTCATCATAATTTTTAAAATTCCCACACTTTGGTTTTTTCCTACTACTTTCTCTTTTCAATAAGTGTTTGTTGTTTTTTGTCTGTTGTATATGTTGCAAATATGTCTCAAATATGCTTTCCTAATTGATCATTTGAGTTTTCTGATGATTTTCCCCATAGAAAGAAAAAAATGCTGTGTCTAGTCAAACTTAGTGACCTTTTCTTTCTTCCTCCTAAGCTTCGAGTCCTAAATAGAAAGATCATCCATACCAAAATACTAGGTAAATATCCAGAAGTTGGGTTCTGGTTTCACTTTTTGACATTTACACGACTGCCTGCTTATCCCACCATGTGAGAAATAGATCTAATTTTATGTCTTAGGTTTTTAATATCCAATGTTAACACCACTTAATTTTTAAAAGCCTGTCTTTTCCCAAAGAATTTGGATGCTATAATAATTTAAAACTAAGCCAAAACACTAAGAACATAACATTGATATAATCCCTGATTGTGTCATGGTTCTTCTTGCTATAGGTAGTTTGTTGTATATATGTGTAATTATATAAATTTATATGTAAAAATAAAAGTATTTAATTAATTAAAAATAATTTATAATTAAATTTCAATACATACTTGGATCTCTCCTGAAATTTCCATGTTGTTCCATTTAACCACCTAATTATGCTACTTCTGTGTTTCTTTAGTCATGGAGGCTTCGATATTTTCGCATTTCCTAGTTGTCATTTCCTGACAATTTTAGCATCAATTTGCCTAAGTCCAGAAAGACAAGAGAACTAATGACCTGCAATGGCCCTCATGTTGAATGGTGTTATTAAAACAGTCAGAACCAGCTCCCTGTGATGTGCTAATGTCCTCTCTAAGGAGAGGATGTCATTTGATTTCTTCAAGTTTGCTAAGTTTTTCTCATGTAGTTCTTTCATATTTCTTAGCATTATTTATTTCCACTTTCTACTTTGTGCTGCTGCCTTTGTGAAATTTTCTCCATTCAATGTTTCAACAAAATAACCCATCCACTATTGATCCACTATTTTGCACCTTAGCTCCAAATTTTATCATAATATTTAACTATATTCAATGCCACATAGACTTAGCAATATGCCTGCCTATCATCTATGCCAAAGAGAATTTGAAAGATCTTAAGTTCACCCAACACTTACAACAAACCTGAATTCTACAGTTTCTAATTCCTTTAAAAGCTCTGGTTACACAGTTCATTACTGCTTGTTTTAAGGGAGAAGAAACTGTAATGAATAAATTGCATTGTGAAATCCCTAACTGAACTAGCAGTGAGGAACACACAGTGGAAAGCACATCCTAGATGAGCTTTCACTAAAACCGAATTGGTACTTGAAGTGACCAATGTTTTTTTCAACAAAACAATGGAATAGAACTTTACCTCCTTTAGCTAGTGTGATGCCAAATTGACTGCTATATCAGGAATCATACTGAAAGAAAGTACATGGACTGCACAGTGCACAGGCAAACAGATGGATAACCCTGACCGGCAATAGGCCATTTATCCATTAAAATAATGAATGCCACCTCATACTCATTTGGTCAGGAAGAAAAATCTAAGTAGATTCTGTCCACAAGCATTAATACTTCTTTTTGATAGATGAAATTAAATCATGAAAGCAGGCAACGTTTATTGATGTTTTCCCCCTTAACTAGTAAATCTACTTTCTGACAGGAAATGAAGCGATCACAAATAGCATCAGGATCCAATTCTGTAATCACCAAGGATAATTCTCTGAAGTCTAAACGAACGTGAAGACCTACATATGCAGTGTGTTTGAAGCCTTGCCTAGTTAAAATGAAATCACCTCAAAGTTAATTTTAGTCCCAACACCAAAGCCAATGAACACTAAATACAAATCAATTAAGTTGTCACAGAATCTCTTTAGCTCTATCCTTATAACGTGAAGACTATGCTGTGTAAAGCTGCTGAGGTCAAAATCACGGCACCATTGTATAATGTAATGTTTTAATGCAGGCTGAAATAAAAAGTAGTAGTTGAAGTTAATGTACTTGAGCTCTTTATGTAAACAGGGTTTGGATGTGGTAAGAAGAAAGAGCTCATTGAATTTACATAGAATTACAGTTCATTTCCTTCACACAGCAAAACCCAATCATAAAGACTTCACCTTTTGCCTGTTTCCATATGCACCTTCTACTTTTATATTCGACAGCCAACCCCAAGGCATTTGATTCCACCTTGCTATACAAAATTTAATCTCAACGTTTTCATTTTTTTGTAGTAATTACCTACAGGGAGGGAATAATTTTGCCTCATTTTTCTCTCCTCAGGATGCTTAGGGGGATATCAATAGATAAAGCTTTAACATTTGTTAAACTTGGCTGTAACTTTATTGAACTTCACAGAAATCTATTCAGCTCATTCCTATGAAGGGATAACTAGTTTACCACAACTTAAAACTACTTCTTGAACCTTCTGACGGTTTGCATTCTAGGTGTATGGTATATAGGATTTTTTTTTTTCTAATTTAAAAAATGAGACTATCATCTTACAAGAGTTGTTATTTATAAGTAAAAAGGGATTTTTATAAAGTTGAAAGAAAATAAGCCGAATTTTTAAAACTAAGAGCATAAGATATTCAAAACAAAAAAGAGGGGGACTAGAGCAGCAGAGCTGGGTCAGTGGGTCAGAGCACCAGATGCTCCACAGGGGGCCTGAGTTCAGTTACCAGCCCTGATGTCAGGGGCTCACAACCACCTAGAACCCCAGCTCCACAGGGGTCCCTGTGCGCATGCGCACATGCCCACACAGAGACAAACACATACGCATAATTAAAAATAAAATAAGTCTTTTTTTTTTTAAGATAAGAAAAAATTAGTAGTTCAGTTCAGGAGCAAATTTCCCATCTGTTCTTGCTTGCAATCAAATCAACCTACCCCAGCAGGAGAGACCTGTCATTCTGAAATTTTAAGCAAGATTTGTTTTCTCCTCATAATCAGAAGCCGGCACGACCGTCAAAAGCATATCTGACAAAACAGTCCTCTTGTCATTTATCGTTGTTTACTCTTGAGTGCGTTTCACAGCTTGAACGGGGCTTGTTTTACCAACTGTAACCCAGAGAAACCTCGCTTGCCAACGCACACAGAAGATAACTCAGGTTGTCCCTTTACAGTTTACGATTAGAGAATGGTGCAATCCCTTTGCCCAGAGGACCTTAGCAATGCCAATTTACATCAGTTTCTACGTCTTCAAGTACCCAATCCAGATGGCCTGGTAAATGTCAATAAAAGGTACTGGTAAACACGAAGAAAGATAAGGATTAGTAACTGATTAGCATGAAAGTCATGCAGAAAGGTGTATGAATAACCAACTGCCCAATGCATAAGTACACTTACCCTAAAGGTTAACATAGCTCATCTTATAGTTCAAGAATAACCATCTTATTTCAAATACAAAATTTAAATGAGTCTATAAAAAAAATAAGAATGTTTCAAAACAGCTCAACAGTATACATCCAGGATTTCAAATATATCATCATTTCTTTGGAGAGAGGGGGCCAGAAAACTTCACTATTTATATCTTATACCCATCAAGTAAAAATCTGTCTTCTACCCACTTGTCCCTGACGCACAGTAAATGAAATAAATAAGTAAATAAGGTGTCACAATCTCTAGATTTTACTTCACAGAGTCACTGTGGTTTGAATGTATACAGCACTCTCTTACCTATCCCTGCCTTAAGAGAAGAGAGACATCTCTGCTCATTCTTTCTCCTTTCACTCATTATTATCCGTCCCCTTCATCCCTGGCCATCTTGTAGCATGGAGTTGGGCGTTTCTATAAGCAAACACGTAAGAGCTTATGGCATACCCATCCATACTGCCTGGCTACATTCCCGTGACCCAGTATGGGCATTTCCCAAGTGGAATGAAATTCTTTCACTTTGTGGGAAACCATCCAATACCTTCAAGCAAAGTCCAAGCAAAATCCTCTGTCTCTCGGGAGCCTACTGAGTTACTAAAACTCGACCAATTTTCTTGGTTGGTTAAACAGAAACCACGAATATCATTTTCCACAGCAGTATGTAAAGGAGTGGTTTCTGGTGGCTTGTTGGCTGGGGTCACTCATGCAACTGTTAAGTACTAGGTGACAACTGAGCTGGGCTCTAAGATGTGAAAGAATTCACTCAGGGCTCAAACTGTGCTCAACTGGGAGGGAAACTTGATTTTTCTCCAGCTGTCATCTCTCTCTTTGTAGTAATATGTCTTCTAGAGTGTCTCCACCCACATGGTAACCTAGACTACATGGCAGGAAGATTCTAAGAAAACAAATCAATAGCTGCAATGTGGCCTGCATTATTAAAAAAGAAAGTCACAAAGCCAGCTCAAACTAAAGACAAGGGTGTGTGTAGAGGTCTGCGGAAGTGCAATGTACATTTGGGCATGAAGGAACAGATCTGCCACCTTTGGAAGCTGTCTTCTACATCCTAAATACATATGGAAGTTCACATAAATAAATAGACCTCTTTACATAGTTTAGTAATCAACTGTTTTTATTGGTAGTAGTGTTAACTTTTTGCCACTATCTGATTTTAAAGATGGAAGAAAACACATTAAGGAGAATCTACTTTTATGTGCTGTTATAAGTCGGTTTATAAAATGCTTCCTGTATTCTTTCTTTAAAGATTTATTTTTATCGAATGTTATAGCTAATTCTTTAGATTTATTTCTTGATAATGTTATCCTGTGTGCCTTGGTCACAACAATGTACCACTCCTCCCACTTCTCCCCACTCCTCCCCACTCCTCCTAAGCCCTCCCTATAGACCCTGCCCTACCTCCCTATCCACCCAATCTCATATTTTCTCTCACTCTAAAAACTAAAATTAAATTTTAAAGAAGGTAAAACACAGAGTCCATCTTGTGGTATTCAACTACTCTTGAGTGTGCGGCCTTCTGTGCAGTATGGTTGATGCTATACCAAATTGGTACTAGGAGAGTAAGGTGTCACTGTGAGAGGCCTGACTCTGTGTTTCCTGGGATGGGGGTTGGGGATTGTGAAAGGACTTTTGGAACCTTGGGCTAGAACAGCCATTGAGTATTGAGGGCCAGTGGGTTTCTCTGTAGGCACTTGCAAGATAAGAACGGTGAGGGCACCGCAGGCGACGGAGGCCTGAGCTGTGAAGTTTCAGAAAGAGGCAAAGACTCTGCCATGATTTTTCAAAAAGAGATTTTAGGTTTTAAAAGATATTGGATTTTTAAAAGAGATTGAATTTTAAAGTATACAAATTTTGAATTTGTGAAGACTGTGGGACATTTACCGTTTCTAAAGAGTGTTAGATTGTGATGTTGATATTGATTTATGATCTTGGCAATAAAAAAGAAAGGAAAAGCTATGGCTTAACAGTGGCATGTTTGTGTGTCAAGCTGACAATGGGTCAATTGTCCTGGATAATTCTATGTCAACCTCACATAAGCTGGAGTCATTTGAAAGGAGAGAACCTCTACTGATTTAAAAACAAAACAACAACAACAAAAAACCTTCATAAGATCCAGCTGCAGAACATTTTCTTAATTAGTGATTGTTGGAGGAGAGCCCAGTCCACTGTGGGTTGGGTCATCCCTACACTGGTCCTGGTTCTATTTTAAAAAGAAGGCTGAGCAAGCCCTGAGGATCAAGCCAGTAACCAGCAGCACTCCATGGCCTCTGTCTCAGTTCCTGCCTCCAGGTCCTTGCCTGTTTGAGTTCCCATCCTTTGATAACTAACAATGACGTGGAAGTATAAGCCAAATGATTCCTTTTCTCATCGAGGTTGTTTGGCCATAGTGTTTCATCGCCCCTAAGACAGTTGATATACCCAATGCTACTCCATTGAAGAGAATTGACCCTCTCACTCCAGGAGGCACCAATAACCAATAGCTCCTTGGCTAGGAGTGGGATTTCATGCCCTCCCATCCTCCATGTTGGGATTTTTGTCTGGTTTGAGCCTCTGTATGCACATGTGTGTATTTTCTCTGTTGTATCTGAAAGCACTGCTTCCTTAAAGTCATCCACCACCTCTGTCTGTTAAAGCCTTTCTTCTTTCCTCTTCCGCATAGGTCCTGAGCTTAGAAAGGGGGAGTGTATCCTTAACAGTTCTCAGAAATAGTATTAATAGAAATCACTAAGAACAGTACTCATTTCAATATTGATGAATGAAACTTGTGCTGCTATATCAGAACTTCGCAAGCTTGAACTGCTTTCTATGTCAATCAGCCACCTGTTGTCCCACAAAAGGTAGCACAATTGCTACGTGAAGAAGTGGCAGGGCCTTCCCACAATCAACAGATTAGATTGGAGTGTCCATGATTGTCCTAGGAGCTACATTACTACTCAGTTAATATACTGTTTTCTCTTACCACAAAAAAGTGTTTAAATCTTAACAGAGTACTGCATTTTTTGAAATAAAATGACACTATTATATTAATTCTGAGATTGAAATGCCATTGCGACTGTACTATGGAAGAATGAAGAAGCCATTACCTTCTTCTTGTTGGCAAAACCCTGAAAGAGTAGCAGACTACAGCAAAAGAGGAAGTTGAAAGAAGAGCAGATTGAAACAAAAGAGAAACCTCCAGAAAACAAGAAAAGTTGTACGCCAGTACTACCCAGGATAGAGCCTGATTATCCTTCATGACTGTTTGGTGGTGCACGCCTTTAATCCCAGCACTTGGGAAGCAGAGGCAGGTCAATGTGAGTTTAAGGCCAGCCTGGTCTACAAAGCAAGTCCAGGACAGACTACATAGAGAAACGCTGTCTTGAAAACAAAAACAAAAACAAAACAAAACAAAAAAAGGCACGGTGGTCAGACATGATGGAAAACTGTCTCTGATGAAAACAGGTTTATAATAACAGATGACGAAGACTCTCAGGCAATAGTTACTCTATGAGCTATTCAGCAGCACAGTTTACTTAAATGTCTATTGATACTGATCACGTGCCATATTTGTCTACTATCCTAAGATGCAACACTGCACAAAAAGAGCAAAGGTTCTCACACATATGAAACTTAGAATGCAATGGTTAGAGACATAAGAAATAATAAGTATAATTATTGAGTGAATTGTATGGTACACCCAAAGGTCATACATGATACTTAAAAGAAAAAGGTAAGATAAAGGAAATAAGGAGAGCTGGTAGATTTGGCTTGGAAAGGGATGTTGTCACTATCAACAGGGATTTCAAGAGACATGATCTTTCTTGGTTGGGAGCCAACTGGTTGGAAGATTAGCAAAGTGGATACATTCAGAGGAGTGTTGGAGATGGAAAAAATAAGTCTGGAATATACCACTGTGTTGAGAAAAAGCAGAGTCCAGTGATGTTAGAAAGAAAAGGACAGCTCCAATTAAAATCAGACCAAAACAAACAAACAAAAAAACAATGAGCTAATATGGGGACTTTAAAGGCACTGACCTCCTTTGACTTTGCCATGTAGAAAAAGAAACTCTTTTAGGGTTTTAAGCAAATAGAAGCATAATCTGACCCACTTTTTAGAAGGATAATTCTAGCTGCTTGGATTGGACTGAACCATCATGGGTGCCAATGTTTAAAGGAAAAGTCTCTAGATTGGGATATGATTCTAGCTATCCAGGCACGGACCGACGATGACTCAGATCACAGCAGAGAATGGATGGAGTAAAAATCAGCATATATTTTGAATATACTCACATATAGTCAAGAGGATTTCATAATGGATTGGATACAAGAGTTAAACAAAGAGAAAGGCAAAGGATGTTCCCCCTCATTTTTAGTTCCTCACGCACAATCCCAGACATTGTTTTCAAAGAGATCAGGACAGCCTTAGATGGGATAAATGTAGAAGGTATTTTGGAACAGATCCAGCTAAAGATGATTTTGAGGAATCCAAGTGATGCCAAGTCAAGACCAACAGTTAATGGCCATACTTTAAGCCAGAGCTCTAGGTTAGAGATATAAATTTGGTGTGAGTTGGCATGTACTTGGTATATAACCATAAAATTGAGGGTCAGTGTGCTGAATCCCAGTCAGAGGACAAGGTTGAAAGGAGGACATCCCCCAATGAGGCTGAGAAGAACTGGCCATCTCAGTAGGATGAAAACTACAGAAGCATGATGTCCCAGAAGAAGAAGGTAGCGCAAGGGCCATATGTTCTGAGAACTCAAATAAGAGGAAGAAGGAAAACTGGCCATTGGAAAGTAAATGAACAGAGAAATTGCATTATTTCACAAGCTCAGTTCCACACTGCCCTTTGAGACAGTGTTTAACCACGACATAGCAAGCATATAAATTTAAGTTTTCTAATCTCATCTTTTTCCACTTAAAGTTAAGAACAAAACTATTAAGGAAACTCATTTTCCAGCCTGCGTGGAGGAAAATGTTATTTTTTTTTATTCCCAAAATCAGCATGGCATGACCGTCGAAGGCCTATGCTTAGTTACCTCAATAAAGGCATTTCCTACAAGGCAAGATGCAGCTTGATTGCTAATACAGACTCCAGGCCCCAGGCTCATCTGTGTGCAGTCCCCTTTTTCTCTAATATTTCCCTATCTGCTCGAAATTTATCTCAGTGTAGGAAAAGGAGAGGGTGGTAGCTAAATCAGTAAACACAAATTGTAAGAGTAATATCCCATGGACAAAAAAAATTCTAATTGTAATATTGTCTTCAGTTCCTACCTTTAAATCCCTTCCTCCTCTCACCCAACCCCCCTTCCCACTATCACACAGTGTAGTGTTTAACAGACAGGGAATGCCATACAACCCTGCATAGAGGGCTTTACCTGCCATCTCACATATACGGCAATAAATAGTGCACAGTTACTTCTGTTTTACAACGTCTATAAGGAAGGACTCAAAATTCTGTAATTCCTTATTTTTCATAGGATAATAAACAGAAAAAAAGAGATAAAAACAAACTAGGATTTGTCATATTTTCTCTGATGCCAGGATTTTCTATAAACCTATCACACCATTATCTTTTCACTCATCTTGTAGCTATGAGAATAAAAATGTGCTCAATACTTTATACATTAGCTGCATTTTGAATAGGCCCTTTGTACAAGCAGAAGCTTGTTTTTCCTGTTATTGAAATTATGATTTCAGAGATCTGTTCAGATTGAAGCAAGGGTATCTTTTAAAGTTACCTTTTTTTGTTGTTTTGTTTTGTTTTGTTTTGCTGTTTTGTTTTGTTTTGTTTTTGTTTTCTGTTTTTTGTTTTTTGTTTGAGACAGGGTTTCTCTGTGTAGCCTGGGCTGTCCTGGACTCACTCTGTAGACCAGGCTGGCCTCGAATTCACAGTGATCTGCCTGCCTCTGCCTCCCGAGTGCTGGGATTAAAGGCATACGCCACCATGCCTGGCCTAAAGTCACCTTTTAAAACAAACTGGACTAGTCATGTCTCCGCAGTAGACTGCTAGTCCAACGTGTATGCAGCCATGGGTTTGATCCTCAGTGGCACACGTAATGGAGAAAGAGGAAGACACATGTGTATATCAGGCAACAAAGCAGATACTCTGAGCACAGACTTGGCTGAGGCTTGCAAGAAGGTGTGATTTCTGAGGAAGAGAGGAATAAAATGTACGAGCTTATAAGATGACAATTAAAAGGCTCAGTAAGGCCAATGCTGGGTGAGTAATACAGACAGTGGGCATTGTGGAGTCTAGAGGCTACACAATGTTTCTGTGGTCTGGACAGGAAGTGTCCACCAAAGACTCATGGTGATGGGTCATCATAATTTGTTCTCATTGTCTGGAGGTGGCAGAAACCAAGAGATGGGCCAACTTGGAGAAATGAAGTCATTGGTTGCCAGAGCTGAGGGAGAGCCTGGTCTCGTCTACTTTCCTCTCTTGCTACAGGCCTAAAAGCAAGAGAGCCCTGCAACTATGAACTATGAACTGAAAGTGTGAACCAAAGTCAGCTTGTCTCCCTTCAGGTTTATTTTGAGTATGTTTTGGTTGCTTTCATTGGCTTGGTTTTGGAGTTTCATTGGTAGTTTTGTTTGCATTGGGTCACAACTGAATACCTAACATGGGTGATCACCAGAAAATATGTATGTCATCTCCAGAGGACTGACACACTAACAAGGAACTGAACTACAAAACAGGGACAAAGAGCAGAGTGCACAAAGGCTTCTGTGGGAGCCAGTGGGGACTAAGAACAACTGAAGCAGAATATTCATGGTCTTTCAAATCACAGGGACTGGAGTCCAAGCTGTAAAACCCAATGTCTACATCACTGTGATGGTTAATGTCAATTGTCAAGTTGCCAAAACCCATAACCACTGGGGAGACGGACATCTTGGTACTCCTTTGAGGGATCATCTCATGATGCTAACTGAAGGAGGAAGGTATGCCACTCCCTACACAGGGACCGTGGATTATGTGAGACTGGAAAGAGAAGCCGAGCACTCCTGTGCATGCATTTATTGCTTACTATGACTGAGAGCATAAAGTGACCAGGCGATTCAAGCTCCTGCTGCCTTGACATCCATGCCCTCATCTGTGAGCTAAAACAAGCCCATTTTCTCTTAAGCAGCTTTTGTTATAATACTTTATTACGGCATCAGGAATGGTACTAAGACAGTTACCTATATGTGAAAGTCATATGCACCTCGGCTGGGTTTCTTTTTAACCTATTAAAGGTAATGGTTATGTTTCACAATAGTAATGATAACATTAGAACTATGTTAGAGATTGTGTTCATGCTATCTACATTGAACCACTGTGTCCCAGCTGTTCCCCTTATGTGTATCACCTTCCCTTTCACACAGACCAACAAGCTAACAAGCAAAGCAACCATCTATCCTAAATCAGACAGACACAATGGACAAAGCCAAGACAGATCAACAACCCCAAAGCCTTAGCCATTTAAATAAGGCAAAGATTAAGAACTGTAAGTTTTAAGTAAAATGTTTGTGCATGTTGTTGCCGTTAGATGAGAAAAGTGAAATCCTAAAATGCTATATAACTGAACCCTCAAGTAGATTAAAATTGAGTTAACAAGGTCCTTATTTTTCAAGCTCAGAGACTGAAGTTCCTAATGAACCACCAGTGACGTGTTCTAGTGTAAAAGTAGAATAATAAAGATATACCTTTAGGAAAATCGCATGCTTCTTGAATTTCTTACTTAATAAACCACTAACAGAATCAGTTATTTCTTGTTTGGGCCTACCCTACAAATGCCTTAGCATATTTTGTATATGTGGAGCATGTGTACTTCCTTTAGTCTAGATGTGAGTTCCTCTCAAAGGTCATTTCCCACTTACCTTTGTTTTTCTAGGGTATATTCCAGGACACCAGCTTAGTGCATATTCAAAGGCATGAGATTTTTAAAACGTATGGATGTATGAGTTATACATGATAGATTCAAATGTATGTGACTTTTAGGAAGCCACATAGTCCAGGGACGCCTGCGCCCTTCTGAAGTTCACCCAAAATTTACATTTATATATAGGAAGATGGGTCTAAGTGCATCTTCAAAAAAGTTCTCCAGTCTCGATGGAGTCTCAGGAAGGTCTTGGAACCATAAATGTTAAGAGCTTTTTAGGCAGCTTGAAGATAGGTCTACCAGATCAAAGTAATTGAATTTGTACCAAAAGAAAAACTTTTAAGTACTAGCTTAGTACTACAGCAATATATGGGGAAATAATAATACAAAAACAGATAGCAATCTATAAGTAAGCCCACATACATATGGTTACTCTGTAACAATCCGTAAGTAAGCCCACATACATACGGTCATGCTGATGAACATGCAGCCCCGTGTGGCATCACAGTGTGTGGGTCTATTCCAGCACAGGGGAATTGTGTCTGTTACACTTCACTTATACGTCCTTCACTGTCCCAACAACCTGAGGAAGCGCTGAGGAACCTAAAACACATCTGCTGCACTTTTCCAATCCTGTAAATGAAAGCACACAATCTTTTAGGATGTATTATCCAACTAACGTTCAGTGGATTCTGATACAGATGAGAATTAGATCAGCTTTAGGCTCTTATTCTTCCCCTAATGCTTTTATAGAATTATATCTATTTATAGAAAAGAGTCCACAGAAAGGTGAACAGCTGATTCTATTTAGCTTAGAGCTTACAAGTCAAATACTTAAGGACTCTTTATACTAAGTACTGCACAGCCATTGTTCTTTTCTTCAATTCTTGGCCAGTGGTTTGTTTTAGACAAATACACTAACCATGGTTTTCATTAACATTAAACCTGATTTTTTATATAGATTTTATCGATAACATGTGATTATCAATCATAGACTTCTTAAATTTGTCTTACATAATTTTATTTCTAAATTCAAGTTACATAGACAAAATATGTCTAAATCAAAATCATTAATAATGGATTATTATTAACTATGAAGATTTAAAGGAGGTAAATGCAACTCCACAAATATTTTTGAAGAAATATATGCAAACTGTATAGGTAGAGCCCTGAAAATATTATAGAAAACTTTCTAAGTTTATTTTATATGTGTATATATGCATGCATGAGCAGGCATATGCATAAATTTCCAGTATATACACTTGCCGTATATACATACATATATTTAAAGCACATATGCATTACATAAAATAGATGACAAAGAAAAATAATAAACTACAGCATCTCAGAAGGAAAGACAATATTTCTCTTTGGAGAGAACAGAAGGAGAGAAAAAGTTCATGGAGCCTATTGAGAAAATTCTGTTAGAAGGAATCACTATGACAGAAGAATATGGATAATTAGGTAGAATCCAATATCAACACACAGGAATGAGCAAAAGAATGGAAGCAGAAAATGTGTGCACATGTAAATTTTCACAGTCCCTTTACTTGGTCTTCAGGACATATTATGTGATGAGAAGCAATAAAAGAGAAAGGATTTGAAATATAGCTTGAAATATATCACATAGAGCCTTGAGCATATGCTAGACACGCTGTGTGTAATTTAGTAGGCAATGGTGAGCCAATAAATACTTCTTGAAGATACCTTGTCATATCAAAGATATACCTTTTGAAAATTTAACAGAGCAAATAAAATGAATTTGATGTTTTTACTGTGGGTGGAGGGTTTTCAGAATATGCAGAGAGATGTGCTCGGTTTAAAATGAGAGGTGAGACTCGGAAGAGCAGCTGAGGCTGGGCACTACTAACTAAAGATGAGCACAACACACGCTAAGGTGCTTCGCAGAGATCTGACCTCTGGACTTGGGGTAACAGCAGTGATGGGTCTTAAGTCAGAAAGAAGTAACACTGTGGGGAAATTCTTAGATGGTGACCCTTAATGATGAGCATTAACCACACTCAGATGGGGTCAGCCTGGGTGGGAGAGACAATACATGCACCAGCATACTGACCTGCTGCAATAAAATACCATGAACTGGAACGTTTATGTACAACCGACACTCCCCCCACAGACCTGAAGAGTGTGCAGTCCATGGTCAAGGTGCTGGCAGGTTGTGTCCACAGAGAATTCACAGATGATATCTAATCATAGCGCCCTCACATAGCAGGGTGGCCAGTTGTCTCTCTGGAATCTCTTAAGAAGGCACGAGTTCTAATCATAAGGGCTCTGTGTCCTAATCTTATTATCTTGGGGATTGAAATTTCAACATATGAAACTGGGAGGGTACAAACATTCAGATTTTCACCACCAGTAAGATGAGAGAAATGGGCAACATCCTGTAGGGGGAGAAAAAAAAATCTGTAGAAAAAAATAAAAACAACTTGAGAAGACATACTTAGGATGTGAGCATCCCAAGCGTCCCTTTGACATAGAGAGAACTGTGGCTGTTCTCTCTGTGTCAATGCCACAAACTCAAAGTACTCGACCCCTTTGCCTTACAGGCCCTATTAGGGTTTTTTTGGGGGGGGGTTGTTTTTTTTGTTTTTGTTTTTGTTTGTTTTGTTTTGTTTTGTTTTGTTTTGTTTTTGGTTTGATTTGGTTTGGTTTGGTTTTTTTTGCTTGGTTTTGTTTTTATAATTCATCCACACCAGAAGCTGTATCTCATTCGTGATGTTTTCCCAGCACTGAAGTCAGTGCCTAACACAGGGAAAACACTTAATACTAATGGTTCAGTACTTAACAAGTTTAAATATAGAACCTTAACGTTTCGTTGGGAGCAGGGTGAAAAGTTATTATTGAAGTGAAAGGAGTAGATTATGATCTAATTGCCCCCGATTGTTTTCTTAGTGGATTAGGGAGTCATAGTTACATAGCTACTAGTGACTAGTGACTAGTACTAGTGACATGCAGAACTTCCCCACACTTTCCAGAACAGAGCCTTTGTGCTCTGAGAACTGTTCCAGGAAGTCACAGTGTTCTGGGTTTCTGTTTGTTTTGTGGGGGAGAAAATGATGAACTTGGTTTATGCTTCCAGGTTCCAGTCTGTCCTTGAGAAACATCAGGACAGAAACCAAGCAAGAAGCAGAAGCAGAAAACTATGGACCCACTAAGCAACATTTAAGGCCAGCTGCGCAGGGAGCGGGACAGTGGGCTCAGCCCTCCTACATCAATTAACAATCCAGACAATCCCCTACATACCCGCCCATAGGCCAAAATGGGTCCTGCAGTCCCTCAACTGACACTCCTTTGTCAGGTGACTCTAAGCTGTGTCAAAGTTGAAAATTGAAGTTAAGTTGAAGCTAAGTAGGGCACACGATGCCTTGTCAACTTAACACATGAACACATTCATTTTAAATCATAGCCAAATTCTTTAAACTCCAAGGTCTTGTGTATCAATAGAAAACAGAGTCCAAGTTTTAAATTTTCCCACAGTCTTTAAAATATACAGCACTTAAGAGTCCAAAGTCTTTTACCTGTGGGCTCTAGTAAAATGAAAGCAAACTTCATCCTGTCTTATTCAAAAGGAAGGACCATGCATAGAAATGGTGACTAGCACTCTGGTCTTAACTGTAAAGGAAATTTAAAAGAAGACTCATCTCACATAATATTTTAGTACAAATAAATAAATGAATGAACTTTCAAAAAGTTTTCTAAAAATTACAAAAAACAGAAAAAGTGCTTTGCTTGGTGGTGGTGGTACACGCCTTTAATCCCAGTACTCCAGAGGCAGAGGCAGAGGCAGCCAGATCTCTGTGAGTTCAAGGCCAGCCTGGTCTACAGAGCAAGTTCTAGTACAGTCGTGGCTTCACAAAGAAACCGTGGCTTGAAGGGGAGATATTTTGGAAACCAAAGAGATAACCAGGAAGAAGGGGATAGCAAGAGGACAGGAAACAGTAATGTCCCCTGCTCCTGTGATTTTCTCTCACCACGTGTTTCTGACCATGTGAGACTATAATGGCAGAATATGGGTGCCTTTATCTCAACCCACCTGAGTTTCCCGGTATCAGAGAGAAGCTATGCCTCTATTGTAGCAAAGGCGTGTTCTCTTTTTTGAACTTGAGAAGAAATAAAGAAATCAATACTCCAAGAGCTGAGTTGGATCCCTGCAAAGCCACACAGTGAGAACCTATCCTGGGAGGGTCTTCAGGTCGCTCTCAGGATTCTGATGTAGACATGGCTAAATACAACAGTGAATTCTGGTCCTGCTTAGTATGGCGAATGTACTTCAGGCTATCGCTTCCGCCAGGTGTCTCAATGTTCAGTTCCTTGTGATTTCAATAGCAAAGTAGACAGGAAGAGATTGGAACAGTGGACAGAAAAGGCTGTCAAGAAGCAGTCATATTTTTCCTGACTTCTCAATTACGTTCCAAATCCCTACCTGAAGAGCAAATTATACCTGTTAGGTATGGCACCACCTCATGAATGGGTTCTGCTGGTGCAACTGAGCCTCACACACTTGGAACCGGAGGAGGTGATCTGCCCAGGCAGACACACGGGGGTGAGCTAATCACCAGGCTGCGATCCGAATGTATTGTATTGGAATATTCGGTCTGTTTCCGAGCCTTGAGCCATTAAGCCATATTATTTTATTATCCAATTTATTTAGGGAGACTTTGATTGCATTTTCATTGTATTTCTTTTTCATGTTTCCTTTTCCACTCAAGCAGTCCATCCGCTAATGCTTCCATGGCCCTCAATTATTCCTGCTTCTCAGTGTGATGCCATCCCCTCCACTGCTCTCCCAGTAGGCCAGGTGAGTCAGAACGCTGCGGGATTTTCAGATTTTGAAGAAAAGGGCGATTTCTCACGGAAACGTAAACCATCACAATGGTTTCATGCATCCCTGGAGCACTAAGCATCTTAGTTAGGTTCCTGGTCCCAGGAAGGGGGAAAATGAGTGTGTTTCTCCCAGCACTAGCACTAAAATTGTTCCCTGGTAACTTTTAGTGTTGGAAAAAAAAAAGCCACCGTACAGGGAAATGAGAAATAGTCTGCCAATACAACCACATAACAGACTTTCTACAGCAAGAGTGGGATTTGCTCTTCTTGAGTTTCTTTTTTCATTTTATGAAATATTCTGCAGATGCTAATAATTGTTCTTTCCCTCTCTAAAATAGGTCTCTTTTTTCATAGGTGAGAAAATAATGAAACAGAGAGAATGTTTTGATGTGATTTCTTCAAACTGGATCATTTATACAACAACATGGAAAAGTCATTGCACAACAGAACCCAGAGTCATAAATAAAATGGCCAGCTAAGACACTCAGGAGGAATTCACTCAAATCCACTATCTTCAGACCGAAAGATACCTTCAGATTATCCTGAAGAGAGAAATTGTTAAATAACATCTAGTGAAGAGCTAGGATCATTCTAATATTTAACAATCCTGAGATTTAAATAAACAAATAATAAAATCTCCTTCTGAGCCTGAATCACTTATGGTACAAGTTTACAACAGGGTTAGAGCTTTGTCTCACTTTCTCAAATCATGGTGCTAATAATGTTTTTAATGATTTCTTTGGTGATTGTGGTGATAAGAGTAAAATTACATGTGCAGTGGGTGTGATTCACACTTTACTTACCAGGAAACTGGGACAGAGGGGAAGGCATCCTATTGGGACTCTAAATGAGAGACGCATGGGAGAATAGCAAAATAAAAGGATACATAGGGTCCTAGGAATCTACAAGTAGAACAATATGATAGGCAGATTTGGGCCCAGGGGTCCCGTTCAAACTAAGCACCAGCCAAGGACAATACAGGAGGTAAACTGTAAACCCCTTCCCAGATCTAGCCAATGGTCAGAATATTCTCCACAGTTGAGTGGAGAGTGTGATATGACTTTCTCACGTACTATGGTGCCTCACATTTGACCATGTCCCCTGGAGGGGGAGACCTGGTGGCACTCAGAGGAAGGACAGCAGGTAACCAAGAAGAGACTTGATACCCTATGAGAATATATAGGGGGAGGTAATCCTCCTCAGGAACAGTCATAGGGGAGGGGAATAATGGAAAAATGGGGGGGGGAGAGGAATGGGAGGATACAAGGGATGGGATAAACATTGAGATGTAACAAGAATAAATTAATAAAAGAAAAAAGAAAAAAAAAGAAAAATGAAAAATAAATAAATAAATAAATAAATAAAACCTGAATGGTCATTTCATTTCTTATTGTAATTTTAATATTTATTCTTTACACACATTATATTCAGGATGCAATTTTCCATACTTCCCCTCCTCCCAGTGTTCCCCACCATCCCTTTCCCTCCTCTCTCCTAGATCCATGGTTCCTCCTTCATTTCCCTTTAGAAAAAAAAAAAAAAAAAGAGCAGACCTCCCAGGAATATTGACTGAACATGACATAAGAAACTACAGTAAGACTAAACCAGACCCTCCTATCAAGGCAGGATAAGGTGGCACATGAGGAAAAGGGTCCTAAGTGTAGGCAAAAGAATCAGAAGTACCCCCCCCCCACTCCCGCCATTAGGGGGCCCATAAAAACATCAATTAGGCAACCATAATGTATATGGCTGAGCAGTCATTTTAAGGGCAACTTTCTATCATAGAAATACTTACATTTAGCAGTAGAAGCCACATCTGAATTAATTCAAATAAAAGATTGAATTGAATATAACTAAAGAGTAATTTTTTTTCATCTGTAGAATAAAATTCCCTCTTAAAGGGACTTTGCAGATAAATTATCGTCAGTTTCTAAGAGTATATTTTCATAGAGATGTGTTCAATAAAATAAAATTTTAGAATGCAATTATTTAATGTAAAATTTCCTTGGGCTTGTATCACCTGGTATTTACAATTAAAGAATCCACAGTTGAGTATTCCCGAATCAGTGCTATCATTTTCTCTTTTTTTTTTTTTCCAAGTCACTAAACTTTGTTGTTGCTTCAATGGAAATGGCACAGCTTTTATCAATAGAAATGGCACAGCTTTTACCATCCCTTGTCCCTGCTCTTGCCATCTTTGTCAAGATTCATCCAAACTGTAGAGAAGTGACAAAACTTCCCACCAGCTCTCCAGGTGACTTCAGGCCACAGAGGACTGGATTTGTCCCCAGGTACATTGAAAATAAAACTCAGAGCTATCTCTGATGTCTGATGTCTGAAGAAGATTCTGTCGCATCAGGATCATGTGCAGTTTTCCTGGATGCACAGATCCCAAACAATAATATGGATAATGTGTCTGGGGTCAGAAAGTTCAGATTGGCAAATCTTAGTTTCATTTGCACCAAACTCTAACTGAAGTTTGTTGTTTCCTGGCATTGTGAGCATGGGCCACAATTGCCATGAATTCTCACCAGGAGCAATCACAGATATTTCCGTACCATGTTATTATTGTAATTGTATATTGTAAGACATGTGCTTCATTTATGCTGAAGCACCTCATCTATCTTGAGGTGTACTTACTGTTAAAAGCATAGTGTAGTAGTTTGACTGTGAGTGGCCTCCATAGACTCAGAAAGTTGAATTCTTAGTCACCAGTTAGTTTAAGTGTTTGGGAAGGATTGAGAGACATGGCCTTGTTGGACTTAGTGTAGCTTTTTTGGAGGAAGTGGGCTTTGAGATTTCAAAAGCCCACACCAAGCCCCAGTTTCTCTCTCTCTCTCTCTCTCTCTCTCTCTCTCTCTCTCTCTCTCTCTCTCTCTCTCTCTCTCTCTCTTTCTCTCTCTCCTTTAGATCAGGATGTAAAACTCTCAGCTACTGCACCAGTGCCATTCATGTCTTCTTCCTGCTGTGTTAGTCTTAAATTAACCCTCTAAAACCATAAGTAAACCCCTAATTAAATGTTTTCTTCTATAAGTTGCCTTGATCATGGTGTCATTTGTAGAAACAGAACATTAAGATGCATGAATACATATTATAATTTAATATAGTAAGTCTATATACTATTATATCCCAGAATGTTTAAATATTTTAATTGTTTTTCAATACAGTTTATTTCTTTTGCAATCCTATGTGTGAGGTCTTATGCATTTAGAATATTTAATCTGAAGAAACTGGATTCCAGGCTTACGGAATGAGAAGACCCTCTGACCCATACCTCAATAAAATTGGAGAAAGCTATTTTTAAATACAACTTACTTTTTTTTTTGGAGGGAGCTTTTTTTTTTTTTTTTTTTTTTTTTTTTTTCTTTTTTTTTTTTTATTTATTTATTCTTGTTACATCTCAATGTTTATCCCATCCCTTGTATCCTCCCATTCCTCCCCCCCCCCCATTTTCCCATTATTCCCCTCCCCTATGACTGTTCTTGAGGGGGATTACTCAGAGGCTTGAGTGATGACTCAGAGGCTGCAAGTTTATACTGTGTTTGCAGAGGACCCTAGTTCAGTTCCCAGTATCCACATCAGGTGGCTCACAGTGGCCTATAAACCACACTCCAATGGCTCCTATGTCCTCTTCTTACCTCTACAGGCCTGCACTCACATATGAACACCCACAAATACACAGAATTTTAAAACAATAAAAATATATCCAAAGGAAAACAAAATAGTCAAGTACTTTGTTGGATAGAAAATGAACACCAAGAAAAAGAATATATAAATTTTGTAATAAATGAAGGAGTCTGTAGTACTTAAGTCAGCACCTTCCCTGTTCTCTTGTGGAGCAGAAAGATGACAGCTCCAGTCCAGGCTGCTGCATCCATTTCTCAGACAAAACCTTCTTCCAGGGTGGAGTAGGACATTGGCACCTCTCATCTTAATCCCAGCTGCCACAGGAGGGTGCTGGCGAGAACCATGGAGACATAGGGACTCCTGCCTTTTTTTTTCTGGCCCAAACACCATGAGCAAAATGGAACCCTGCCCCTGAGTGTGGTGCCCCTGGGGACCCCAAAGGCCATCATCTTAACTCTGGAAGTGGTTACTCCATGCCAGGAAAAGCAAGCCAAGAAGATCAAGGCCTCTGGACTTCCCCTCCACTGAGCATTTGCCTTCCAGAGCTTGGATTGTTACCAGGAAAGGATTTCACCCTTGACCTATCCCAAAGCCTGAGGGGTCGAGCCGACTTCCATATACAATTCATGCCAGCATTTACAATGGCTTCAAAGACTATCAACATAAGACAAAAGGGGTAAAATCAACTGAACTGAACTCTCAAAGTAAAAAGCATAGCGACTGTGCCAACACCCCGGCAAGTGCTGTACGTGCATAATTCCAGCACTCAGGGGTTGAGAGCGGAGAATCATGGCTTCAAGGCCAGCCGAGGCTACCTGGCAAAATGCTATATCAAACAAAATAAAGTAGATACATAAATAATATAATCATTTTTTTAAAACTCAACAAATGGGGCTCCACAGAAAAAGGAAAGGATTGGCACACCAGAAGACAAATCAGTGGAAATTATGCAAGCAAAGAGAAGAAACAGAGCTTGATTGACATGCTGTGGCACTAGGCACGCGAACAAATCTCGTCTTTCTGGAAGTAGCAAGAGAAGAAACAGTGAGTCGAAGAAGAAAATATATTCAAAGAAAGAATAGCTGTACACTCCCTAAATTCACAGACACACACACACACACACACACACACACACACACACACACACACACAAGCAACCTAACCATATGGCAACTAAAGGAATGCAAAGCATCTTACACCCAGAATCACAAACCTGCGGGACAAATATTAGAAATCAGAAATAAGGATAAAACCTTCATTTCATCAAGAGAAAAACGTATGATTGAAAGAGTTCTGGCTTCAGAAAACTCTGGAGTCAGTGCCCAGAAGCACTTCTAGAACTTCTCTAGAACCATCTAGAATTTAAAAAAAAAAAATGCTTACGGGGCAATGGTGTCAGGAGGCCCCATTACTTTTATCAAAATGCTGACAGATGGACAAATGTAACTTTTTTATTTAGCTATAACCTAGGCAGAATTGGAACTCGCGAAAGGAATCAGGTTTATCTCCAGCTCACTTGTCACAAGTTTTAAAATATTGTGACTGCGCAGATATGGTAAAATTATGTTTTCAAAAAATAAGTAAAGACATATTTGGGGGTCCATCTTCAGGCTTATGGTTAAAGGGACATTTTGGGAAACATTGACCTTAAGTTAGCAAAAGCAGAGGCTCTTGCTCGCTGCTGGAACTAGCTGCACCTCTGCCTCGTCTGTGTCTGTATCAGACACTTCTTCCCCTTGAGGGCTTGCATGGTAGACAACGATCCATATTTTCAAGGACATCTTAGGTCAAAGGCTAGCTAAGATTTCTGATAATGCTGCTTTCCAAGGCCACCAAGGTCACCCTGAGGGTGATTGTGCCTTAGCCTGTCATTTCTGATTTGGGTTTCACAGTCTGTTAAAAAAAAAAATCTTTAGACTCTACATTAATAAGTGCAGAAAAGGACAACCACTGCTAACGGGGTTTGGAGCATGGAAAATTCCTCCACACTCTGTGTCTAGTGTTAGGTACTGGTTTATAATAACAGCCTATGAAAATACTGCATGCAGCATTAAAAAAAAAAAAAACCAGTAGTCATCTTCTGAGAGCTATACTTACCGTCAAATGCCAAGGTGCATTTATCAGGCAGCTAAAGCCTGGAGCACAGCCAGTTCACAACGCAGCTCTGCTCGCTGCAGCTCACCATCAGAGGGTAGATATTACAGGAGCATGGATGAGAGCCAGCTCTCCAGAAGCTTGAGCAAGGGTGACATCAAACAAGGGGGAACTGAAGGAGCATCAGAAGAGCGCACAGAGACAACTTCAAGAAGCATAATATTGTCATTGTCTGTCAGGAGACAGCAGTAGCAGCAGACAGGCCAACCTGAGTGTGCCACTCAGAAGTGAAGTGGACGTTGCTCTGTATGAAAAATGCTTGCAGACTCTAAGGGAAAGCAGGGACTCTCAGAAGAATGGAGGGCTTCTGAGATGCGAACATGCAAATAAAGAGGCGGATGCTCACTTTGGAAATGACCTATGTCTCACCAGGGATGCTACGAAGTGTAAATAGAAACCTTGGTTCCTACGGTGTCTATGTATCTGCCAATCACTGGTCCTCTAAACCTCTTCAGCTAGACAAGCCTGTAAATCTCTGAGTTAAGTGCCATCTTGCCTGAGATCTTCAGGGTGATTTCTGCCATGCTGACTAAGTGATTCTTTCACAGAGTTCCTGGTCAGAGAGCAATTAACTGAACAGCTGTGGAGGCATGAGCTGTACTTTCCTAGAAAGTTTTACAGGAGATGGTGAGCATCGAGAGCTGGTTTGTTGATGTATTAGTGAAAAGATCCAGGCATACCTTGCAAGGAGCTTACTTTCTAACTAGAAAATGAGTGACAAAAAAACCGCTAGTGCATTGATACTAGAAAACTGATTGACAAGTGAAAAAACATCCAAAGCAAAAATGCAATCATCCTAGGGAATCGAGCAAGTTCTCTTGAGTTATAAGGGAAAATCAGAAATTAACATTTTTAAACTCTTTTGACCTGACCTGCCTTAGGCTGGAACCTCTGATTGCTGTGTTGAGGTAAGTGTCAAGGAGGCCATCGCAGTCTCCCAAGGCTGTCTGATGGAAGTGAAAGTTAAAAGTAAAGTCAGGAGATACCCAGAGACCTGCTCACCACCATGTCATGTGGCGCAGTCAGGGAGAGATGACCAGAGACCTGCCTGCCACTGCACTGCACAGGCGAGCCACAGACACACAGAATCCTACTGCCAGGAGAGAGAGAGATGTTCATAAACCCACCAGCCGCCATGCCACAGCGGTAGGCTGTAGACACCTAGAGGCCTGCTTGTTGCCTCCAACAGAGGAAGTCACCCAGAGGGCCACCAGCTGTGTGGCCCACCTGCAGTGGGAGCCACCACAGTGTGCAAGTGTGTAGTGAAAACATGGGAGAAAAAGAGAAGCCGAGCGGTTTGAGCATTGTGAACGGTGCTAGAAGTGGAGATCTGAGCAGAGAGAATAGTAGCCTGTCATGAGTAGCCAGCCCTGCCACCTGAGGCCATGGTGAAGTCTCCACCCATGCTGCCGCTGAGGGCCACATCAATGTCAACGTCCATAGCACACATTAGAGATCATGAGGACACCCCTGGTCTGCGCAGCCACCTGGAACCACGTGGATGTCCAGGGGCTGTGCAGAGATGGTCTCGGCCCTCAGTGGCTGTGGCACTCTGGAGCTCTGGCCTCACCTCTCACCGGTGGCAGTACTCAGGAGAACAAGCCCTGCGCCTCCTTGGGCAGCACACTGGAGAGGGCCCTGGTGATAGGGGTGCAGGTGAGCCGGCCTAAGAATGAGAGAACGAACAGAGTGCTAGCCCTGCCACTCCACTGCCTTGAGATGCTGGGTGAGGAGGCGATGCCCTCTCCCCTCCCACCCCTCACCGCCTGTGGCAGTCAGGAAAGCTGACCACTGGATTGTGAGAGCCGGTGAGCTGGCCCTGCCCCTTGTCAGCTACAACCCTCCATAAACCAGGCCCTTCGCCTCACCTGGGCAGCACAGTAGAGCTAGTCCTGAAGGAAAGGGCCCGGGTGAGCTGGCCCTGTGGATGTGAGTGTCGGAGAACTGGCCCTGCCACTCCTCTGCTGTGAGGTAGAGTGGTTGCAGAAGTGAATTCCCCCCCCCCCCCACACACACACACAGCTTACCCCGCACCACCTGTAGTCAGGAGAACTGGCCCCAAGGTCATGAGAGCTCGAGAGCTGGCGGTGCCCCTCATTGGTGGGAGAGTGGGCTGTGTACCTCCACCTCGTGTGAGCAACACAGTGGAGGAAGCCCTGATATTGATGACATAGGTGAGCCATCCCGGACGGTGTAAGAGTGGCAGAGATGACCCATACCCCCTCACCACATGCAGCACTTGGGAGAGTGGGCCCTGTGCCTCAACTGGGCAGCACAATGGAGCTGGCTCTGGAGATCAAGGTGAGCTGCCCCGAGGGTGTGAGAGCAGGAGAGCTGACCCTGCCTCCTGCCTGATGGTGGCATTGGGTGGCTTAGCCACAGCAATACTGGAGAGCTTGCCCTGGTAGTTTGGATAAGGGAAACTTGGTGGACTGACCTGCTCAGCTACCACCCAGGCTCAGACACAAAGCTTTGAGGTGGCCCACCCCAACATCGACATCATCTGTGAACTGTTACAGGTGTATGAAAGGTCTGGTCCTACTGGTCAAATGCTGTAGGATTTCCATGACTCAAGGAAACAAGAGGATAACCAGGAAGAGTCTTTGTGAGGAGCAAATATTGATAGTGTCACAAAAGCCGGAGACCTCGAACCAAACCAATGTCTCACTGCAATGAACATTCACTAGTGAAGATGTGTGGACAGAGAGGTATATTATGGGACACACTGTGGCACACTACAGCTTCTACAATGAGATGTTTCTATGCTTTGTTTTTTGTTTTTGTTTGTGTGTGTGTGTGTGTGTGTGTGTGTGTGTGTGTGTCATGTGCGTGCACATGCCATGCGAGTTTTATTTTGTGGAGGAGGCTGCAAGGGCAGAGGGCAGATACATGAGAATGCGGGAGATGAGTGGAACTGTTGTGCTCAAAACTCACAAAGAATCAATAAAAGTGGTTTTTTTAAGTATCTTGAACCTAAAATGACATTTGCAAGCCATAGGAAGCAGACAACAAATGGACAATTAAAAGCCCAAGAACTATATAAAATGGAAAGGCTGGGCTGGGGACATAGCTCAGCAGACAGGAGTGTGAGTTCCATCCCAAGTACCCATGCAAAAGTCAAATGTAGCCATGTGCATGCTTATGACACCAGCACTCTTGCATAATTGTATTTTGTTTTAAGATTTATTATGTACACAGTGTGTCCACCTGCATATATGCCTGCACTCCAGAAAGGACACCATGTCTCATTATAGATGGCTATGAGTCACCAAGTGCATGATGGGAATTGAACTCAGGACCTCTGGAAGAGCAAACAGTTCTCTTATCCTGTAAGCCATCTCTCCAGCCCCCATAATTGTATTTTTTCAATGTTCCAGGGGAAGCAAGAGTTAATTTTATAGGCATCCCACCCAGTGTTACCATGAGAACGTGATAGAGAGGGAGTCACACCTAGAAAAGAGAAGTAGAAGTGGCGCGATGTCTACTAAAAAACAAACGCAAACCCCAGAGACGACAACTCTGCTGGGTACATCCCCACGAAACCCAGAGGAGCTCAACAGTAAGTAGAAGGAAGCAGAACGGCATAGACCAGGAGCCACTCGGAAAAGAACCTGCTTCTCTGCCCTTCTGTCCCCAAAGCACTCTGTCAGGCAAAACCAAGGGTTTTTATTTTAACCAAAATGGAAATTTTCAAAAAATGGAACGACAAAAATATTTGTTATTAATCCAGTGACGTTTCGGTATTCTGACAGTCGTGAGGCCCCAGAGAACGGATGCTAGTTTTTATTTTATCCTCAGAGCCAACACCTGTGACAAGGAAAGTCTGATAAAAATGAATACATGAATGGCAATTTGAAGCTTCTCAATTGGACTCTAAACTATCCATGTTAATAAGAAGAGAGCCAGTTACTACCTAATCAAACCAAATGCTTTTTGCGTAATATATGAGTATACAAACTTAATTGACTGAAGTTTTCACTTCATTCTTGCTGACATTCGTAGTCAACTCAGATTCTGTCCACACCTGTCAGGTTCCTGATGCAGCTATCATAAAAATGCCAGTTGCCACACTTGTGCAGGTATTTCTGGGCCTTATGTTTCATGATTCAGTCATTGAAAAGAAACATTTAGATAGTTGACCCACGGTGAATTTAACAAGAGCCCGACATGCATCAGCGGTACCACACATGGATGAAATCGCTGCTGACTGGGTGACAGCCATGACGGTGGGACAGCTAGAGCCTTGAGGGCCTTTAAAGTGAGTGAGAGTGACAGTACTTCACAAAGACCTGACGCAGATTCCTTGACAGGCTCTAGAGTCACACACAAAGGCGCTGCTGCTGCTGTCACACACCATCACTTTCTAAACACGTCAAACCTCTATTAGACTACATTTTTAAAAACCTAGAGAAAATTGTAGTTGTGATTACAAGTAGGATGACAAATTCAAACTTATTTCGATCCCAAATCCAAATCATGATCTTAAAAAAAAAAAAAAATAGAGAGAGAGGAGGAGAAAAAAAGAAATAGTGATCCTTACTGTCACCAATGCTTAAGCTTTAAGAAAGGGTTGGATTCTGTTTTTAGTAAATGCATTATTTTGAACATGTTTGTTTTACTTACTTAATAGTCACTTTCTGGGTGACACACCCGGATTTGTAGTGGGGTCTTCATTGTTCCCAGGAAATACTGGTGGGTTCATGCTTTCCCTGAGCTGAATTCTTCTCATACACCCTCAGGCCTTCCTACCATCTCACGCACCTTCTGTGTAGGACTCCCTAGCCACACTTCCTAGCCACACTTCCTATGCCACACTTCCTATGCCACACTTCCTAAGCCACACTTCCTATGCCACATTTCCTATGCCACACTTCCTATGCCCTGTCTACCTACCAGATGTGACACTTACCTATTGACTGACATGGGAAGAGAAGTTGTCACCCTCTGACCATCTCAGGAGCCAGTTGCCACAGTGGAGGCTTGTAGACAGTATCTCTAATCTTTGCCCTCCCTATATGTGTACTACAAATATAGCCTTAGGCACACTCACTTGACCTCTCTGGCTTCAATTTTTTCTTTCATAAAATAAAATAATAACCTACAGTGAGGAAATTAAGGGCAGGTGCACCAGTTCTGTCTTTTGGATAGGAAGAGTACAATGCCTTTATAAAACTGTTTCAGTAAATGGCAGCAGCTGTTTAAAGTATGTTATGTCAGGGCATGAGGTTTATGAAATAAACCGTGTAAATCCCTTGTAAGACAACATACATACATGTAGGAAACAATAGAGGTCTTAGTCGATTTATCTTGAGAAGAGTAATCACATGTTTATTGCTTTCCTTTCCCTTAAGCACAAGATAAAAACAGCACAAAAATAATTGTGCCCTGTTGTAGCTTGATTAGGGACGCAGAAGACCTCCAAATGCTCTACAGTGTCCCACATACAACCTGGGGTACCGCCCTCGAATTTCCCACTGTAAACACTGGCATTTCTCATTACCTTATCAGAGGGGCAACACAGAGTGACAATCTTCCACTTCCTAGCAGAGAGCTGAAACACTCTCCGAGAGTTGCATTGAAACACAGCACAGAACGTCACATGGACCTGTTTGGTCAGCCTTGCTCTGTTCGCTTCCATTGCTGTTCACTGCAGTTAAAGAATCGGAGTCTGGCCCAACAAAGAATGTAACCAGAGCTAAGACGGCCCCTAAAGCACGATAGCAAACCAAAATAAAAACATCTTGCCCTGTAAAACAGAAAATAGGGACTATGAGTCCACATTAATCATAGGTCAGCTCGAATGAAAGTAGACCGAGAGGCAGGCACAGGAAGGTTTTCCTTGCTCAGAGGCGTCGGAACATGACTTCTATCCAAGACACGAGCAGCATGTGTTGGGTGGTTAAGCTCCCTGGCAGAGCTCTGCCTAGTCTGCAAGCTACATTCAGTGTCCCATTTTTTCTCCCTCAGGATCTCTTGCCCTCCCCATGTGCTGGTAACCAAGACCAAAGAAGGCTGAGTCTCCTCACAGAGCTGTGTTCACAGTAGCAGGTGCAATGTACATTAAAGTGTATACAAAGTCTGTATGTGTGCCCGTACACTCAGACATGATGGGACTGTATGTACATCTGCATGTGTGTGTACATGCATGTATGTGTATGTGTGAATGTGTGTACACATGTGTGTATGTGCAGCATTTGGTCACATGATCTATTAGTAACATTGCTGGATTAAAATTTTCCTGCCATACCCACATAGTATCTCACAGTCATCTGCAACTCTAATTCCAAGGCTCTGTTCTGGCATGGGCACCAGGCACACATGTGGTGCACAGGCATACACGCAAGTAAAACGCTCATACATATAAAATAATAAAGTGCTTAAAAATCTTTAAATCCCCATGCACATAAAATAAAAATAAATCTCTCTCTCTTTTTTTAATTGTTCCCTCATGGTGTAAATCATGTATAGTATTTAAAAAATGAGCTCAGGCATCTGTGTTGTTACTCCTGTCTAGCCTTCCTCTGAAAGCAAAACTTGGGAGCATTTCTGAAGTTTGAAAACTATTTTACTCTGAATTTCCCTCAACATCTTCATGTTGCAAGAAGCCTGCACTATTGCTTCTAAGACTCTCACCACTAAACACAATATATAGACTTCTGTTTTCTTTTGGATTTATTTTTGGCTGGTTGGTGGGTGGGTGGGGTTTTGTTTGTTTGTTTGTTTGTTTGTTTGTTTGCTGTCTTTCATGATAACCTTAAGCAGTTATCATAAAAGCTATGTGGTGTGTTCATAAGGTATTTAGCATGTGATGAATAATAACCTTGATTTACATGGTACCGCAAGATGAGATAAATACAAACCCAAATTTTCATTTCATCTATCATTTGGACAAGTCAATCAAATTAGTTTATTTTTGTTACTCACATATATTTAGTTAAAAATGAGGCAAGAACAGTATAGATTTCATAGGACTGATATAAAGATGAAGCTTATTAGCATTCTATGAGAGGAATATAGACCAGTGTGTGATACACACTGCAGATGGCATGGCTGCTCTTATCTCTCTGGGCAGTATTTTAAGTGCTCCTTTGAAACGTCCATGCCTTCCCACTTACAGCCTAGCAAGCCTGGCCCTTTGCTCGTGCCTGGTGCCTGGTGTGATAGTGTGACCTTCGCACCAGCAGTGCCTGGGGTCTCAGTTCTTGACGCGGGTCCAGCTCCCTCTGAGCTCTGTAGCATCTGAGCTTATGATGATAACAACCAAGACTTCTTTGTAGTATTGTCCCTGTTCCTTTGTTATCCGATAAAACACAGGGAACCCCAGATGTGTTTGGACTTCAGGCTTTATTTATGGGAGTGTGTGCAAGTGTGTCTGTGCACCACATCCATCCCTGGTGACTCCAGAGGCCAGAAGGCGGCATGAGAGCCACTAGAACTCAAGTCTCAGTAGTTGTGTGCTACCATGTAGATGCTGGCAACAGAACCCAGATCCTCTGCAAGAGCATCCAGGCTTCTTAACCACTGAGGCATCTTTCAATTAATAGATCCTCAATTTTACATGAAATGTACTTAAACTATTAAAAATTGTTCTTACCTGAAATTAAAATTTAATCAAGCACTCTCTATTTTATCTACCAAATCTGATAACTGTGTGTTTGTCTATATCAAGATCAGCCATGTTAAGCATCATGAAATGAATTTTTATTTCAAAATCCCATTAGCAAGCCTTTGGTGGAAGGCGGTGAGGACGATGAGGAGAAGAATGAAGCTATAAACACAGAGTTACTTACCTGTCGCCTTCCCACCATCACTTCCACTGTGTACCATAGCCAGGATTGTTTTGGATTCTCCTATGTCCCAGCCCTTTTCCAACATATAAATGCCACAAAAGGTAATGCTGCAGCATTTTATCACATCATCACCTTATACTTTTTCTTGTCAATAATGCTACTATTTTAAGGTCTATGACTTCAAAAGGTCACCAAAGAATTCATAATAGCCACATTATAATACTAGTTATAATCATCATCTGAAGATTAAGAAAATGCATGAAAAAACAAAATCAATGTATAAATATGTGTTTGGGGAACTAGAGTCAAACATGCCTTAAATATAAACTGATATTTAAATACTACAGACGCAGCCAGGTAATTCAACGAGTAAGTCAGTTGGGAGAATTTGTCCTCATCTCCACAGAAAGGGATAATATGCCCTGTGTTGTCATAGACTTCTGATTTATTTTTCAGAAGATGGCAAAGTCCTGATTTTTTTTTTATAGCATCCCATGGAGTTTTCACTTAGAAATCACTGCAGAGTCCACCACTCTGCACTGGTAAGGGCCACCATTCTCTTTTCGAGTCACACACCAGCCACCAAAAGCCAAGTCCCTTGAACCTCAGTCAGCGTCTCCCCAATGAATGCCATCATCAACTACAGAGTAATTGAACTTTAATTACTGGCTAATGTAGACACTCCTTCTGAGCTCTACCCCCACCATCTCAGCCAAAGAATCCCATTCAGATTCAACAGCCACTTGACATTTTTGTCAAAGCCAGTTCAGTTTTTTTCTGAATCTCAGTTCCTAGAAACCATGGGTCTAGTTGTTTGTTTTAGTTTGGTTTGGTTTTATGGTTTGGGGGAAGATTTTTGTTGTCGTTTTTCTTGTTTCTTATCAACCCAAAGATAGCTAAGGAAATGGCCATGACGCTGATTCTGAGACACTCAAAAATGTACATTTTGAGAAAATACATTTTACACAGAGGGCCTTTTATTAACATAATTAAATACTATACCCATTGCTTTGTGAATTCTATGCTCTTTAAATTTTAAGTGTGCAGCCCAGTAGTTTCATGCTATGGGTATAAGCTATTGAATGCTTTCCGGTTAAAAATATCTTTACTGTAACCATTTTTCTTTCTGATTCTTGCACAGTCATCTGAAACGCCCTCTCCAGTGTGGGTAAATCATCCTGCGAGTGGCTGTTGCTTAGTCATGGGTAAGAAATCATTTAAAGTGCTGAGAACTGGTGGATGGGGCATGGAAGCCTGACATGGGGATTCTGCCTGCTACTTTGAATACTTGGGTCTCTGACTAACCACTCTCATCAATAGACAGACACTCAATTACTTAAAGCCAAGGCAACAGAAGAATTCTCTTGCACCTGATTAGCAACAGTGAGCTATACCCTCCGAAGCCTGCCATACTTCAGGGCCAATGCCTCTAAGTTTAGGAGGTTTTTTTTTTTTTAAGGAAATGAGATGTCATGGGTGAAGATGAGGTTTTATGGTTTTTTTAATCAATTGGAAAAAGAAAAAGAAGCTAAATGGAAGCTTTAAAGAAACTTCTAACCAATGCTGAGATGATTCATTTGTATTCCAATATTTCTATGACAATTATGGGCTTTGGAATAAATCAGATGTGGGTCCCAATCTATCTCTTAACAGCCCTTGAGCAATGTTCATTAATGACTGTACATCTCAATTTCTTCATGCGTAAATGCGAGTCAAAGAATGTACCTCCCAGAATTCTTATAAAGACTAAATGAGCTGAAACACAAAGCAAACCTAAAAGCAATTTTGTATCCCTGCTTATGTATGTACTAGGTGTCTCCATGCAATAAATGAACTAGAAAATGAGATTCTCTTAAGAAGGAAAAATGAGGTTCACATGGTTAAGTGAAGTTTACAAATCTAGCAAAACTCACTCTATAACCACTGACTTATTTTTCATCCATAGTACATCTGCCATCTGTCCATGTGCCATGTCCAATGTGCCGTGGAACATTCTAGATGTTCACCATGTGATACGTAAGTCAGAGCAGCAGTGATAAAGGTCAGGGGATGTCAGGAAGCTGGAGGAAGTGGTCAGCAAGGTTGGTTCTTAACGACCTTAGTGGAAACAAATCATCCTCACAAAACACTTCCAAGCATCTTCAGCCATATGAAGTTTTTCAAGCAGACAGGTGCAACCTTGGCACCTGGAAGTCAAGATGTGGATGCCTAGGGTCTTTGGTCCTCAACTACCCAAAAGGAGGCTCTCTGCTGATGTTGCTTTCTTCACACAGGGAAAACCAAGTGTGTGGCACATAAACAATTCAGTTCAGCCCCTGTAATAGCTAGATCAAGCACCTGTTAAGCACAACGAGACTGTGTTTCTCACAGAGGGACATTTAAGGAGAACTAGGCAGTGGTTAAGTTTGGACAGCGCTACAATTCTTTGGGGATTACCTGTCCAAGGGAAAGCAGGAACAGCAGCGCATTGCCTGAATGGATAATGGCTGGCTGTCAGATCCATGTCCATAGCACATGCTGTGGAGTATCATAGATGGGGCAATGCTATTCCTGCTTGGGGAGGAAGGTCCAAATGACACGGAACCCATTTGTACCTGGCCAAGTCTTTCGACTGTGAGGAATTCAAGATACCTCACAGGGAACCATCAGGGACAGGAAGACTATTACTCTATATAAGCAGAAACTGAAAATGGACCATAGTCAGACACGAAGTCACCTCCGAGACTTGTCCTCTCAGTCATGCCCAGAGGTCACATGGTCCTACCTGCCACCTCTGGGGAAATGTACTAGATTATGATGCCTGTTTCCTATAAATCTCCACAACCTCAACCTTGTAGATGTAGCTCCCTTTTATGCATTATTTTTGTATGATTCTCCTCTTCCTCTTGTTATGATCACTGTAGCCTAATGCAAAATCTGTAAGAGGATCTGATGTTCTAAACTCACCTACTCATGTAGACATTATATAAGGCCTCCTACCATTCCCAGATGATGTGAGTTAGAGTAGTCAACTAGTTGAAATAGAATAGGTAGGGAGGGACAGATTGATAGCCCACAGCAGACCATAAGGAATGTGTACATGAAAAAGCTTGCCAACTGCTTTATTTAAAAACCTCTGAGAATTAAAGGTAGAAGATAGAAGAGCTGCTGGCAACTCCTGACTCACGAAGTGCAGCTGCTAGTATGAGCAACAGCTGTCAAAAGGTACATATATCTGATTAATGCATTTGGAAGCATTCCCTAAATTCCATTCAAATTTTGGACTCACATTCCATTGCAATGGCCAAAGTTAAAATCACTAGGGGAAAATGCATATGAGTGATATGCACTATAGGGACAAAAATATTTTTAAAAACTAGATGTACTTTATTTTTTAATTAAAAGATATTAATTTGGTAAATGTGCTCTTCAAAAATTATAGTAAATGGATTTCTTAATCCTTATTAAAACTTCCTCCTTACTCTGTAATAAGATAAGAGGTTTTACAAGTTGGGTAATTGACATAATTTCAGTGTCAGAAATCTCCAGCCACATACAACTTTCTGGCCTGCAAAGAGCATCATATGTCTACTGGCATGTCCTTAAAAAATGAAGAAAGGTGGATTTTCATAGAAATTACAACACATATCCCAGCCTGAAGGGAGATAAATAATGAGATGGCTACGTTTTCAAAGAGAATCTGATGAATACAAACTGACATTTTGCTAGTCTTGCCCTCAGAAGGAGTAAGTCTGATGTCAGAGTTTAAAATAAGCTCTTCTAGGGGCCAAGGGGAAGGATCATAAAAGAAATTGAGGTCAAATCAAGATAAAAAATAAGGGCATCATGACATGGACTAAAGAAGAGCACCACTGGGGATTGATGCAAGGAGGAAAATGGCCACAGAGTTTAATCTCCAGTCCCTAAAGGTCAGGGGAAAGTAGGCAGTGACCTAGGATTTTTTCTGAATAGCTTAAAATGATGAGTGTTGTCAACAGTTGACATCAGGACGAGAAGAGATAGTGTATCTGCCTTGTTGTTTCATCACTAGGCTGTCGTTCAAGAGTCTTTATGTTTTGCTGGAGATGCTGGACAGTGCTGAGGTGCAGGCACAGTTTTCGCACTTTTGCTTTATGGAGCCATATTGGCTCCATTCCATGCTGCCTTTTCCTCCTCTTACTCATGTTTGCCGTGCCTCTCTAGACTTTACAATAGAATGTTACATTGGCTTTTTAAAGATTAACAATGAACTACCCCGTCTTATTGTAGCCTAGCTTATGCATCAGTTATTTTTTGTTTCATGTCAATCTCTAAATCCCATTGTTTTCTGTCAATCTGAAACCAAACTTCTTTCTATTTATACTTTGAGTATAAGGCACCTAAGTTTCTTTATTCTTACATGTGCTACAGGCATAGCCACAAAGTTTTCTTAACGTAGCGCTAGTGACACTAAAGACTTTAAACTGGCAGACTGTGGCTAACCATATCGATTTTTCTCCACGGCACAAACATGCAATCCACAGATCTTCCATGCCCAACCGCTTTTTGTTCCAAGTTGTTTTTTTGTCTCCTGAAGTGTTATCTTCCTTGTCCGCAACTACTTAGAGCACTTGAACACTAAGGTCCTGGGCTCTGGTTCTTTTCTGTGCCTTGAAATATATATACCAATAAAGTATGAGTGACAAGGAAATTCCTCTAAAATCGGGAACAAGGCAAGGCTGCCCACTCTCTCCATAGCTCTTCAATATAGTACTCGAAGTTCTAGCCAGAGCAATAAGACAACAAAAGGAGATCAAGGGTATCCAAATGGGAAAGGAGGAAGTCAATTTATCCCTATTTGCAGATGATATGATAGTGTACATAAGTGACCCTCAAAATTCCACCAGAGAACTCCTACAGCTGATAAACACCTTCAGCAAAGTAGCTGGATACAAAATTAACTCAAAAAAGTCTGTAGCCTTCCTATACACAAATGACAAGCTTGCAGAGGAAGAAATTAGGAAAACCACACCCTTCACATTAGCCACAAGCAATATAAAATATCTAGGAGTCACTCTAACTAAGCAAGTGAAGGACTTGTATGAAAAAAATTTCAAAACTCTGAAGAAAGAGATTGAAGATGACCTGAGAAGATGAAATGACCTTCCTTGCTCATGGATCAGGAGAATTAACATAGTAAAAATGGCCATCCTACCAAAAGCAATCTACAGATTCAATTCAATCCCTATCAAAATACCTACACAATTTTTTAAAGACATTGAAAGTTCAATTCTGAACTTCAAATGGAAAAACAAAAAACCCAGAATAGCTAAAACAATCTTGTACAATAAAAGGTGCTCCGGAGGAATCTCCATACCTGATCTCAAACTGTACTATAAAGCAATACTAATTAAAACATCTTGGTACTGGCACAGCAACAGGCTGGTTGATCAGTGGAATCGAATCGAAGACCCAGATATGAATCCACACACATATGGTCACTTGATTTTCGACAAAGAAGCCAAATCCATTCAATGGAAAAAGGATAGCATCTTCAACAAATGGTGCTGGTCTAACTGGAGGTCTATGTGTAAAAAAATGAAACTGGACTCATATATGTCACCTTGCACAAAACTCAAATCCAAGTGGATTAAAGACCTCAACATAAAACCAGAGGCACTAAGTCACTTAGAAGAAAAAGTGGGGAAGAGCCTGGAACATATTGGCACAGGAGACAACTTCCTGAACAGAACACCAACAGCCCAGGCCTTAATGTCAACAATTAATAAATGGGACATCATGAGGCTGAGAAGCTTCTGTAAGGCTGGAGACACTGTCAAGAGAACAAAGCGACAGCCTACGGACTGGGAAAAGATCTTCACCAACCCTACATCTGACAAAGGTCTAATATCCAAAATATATAAAGAGCTCAAGAAACTAAACACCACCAAACCAAATAACCCAATTGAGAAATGGGGCTTGGAACTAAACAGAGAATTCTCAACAGAGGAGTATCAAATGGCTGAGAAACACTTAAAGAAATGCTCAACCTCCTTAGTCATCAGGGAAATGCAAATCAAAACAACTCTGAGATTCCATCTTACACCCATCAGAATGGCTAAGATCAAAAACTCAAGCGACACCACATGCTGGCAAGGATGTGGGGAGAGAAGAACACTCCTTCATTGCTGGTGGGAATGCAAACTAGTACAGCCACTTTGGAAATCTATCTGGTGCTATCTCAGAAAACTGGGAATAGGGCTTCCTCAAGACCCAGCTATTTCACTCCTTGGAATATACCCACAAGATGCTCCAGCACACAACAAGAAAATTTGCTCAACCATGTTCATAGCAGCCTTATTCATAATAGCCAGATCATGGAAACAGCCTAAGTGTCCTCAGTAGAAGAATGGATAAAGAAACTGTGATACATATACACTATGGAATACTACTCAGCTATTAAAAACAAGGAATTCCCGAAATTTGTGGATAAATGGATTGAGCTAGAAATGATCATAATGAGTGAGTTAACCCAGAAGCAGAAAGACTTAAATGGTATATACTCACTTATATCTGCATATTAGCCCAAGGGGCATGTCCCACGAAAGCCTTCACTTACCAGGAAACTGGAACAGAGGGGAGGACATCCTATTGGGACTCTAGATGAGAGAAGCATGGGAGAATAGCAAAGTAGAAGGATCCAGAGGGTCCTAGAAACCTACAAGTAGAACATTATGATAGGCAGATTTGGGCCCAGGGGTCCCACTCAAGCTAAGACACCAGCCAAGTACAATACAGGCGGTCAACTTTAAACCCCTACCCAAATCTAGCCAATGGTCAGAACAGTCTCCACACTTGAGTGGAGAGTGGGATATGACTTTCTCACATACTCTGGTGCCTCACATTTGACCATGTCCCCTGGAGGGGGAGACCTGGTGGCACTCAGAGGAAAGACAACAGGTTACGGAGAAGAGACTTGATACCCTATGAGCATATACAGGGGGAGGTAATCCCCCTCAGGAACAGTCATAGGGGAGGGGAATAAAAGGGAAAAGGGGAGGGAGGAAAGAATGGGAGGACACAAGGGATGGGATAACCATTGAGATGTAACAAGAATAAATTAATAATAAAAAATTTTTTTTAAAAATTATGAGTGAGCAGAGACAGGCCAAACAATGAGCACTGTGTTATCTATGCTGATGGTAAATAACCTAAGCAGAATGGGAGGATGTCAACAGCAACAATACAATTAGTAATGAAAGGGCCCACAGGCTTTTCACTGGCTTTGCTTTTGGTATCCATGATGTATTCTTCAGATAGATAGTAAACATTTAGCATAATTTATTCATTATATCATGTTCATTAGATGCAGTATTGTACACATTGTCATTTTAAAAGAGGTGAAGATAAGTATGAAAATTTCAGAAAAGCTACAGCTCACAACAAGTGCAAGGTGTGTATCTCAGAAAGAAGGAAGAGTGCGTACAAAAACACTGGGAGGGAGGGAAGACTAGTCTATGCCCGCTGCTATAGGGGTCACAGATGATGCCTGTATAACAAGACACACCAGCCAAACCAAAGTAAGTTATGTAGTCTCATAATCTGCACCAGATCCCTCAAAATAGCGACTCAAAGAACCATTGTGAATAATTATTTTTATAATTATGTTCTGTGTCACATGGGAAACCACATAGAAGTATGATTTACAAAAGGGTCTGATCTAATGCTACCAGATTCAGCTGAATGGAGAAACCCAGAGAAGGTCCCTGTAGCCAACCTTCTAGACTTCTCTGCACAACACTCCTTCCTTCCAACTATCCCTTCACCCCTTCTAAAAGAGGACAAGGTAACTCAGATAATTTCTTTATAGCCAGAATTTATTTTTAGCACAGAAAACTAGAGGCATATTACAGGAGCATTTTAGTTTACTTTAGAGCATATGTCCCAAAAAGGAGGAAAGCAGGGCTCTCAGTTTTTTGCTCTGAATTAAAGAAAAGAAATTCCAGTTCCTATTGTTTATCTGGTGATAGGGTGGAGAGGGCAAAGAAAATAGGAGGCAAGAGGAATCTAAATGCATAGTTGTTAAGATCTGCCACTGAGATCCAGAATACTATACTTTAGGGTATGACTTTCTGAACCCCAACAACACAACCTTGGGGTAGCAAGGAGAGGTGGAGCCTGTCTGGCACAGTAGAGTATGCCACACAGCTCTATGTACTAAACTGTACACAGGAAACGGAAGAGACCGCTACGAGAGGATGGAAAATCAAGTAATCTGAATTTTATCACGTAGAAGAAGGGCTGGAAAACTTTTCCACACAAGCTGGGGCAGTTATGTCCTGGGCAGTCCTGGCTGCGTACATGTCTACCGCATATTTAATTTTCAATGTAATATTTCTAAAGTAGCAGTACACAAACAAACTAGGGTCTAGACTTGGACCTTAGGGTTCAGCGTGCCAACTCCTTGTCATATTTCAGAAATTCCAATATTAAGAAAAAGTGGGCAGAGCAAGAAGAGTGACCCCAGAGAGCAAAGCAGGAGAGTGAAGAGTCACTTAGAAGCCCCTAAAACAAGTCACGCAAGTACCAACAGTGGGACATGATAATGCTACCTGCTGAGCCTGTGGTTTGCATCAGTATTGGAACACTGAGCTGCCAGAGAATAGTATAGAAATGGTACCTGGGAAAATAATGCAAACATACATACGTATGGCCTTGAGCTTCCTGTAATGGCATTCCCATCCTTACATTAGTTGTTTGCCAGCTATCAAAAGGACAACTGTAACTGACTCTACCACAAAATGATCACACGGCGAGTAACATAATAACTAATGGCATCCTTTGGAAACACTTCCGAGGAGATTCCGTCCCTACGCAGAGCTTTATGCTTCTTGTTTACAGGCTCCATCTCTCAAAACGAAGCCTCAGACACAGCATTGAAGGCCTCAGTCCTCAAGGTCTTCAGAAATGTTCAGCCAAGCTTAAGGAGCTCAGAGGCCATTGGGAAACATGTCCTCACAAGGAGCCATCACCGTGCCTTTCCAGAAGCTTCTTCAGAAGATTGGTAAAGGGTGGAGGCTGGGTTGTCTAAAGGCAACGTTAGAAGAGATTTAGTTTGACAGTCTAATTTAGTGACGTTATAATCTGTTCACATGCCATCGTGCAGAGGAGGAATAGTCTGCTGGGCAGGGCAAGGTGAGAGTAAATTTTTTTAAATGTAATTATTTTTATGTACATAACAATAAAGATATAATATTATATAATTAAAGCATAAAAATGGTAGGTTGGTTTGCATAAGGTGCTTTCATTTACAAGAAATAAGGGCTCAAAAAAGAGAGACACTCTTCACTGCACAGAGCCCGGTAGGCCAGGAGCTTGGTATGGGTCTCCTCTTTGCAGAAAACCAGTTTGTTAGGAGACCAACCTCTGCCCTCAGTATAAGTAACGGGCTTCACTGTGGTTAGTCTGGACTGCTGGGACTGAACTGAGGGAGACTAGTATAAAATCATGGCCTCCCAAAAACTCGGAATCCTGGGAACCCAAACTTCTCATACAGCCCTCTCCAGAATAATTATTTTTGAGGCTCATCAGTTTGTGCAGTTATGGGCCTTTGCTATTCTCATCTTCTTCTACTTTCATGACAAGCAGCTGCATAGTCCCAATCCTCAAACCATTCTTCTAAACAATAATATTTTTAAACCTCCTTTTTATTTTTCAGCTATTAGTACAAATCAACTATGCTCACTAATATTTCTCCCCTTATTCATAAAAACAGGGATGGCATTCTCTGAGTCCTAGGAATAAAAGAGCAAAAAGGAACACAATTTATAGATATTTTCATTTTTACTTGACATTTACATGTTTAAAGTTTTGGCAAAAATCATTCAATATTTTCATTTAACTTACTTAATGAGGCAGTGATTTTTTTGCCCTGCTTATTGCAGGAAGATGGGCGATGGCACTCAATGGACTTGTACTTGGCCGTGGTGTCTCAAAAGGATCATTCCAGAAGCCATGACACATTGAACAGTTTCAGTCCATGGTAATTTAGCCAACACAGTGTTGCCCAATATTTTCAAGGATGCCCACTCCTCACGCATGGAGTCTTTTTGTCCAAGCTCTCATTCTAAAGTAGTAATTCTCAAGCTGCAGGCCGTGACTCCTTTTGGGATGGCATCTCCTCAGATATTCAGATATCCAAACATCCAGCATATCAGATATTTACGTTACAACTCATAACAGTAGAAAAGTTACAGTAACAAAGTAGCAACAAAATAATTCATGGTTGGGAGGGGGCAGTCACCACAATGTGAGGAGCTGTGGTATAAGGGTTGCAGCTTTGGGAAGTGGGAGAAGCACCTGCTCTACAGCATGCTGGATATGCACTGAGAAACGGAAGCTCGGCTCTCTTAGCTGAGAAGCACACTGTGGCAACTGTTCAGTGGAATCAATACCACCCCCTGAAGCCATGTGATCAGCCAAGGAAGTTTTCTTAATCCGTATCAGGTGAACAAATTGGGCCATACTCCTTGTCAACTTTTCTATGAGTCACCTTAATCCCCAAGTGCTAAACACCCAGTGCAAGAGATATCCCGTCTCATCTGAGCATAAAAGGAACTCTTTTATTGCTCCGGTGCCTTCGTACCCTTACGGTGAATACTTATCATCAATAACAAAGTAGAAATAAAGTTCAGAGCACACCCTTGGAAACTTCCAAGGTATAAAAAAAGTTCAGTGTAATCAGCAATCAGCTTCTAATTAAGCAGCAGTGGTCAGGGGACCAGCACAGCCTCGTTAAATAAATTAGTTAATTTTTTTATTAGATATTATTCAGGCTGGAAATCGTGTCCTGTTTTTAAGACCAAAAGGAGCCTTTGACTTGAATTCTAAATAACAGGTAATTTTTCTATGCCATATAAAATACCTTGTCAGTGGCTTAGAAGTCCCTCCCGCCCCCACTCCTGCCCAGCCCCATCACCCTCCAGGCTACACCCATGATCATTTTCAAGGTTATTCTGCAACTTCTACTCCTTCGCTTGGCTCAGCACCCACAATTATAATTAATCCTTACTTGGCAAGTGTTCACATCTTCCCAGCGTCTCCCTCCATGGGGTGAACGCCGTCTCAACTCTCAGGGTCTTATCAAGTTAAATTATACCTGGGTATCTTCCATCTGGATGATCCTGCCTGAAATCTCCAGGATGCATCCTCACCTGGTGTTCATCTATTTTTCAATCTACCCCTGAGTTGCTTTTGAAAATATGAGGGATTGAGCATCGGAAGTTACGTTTCCTAAGTCAAAGTTTCACAGAGCTTTTCTGGCACTTCCCAACTCTTACTGTTTTCAACAGAAACAACTTGTGGTCCTCTGTATCACAAATAGCCTTCACCGTTGGTGTTCATTAAAACAACAGAATGGCTCTAATTTCTGCCTGTCTGCCATTTAAATGAAGAACTAAACTATGTGTATCACAACTGCCACCACCTACAATGCCAAGCCCATCAATTTGGCATCTTCAGTTATGTTTATAGCAGTCAGAAAAATGGTAATCACTCACTTCTTTCTAAGGTTGTCAGGTCTCTCTACAGAAAGCAAATTGTGTGCGTGTGTGTGTGTGTGTGTGTGTGTTCATGCCACTAACTTTCTCGTTGGACACAGTTATTTGAAAATACCACCAATCTTAGCAATTGACAGTGTAATAAAAGAAAAAGTAAGTTTTCATCACAAATTGTCCTTCCTTTTCCTCCAGAGAAAAATAAATCTATCGAACTAAAAGCAAAATTTAATAATGACTGTTGGCATCAAAGGAGTGCTTAAATCTCTATACAAACTACTATGTCATCAACCACAGCCCATCCTCAGAGCTCACCAGACTGTAAGACATAATAGGTTTAACTGTCAACATTTGGAAATTGCAGTGGTTTCATTTAACTACAGTTTCATTTTGTCTCACAAAGAACTGAAAACCTGAAGAAAAAGAAGAAGAAAAAGAAGAAGAAGAAGAAGAAGAAGAAGACGACGACGAAGAAGAAGAAGAAGAAGAAGAAGAAGAAGAAGAAGAAGAAGAAGAGAAAACCTAATACTTTCTTCCAATAGGAAAATTCTAACAGCATTAAAGTTCATGAGGCATCTGACTTAATTCCTGTTTTGAGCAAAGTTCCATTAGGAACTCAGATAAAATGCTAGGCATGCGCCTGAAGACCTTGCTAATGACCCTTTAATGGAATCTTACATGTTGTTGTCACAGAGCATATTGACAGGTTTTGACGGCTTAATAACATCCTTGAGAATCAGAATCAACTTATGCTTAAGACCTATGACTCCCTTATGTAACTAATGAAGTAATTATTGCTCTTTCCTATGCGGAAGAAGGTCTGAGCATGGCGCAGTATGATAATATAAAATCTCACGCTGTGACCCACAATAGCATCCTGACAGATCCCTTCTACATTTCCATTCCTTACATTCCCAATGAAACAGATGAAAATATTTGCAATAGTATTTGCTTCTAAGCCAAGGAAAACAATTGCTACTATATACCAAAATGTGCTATTTAAGAATGGCTGATATCAAGCATGCACAAGACGGAATTATATCACTGATGTAAAACTGCTTATATGGAATTTAGCTCTAGCAAGTTTCCCAATAATATGTGCAAAATATCCAACTACAAATAACCAAAATTCAGCATTCAATTTTCTTTTTTTTTTGAAGATGTATTTATTTATTATGTATACAGCATTCTGCCTGCAGGCCAGAAGAGATGGTTGTGAGCCACCATGTGGTTGCTGGGAACTGAACTCATGACCTTTGGAAGAGCAGTCAGTGCTCTTAACCTCTGAGCCATCTCTCCAGCCCCCTTATAAATCTTTTTTTTTTTTTTTGAAGATGTATTTATTCAGCATTCAATTTTCTATACAAAAAAATAGTCTTTCTATTACTACTTTATACAAGCTTAGATTTGCAACTACTGTGTATCTGCTATATGGAAAGAATACAATAAATTATTTCATATTCATAATTAATCTTCTGTACCTATTTCACCACAAATTTTAGTCTGACAAAACAGCAGGGACTACTTTCTCCTACAGTGTTGCCTCCCCAGAAACTCACAGGAAAGTCACTCTTATCTTGCCCCTTTGTCGAAATGAACCCAAACTGAATTGTTGGTTGAATTTATGGTTGGCACCTCTAGTGTTGAGCGCTGTTCTAGACCAGTGAATACAATCTACTTGGGTAAACTATTCTCAGTGTCCTCCCAGTAGTAAGAGAGTTTAGAGAGTGAACTGTGTCTAATTACATACTGTTGGTCCATTTTGTTTGTTTGTTTGTTGTTGTTGCTGCTGCTGCTCCTACAACTGTCTACTAAGGTCTGTCAAGCCTACAACAGAATCCACCTAAAACTTTAGATACAGACTTTGAAATACTGTCAACTATACAATCATCATAACAATCACATAAATACTACATTTAGGGTCCCAAATAATAACAAGCTACAGAAAAGCTGTAGGAAAAAAATGACCATCCTTAGCATCCCTGTCAATGCCACTGTGCTCGAAAGTAACTAGGAAAGTTCATTTCATAGAGAGCAACTGACAGCCATGCTGGGGGGAGGGGGGGGCGGGCAGTGCAGTGTGACATGAAGAAATTGGATTAAGGACTGTGGTTTTCACTGAGTTGTGACCTATGGTGGAGTGGGCTATCCAGGCATGCAACACCCACTGAGTCACCCACAACCCCTATAAGCTCCCTGGTTCACTGCAGCAAACTTGGGTGAGATGGCTGCTATATCCTGGTTCACTGCAGCTAACTTGGGTGAGATGGCCGCTATGTTAGGATGTTAATGCCACATCTTGGCTGACCATATGTGTGTTCAGATGCGCCCTAGAAAAAGCCACGCATGTAAAGTGATAAGTACACCTCAAGAGTTGACCCTAACTTCTTGATGATTCGGCTAAAACTTCAATTTATAGAAAGAAATATTAACAGTTTGCCTTTTGTTCTTCAACGATCACTTATGCTATTATTGAGGACTCAAATTGAGATTGTTTTCCTCTAAAAAAGAAAAATCACCTCATTATACTCAAATGTTACTTAGTATAAATGGTGCTGTAAAATCGGGTACAAATTGAAAGGCTTTCTTTCTTATCACGTCCAACCTAAGCAGTACGGTAAGCATAAGAATAAATGAAACTTCACAGTTTGTCATTAGAGCAGAAAAAGAGAAAAGGCTCAGATCTCATGTGGCACCGCCCCCTACCCCTGGAATGGAAAACCTCTGAATGCGCCATGGCTTAGAAATGATCCCAGCAATTTGAAAACCATCTTAATGGACACATATATTCTCTGAAGTGTCTCAAGATTAAGTATCAATATAAATTCAGTAAGTAGACCATCCAAAACATGAGCACACCAGAGCCACCCATTTTTTAAAGAATAAAAGTACCACTTAATTTTTTATACATTTGGTGAAATAGTCAAACAAATATAATTGTTTGTAATGTAAAATGTGTCCTTCTAAAGTTTCTTCCTCGGTTTTGCTGAGTAGTGATTCATACTGCGATAAATACAATATACATAGCTCTAACTTTAGTGTCACCACAAGTAAGGCTCTTTTTTCTTTTTTTCTTTGTAAAAGGTTTTCATTTCACCTAGCTAAGAAAAGGAGGTAAGTACATTAGATATAGTTTGGGTCCGTGGCTAAAACTATCAATCTTTTAAAATAGTTTTTTAGTGCCAAATCCAGCATGTTAAAGCACAGGTTTTGCGAGCATCTAACTGAAGATCAGCCTAGGCAGATCGGCAGCTTTGGATTTCTTACTCTCCCCTTGACACTTCATCCCAATCACATCGCAGTATCCAATGATCTGTTTTCCCTTATTACCGGATGGATGGATTGTTGCCAGATGTTGCAGCCGTGCTTATGGCCACCTGACAGGCCAGCCTCCGTAAATCCTAAGAAGGTCCACTTCAATTTGTCATTGTCCTAAAGGTTTGTTATCTCTTGGATATAAATCCAAGACCGGAATGCTGAGCACAGTCAGATGGATTAGCTCTAAGCTGTGCACAGCTGGTAAGCAGGCACACCGATATGCACTATCTCTTGGAGCCTGCTTGGTCCATTCACCGGGTCGGCTGTTTGTAACTCTGTCATTTAGCTTCGCTGCAAGCACCAGCTCCAGCTCCTCACCCCAGGGATACTCTGTGCCTTTGTCTCCTCTCAGAGGCTGCCATGACACCTACAGTCAGAAAGATTTTCCAGGAGCAAAATTTTCTTAGTTATGCTTTTTTTTTTCTCACTTAGATGCATAGAACCATTGGAGAAAGAATGTGCTGGAAACATATTGCATCCAACAGTGAATAGAACTTCCTGGGCCAATGCAGAGGTGCTTATTCTTTTGTATTCATAAGGAGATTTTCTTTTACAGCATCTTGCAGATATGATAACATCTGTCTGCACAACCTGCCAACGAGAGGTGCCAGTGGGAGGATGATTATATGTTGATAAAGGCAAATAAAGCCACTAAAGATTGAGAGGAGTTTCACTTCCAGTCCCTGGAGAGCCAGGAAAGTAAGCTAGCTCTTTTGAGTCTTGGGAAAATTTATTTTCTAGTAGATAGTGAGCTACTTATGCTGCTTATTAGAGTTTGTTTTAAGGCAATATTCCTTTAAAAGCCAATTAACTGCTTTTACATCAGTTTGAAGGATTTGGATTAGAAATGAAAGAAGCCTATTAGAAATACCGTGCTGGGTCTCTAGCATGAGCAGGGACCATACTGCCTAGCTCATGTCTAAATTCTGCTTAACTTTACATGCTCTAGTGCTAGAGAGAAGCAGAGGCTTTGGAAGTGATGAATTAAATCAATTTGTGGTAGCTATTATTTCAAGCTAAAACCATGATATTTAAATCTACTATGGACAGGGACGCAGCAATCGTCATTCAATTAAGGAGTGGTGTAGCACTGTTGTGGCTCTCCTGTGACAGGCTAAACACAATAAGCCCTCCACCAAGCCTTTGGCCTCTAGAACATGCTGTTCTAGTTAAATACATGTGCTAAAGTCACCACACCGTTCCAGCACATCTAACCACAGCGCCTCAGCCATCTTTGCAACTTAGTATGAAACCTCACCTACCAATTATTTCCATAATGCATAATGCATTCATTCATACTCCTTCAAGGATGTATGGCCAGAGGCTAGACAGAAAATCTCTCTTTCTGGTGAAACTTCTTTTCCTGAAAAAAGAAAGAAAGAAAGAAAGAAAGAAAAGAAGGAAGAAGGCAACCTCTGTCCCAAACTAAAATGCCTAAAGTAAAATTTCCTAGTGATGATATCTTCCAACTTAAAAGTATTCCTTGCCTTGATTTTGTGACTCTTCCTCTCTGCCTCAAAGCCATGTGGAAATCAAGGGCTGTGACAAGCATTTGTAAAATGTGCAAGGTTCCCAGTGACCGAATCAACTCCTCCCCTTCCAACTTTGTCCATAATTCACTCATCTCTGCCTTCTATTGGGCAGAAGAAGACCACACAGCCCGCCTCCTGCCTCCCATCACCCATACATCCTAGAGATGGCGCTTATAAAAGGCCAACAATTTCTCTCATCCCCAGTGATCCTTCCTACCTTTAGTTAGTACGTTGTTCATTCCTGCAGGGTAGACCGTGACACCGTGATACAGGAAGCCCCTCAGTCTGTTCTCATTCCCTCAAATCTTTCTTTATTTATTTTTCCTATAATAAGAAGGTAACCTTATCACTTTACTTAAATTTTTTGAATATTCCTAATAATGCTGTAGAAGTTGATACCAAAATGTCTCCCAGTGGAAACGCTGAGCTGCAGGGCACTCCGGCTCCTTTGTACCATTCCCTTGATAGATCAGCTCTCAACTGCTCCTCCCTCATCCCCTCATCTGTGTGTCTACCAACGTGTAGTTCTTGCTTTGTTAAATGCCCTCCCAGCATGCCATATAGTTCCTTTGGGGGAACTAGAATCCATCTTGCAAAACAACTAGGTCTTAAAACCCTAGTGAAGATTTTTCTATCACTGGTATAATGTTTGTATACATTTTTCCTCTTGTGTTATCATTACAAGCTCCACATAAAGGTACATGGCTGCAATCCCAGCACATGGGAGACAAGGACAGGAAGATCAGCCATGCAGAATTCATGGCCATTCTGGGCTCCAGGAAACCCTGTCTAAAAACCCAAACACACATGCACATATGTGCCTGAACCCTGAGCCTACAGCACTGCCAAAAAAACCCCACAGACCTTGATCTCATGGAGACACAGTCCAGTGAAGAATATGGCTGTGATTGTGAAGTACAGTGGAATATAAGAGCTACATGCTCATGGACTTGTGGGAGGAGGCTAACACCTCCTTGTGGAAATCAGTTTTGAAATTTTGTGAGAAGAAAGGGGGTAAGGAGAAGAAAGGAGAGCTGAAAGGGAGGGGGAAAGCTAGTGCAGGAGAGAGGGAGAAAATCCAATTAAGTTCAAGGGCATCCAAGCAAAAAGAACAAGAGCATGGCCAGAGACCAAGAACCAAATGGAATAGGGATTATGCAGTTCAATCTTAACCTACTTAATGGAATGTTCTTTGCGACAAAATGGTTTTTTGCTATTTCCCAGAAAGGCACTGTGGTAAAATGAAAAATGTATATATTCAAGTTGAATATGAGGTTCCTAAGAGTAATAATTTTTCCTTAATGTGAAACTGTAGATTAAACTCAAGAATGTATATGCTAAACATATATAACTCAAGTGCTTCCCTATTGCATCCTAGAGTAATCGTAACTAAGTCAAATGATAAGGAATATAGCAGATTGTGGTATAATCAATACAGGCAAAGAACAAGACCTACATGCCTAATACTTAATCCATGATTCACTAACATGAACCTAGCAACTTATTCGTGTTGGAAACCTGTCTGCTCCAATAAAAAATATATATTACATATATGTAAATGGTTGAAAAAAATTCTAACTTTTGTCTACCCTCAAACTTTGTTAGATATATGACTCTTCATACAGATAGGTAACATGTAATGCAGATCTAGAAATCTGTTGAAGAAAGTTTACAACAAAGGGAGATCTAACTGATGGCAATCCTTCCAGAAGGGTGCTACTCAGCCTCCAAATCCCAGTGTAGAACACTCCAACCAAGTGCTGCCTGTCAACCAGACCCCTCCCCCATCCAGGACTTTTTAAGCACTGCAGGCCTAATTCTCCTACTTGAGCTAAATTATGCAATGATTTTTCATATGTTTTTCATAGTAACTGTTTATTCATGTCTTCCCTACCGAACATATTTCTTTACCCATATTATGGTTTATCAAAAATGGCCATTACCTAGTTTTATTTGGATAATTTTGTAGGATAAAATAATTCAAGGGTTCCAGAGACTGAGACAAACACTAAAGTACACAGCTCGTACAGCCGCTGTAGAGATCACTGTGGCACTTCCTCAGGAAGCTGGGAATCAAACCTCTTCAATATCTAGCTAGACCACTCTCAAGCATATACTCAGAAGAAATTAATTTCTACTACAAAGGCCCTTGCTCAAACATGTTCATTACTGCTCTATTCATAATGTCCAGAAATTAGAAACAACCTATATGTCCCTCAACAAATGAATTTTTAAAAAGTGGTACATTTACACAATAGACTATTACTCAGCCATTAAAAAATAAAACCATGAATGGATGGAACTAGAAAAAAATCATAAAAACAAATATGGTATGGATTTGTTTACATGTGAATGTTAGGTGTTAAGTTGTTAATAAGCAAGCTGCAGTCCATATAACCACAGAGGTTAAGTATAGAGTAATAAACTAGTGAAGAGGGAAAAAATGCCCCCAGGAAGGGGAAATATAATAGATAGTTACGGGTGGACAGGGTTGACAGGAGTTGTAATGGGGTTATCAGACAGAAAGAAGAAGAAGAAGAAGAAGAAGAAGAAGAAGAAGAAGAAGAAGAAGAAGAAGAAGAAGAAGAAGAAGAAGAAGAAGAAAGAGGGGGAGTAAAGAGGGAATACAGTGAGGGACAGCTAGAACTAAGAGCCATTTGAGGGTCATATGGGAACCTAATACAGTAGAAACTTCCAGAGATAGATAGAGAGAGGGGGTGTTCTAAATAAAATCACCAAATAACATGAAAACCAAGCCCCAACTAAACATCTCTTGTCACCAAATGAAGCCTCCCATACCAGCAATGGGTTATATTTAATCAAATTGTTAGCCAAAGGAATCCCGTGGGAATCCCGAAACAACCTAGGCTATGCCAAGACTAGTGGTTGCTTTCCACAAACTAACAGTAAGGTTTCATTGCTGAAGGCAACACCTACCTACACAACTCATTGAACATGGGGAAGTCAAGCTGATGGCTATCCAGAGCCTACAGCCTAATAGACTAGTGTTTATGGAACTGAAAAGTAGTCGGCCTGCTGCCAAAAGAAAAAATGTAAACATCAACCCAGCTACAAACTCTTCAGTCTACACTAGTGGCTTGCCTGCAAGACATGCTGGTGCAATAGTGACACAAGCTCGTGAAAAGGAATCAGCCAATATCTGATTAGATTTAAGGCTCACTTCATGAGATGAAACCCATGTATGACTCTACTCAGGTAGCCAAGAACCTAAAACTAGATAGGCATGGTCCTAGGAGAAAACCAAACAGTACTGTTACGCTATAGGAACATAGCAATCAAATGACTCCTAATGATAGTCTAGTATGCTTACAGACCAGAGTCTTCCTTGGCCACCATCAGAGAAGCTTCCTCCTGCAGCAGATGGGAACAAATACAGAGACTCACAGCCGTATGATGTGCAAAGAGGGAGAGACTTTGAAACACTCAGCCTTAAAAGGGATGTCTCCATCAACTCTCTCCCCTCAGGCCTCAGGAGCACTTTGGAGGAGGAGGTAAAAAGAGTGTGAGAACCAAAGCTGATGGAGGACCCCAAAGAAACAAGGCCCTTTAAGCACAGCGGGACTGACACACATGAATTCAGACTCTGAGGCAACAGAAACAGGGTCTGCAAGCAGATGGGGCCCTGGAGCTGAGAAGAGAATTGGACACATGCCCTGTCCCTAACCCAGGCGGTGTCTCTAGTTGATGACATGAAAACTTAGTTTTCGCCAAGGGACACTTATTAGACAGTCAACGCAGAATGAATTCAGTATCATCTTTGGAGGCTTTTTGATTCCTTATATTGCATCAGGGATTTTCTTTAACCTTACAGGTCCTTTAAGTTTGTATTCTTTCTGGGTTTGTGTTTTTATGGGACTTCTCTGTGTCTCCACATCTGTATATGGGTTTTGTGCTGATTCGTCAGCTTTTTTTTTCTTCTTCTTATAGCTTGTTTTATCTTATTCTGATTTGTGTCTTTTTGTTTGTTTGTTTTTGTTTTTGTTTTTCGAGACAGGGTCTCTCGGCATAGCCTTGGCTGTCCTGGGCTTGCTTTGTAGACCAGGCAGACCTCGAACTCACAGTGATCCACCTGCCTCTGCCTCCAGAGTGCTGGGATTAAAGGTGTGTGCCACTACCACCTGGCGATTTGTGGCTTTTTGTTTGTTTGTTTGTTTGTTTTATTATTCCTTAGTTTTCTAAGGATAGACAGAACGGGGATGAGACGGGAATGGGGGAGAAACTGGGAGGAGGTAGGAGAGGTGAAATCAGAATCAGAATAAACTGTACAAAATCTATTTTCAATAAAATATGAAAATAAAATAAAATCACTTATTCTCTATTTTGAGATCATTATGTCATTTCCTTCCCTTTTCTTCCTGCAAACTTTCTCATCTGCCCCTCCCCCCCTTGCTCACTTTCAAATATGTGGCCTCTTTTATGTTGTTACTCTAAACATGCATGTCCTTAAATCCATAAAGACACTCTGTTCTATCTGGGTCTTAGTTGCTTTTCTATTGCTATGGCAAAACAGTGTCACCAGGACAACTTACAAAAGGAAGCATTTAGTTGGTCATCCAGTTTAGTGACAGAGGACAAAGGCATGATGGCGGGAAGAGCTGAGAGCTGACATCTCACGACGAAAGCAAGAAGCAAAGAAAGCTGACTGGAAATGGCGTGGGCCTTAGAAATTTCAAAGAAAAAACGAAAAGTTCCAAGAAGAAGGAAATAATGACTAATCTTTAACTTTGAAAAATAAAAGCCACACACACACACACACACACACACACACACATCACTAGGAATTGTCTCTGAAGGGGGGAATAAGAGACATTTCAGATGTGGGAGGAAAACTCCTGTCTTAACCTGGGTGATAACTTTATGTATGTTTTTGAAATACATTATTGAGCTAAACAGTTTTGAATTTTTCTGCATATGTTTTATTTTACACATAAAATTGTTACAAATTGGCAAAAAGATCCCCAAAGGCCAAGCTCAAACTTCTGAGGTTTTTTGTTTTTTGTTTGTTTGTTTGTTTGTGTGTTTGTTTGTTTCCCCATCCCTCTGCTCACACCAGTCTATCAACATCCTATTGGCCAAAGCAAGTCACATGGTATAGCCAGAAGGCAAAAGTTAGCAAGAACTCCTAACCCTGGCTAAGCCAGACGTTAACAACTGGTGGGGTTTTTGTTTTGTTTTGTTTTGTTTTGTTTTGTTTTGTTTTGTTTTGTTGCTAGAAGTCCAGACCAAAAACAAAAACAAAATCTTGGATTTAACAAGCCAAGTACAGTTCTTCTGCATATTATTCTATGAAAATTTTTACATTTTTTTTTAAAAGACAATCATTATTAGCTGAATGTTCTACTCCATACCCCTCATATCAAAGCTGCAGACAGACTTAGCCCGCAGGCTATAGTTTGTCAGTCATTTGATTAAGCCATGGTAATGTTACTATAGGGAAGTTTTTAAAAGTGAGAAAACCAATTTAATCTCCACAATTTATCCCCTTTATAATAATTCATATTATTACCGCTGAGATCTGGACATGTCTCCAAAACTCAAGAATTATAAATTTAATTATGTAAACAATGGTGTTGAAAAGTGGAGCAGTGTTTGTGATAAGGACTCTGTGCGCCTGGATGGATTAACGCTATTGTATAAAGGCCTTGTGGGAATCGGTTTGCTCTCTTCTTCTCTCTCCGGCCAGGTGGGAACACAGTGTTGGTCCCCTTGCCTTCTGGTCCTCTCCAACATGAGAGCACAGGAGCACTGAGACAGCTCTCACTGGAGGCCAGATGGTAACACCATTGTCTCGGTCTCCCAGGTCTCACAACTGAGCACAACAAAATCCTTCTTAGGTGATATTTTGTTATGGGGACACATGCCCAAAAGATATCTGTTGCCCGCAAAACGTGTTCATCGTCCTCCAAAGGCTCTCAGAAGCTTGCACATCATCAAAGTCTTGTCCTACCTCACTTTCACCCCTCATCTGCAGATGTAGAAGGTTTAAAGAGGCCTGCTCCCGGTGGTGTTAAGGGACACAGAACAACTACAATAAAGACTCCAGAAAGCAGGAGAATGGCAGACACACCGGTGGCCCCTACACAGTTTGGAACTTAATGGAGCAAATCCGAGCTTTCTCATCCTGCTCCACGAAAGGGTCAGTGCCCTCCTACTGTGTTTTGTTGCATTTCCTGTTGCTTATTTTCACCCACCATCCAGTCTGTCCAATCAAGTCATGTGACCAAGTCCTAAGTCAAAAAACAGAGCAATGCTTTATAGTGAAGCCAACATGAGGCCACAGCAGCAGTAAGTTCCATTTCAGAACAAAAGCAAAGCAACAGAGCCAGCCACTCAATTTGCCAGAAGGCTCTCACCTCACTTTATAATACAGTGCACAGAAAAGCAGGTTTGAGCTCCACTAAATCCACATTAAGGCTATAAATAAAGGATCCCAACTGGATCCCAAATTTGGGACCATTGACTACAAATACAAGGAATTTCATTTATATCAATGAGTATTAAAACTTTAAATCACTAAGTAAACTTCAAGTTGTTATTAATAGTTAAAATTTGTTGAGGAAGAAAAAGGGAGAAGTGCTTAATAATAAGAACTTATATACATACACAGAAACTAATTTGTGCAAAAAGTGGATTTTGGTTGACGCAGGCTCATTATGAGGTGACATAGTAATGAGCTTTCCAAAAAGCCTAATGGAGTCAGGGTGCATTAAAAAAAAAAAAAAAAAAAAAAAAAAAAAAAAAACAGAATATCTCACTGTGAAAATATTGTCATTATTATTCTAACTATTCAAGTCACATGTTGCAAAGCATATTCTATTCTGAGAACAGTGTTTTAAAAGGAGACTGATAAAATTAAATGCATGCACAAGAAGACAACCCGGAGAATAAAAGGTCTTGGGTTAACACTAGATAATACACACTGAAAGCCATTTGGAAGCTCATCTTAGAGCAGGAAAGGGTGGGCTAGGGGGATGGGCTGTAAGTAATGTGTTTGCCATATGAGCAGGCAGGGCTGGGATTGGATCTCCAGAGCCCTTGTAAAATTCCAGGTACGGTAGTCAGCATCTGTAATCCCGACGGCGGAGAAACAGAAAAAGGATCCCTGAGGCTTGCTGACCAGCTGGTCTTTCAAAGTCACCGATCTCCAACATCAGTGACGACCTTATCTCTAGAAAGAAGATACCCAGTGTCAACCTCTGGCTTTCACCTACATGAAAATAGGCCCACGGGCTTCTGTGCACACATACACACGCTCATGTATACATCAGACACACAATCCTAAAAACGCACACGTATACACACTCATGCTCGGTGGTGGGGGGGGGGGGCAGAAGGTCCTGAAAGAGGAAATGAAAACTATCATGCAATGATTTCACAATGTCGTATAAAAATCAAGGATATCTATTAGTTGCTGCTACAGTTCAGACCTTAGGCAGCTTCTTCTGCAGTAGGCCAGCTAGAAAGCAATTGCTTTTGGCCTTGCAGGGTGTATGGTATCTTTCACAAACTCTCATTTTACTATTGCGACAGGAAAATAGGCATGTGCACTGCATTAATGTCCATGGATACTTTCAATTTAAAAAATCCTTATAAATACTGAAATTTGAATCATGTATAATTTCTACATGTCAGTGCTCTGAGTGTCCTTTTTTGTTTCAGTAGTCTAAATTGTTTTAAAACATTCTTAACTAACAGGCAGCTGTCTAGATTTGGCCCACACACCAAGACAAACCTCTTCGTGGATGACAGCCTAAAGGATTAGGCCCCAGTTACAAGAGAGCAAATATCAACTCAAATAATAATAAAATAGCAATAGTTAGACACAAGATGGCATCCCCTGCAAGTGCTTTGAAACCTGGTCACGTCCCTGGGTGACACTGAGACCAGTGAATGGTTCCTTGCAAAATGTGGCCAATTTGAAATATTGCTATGCTGCCACTCATTGAAGGCCTTCCCTCGCATTATGGAGCCAGCACCACACATCTGCACTGCCCCCCTGGAAGTGCAGAGGGACAATTCACTGTACAGTCAGAGAGGAATAAACATCTCAGTGCCTCTCTTAGGGTGACAATTGTAATTGAGGCCTCGGTTGATTCTCAGGGTAGCCCCTGCTCCAACTGCCCATGTGGTACTGCAGTGCACATCTCTCCTTAAGGCGAGATATGCTGTTCTCCTCCTCTCCCTTCCTGTCTCTACTTTCCCACTTGTACTTTCAAAGAATCTCTTCCCCAATACATAGCACCCCTCAAAGCATTGTCTTTGGTTTTAGTTTCTGTAAACTCTAATCCTCAATGTCTCAGTTTGTGGTTTGTGGTTACCTGTTATCAAAACTGTTATCACCTGTTATCAAAACTGAAGCTGGAATTCTAAAGTTTCACCAGTGATTCTCAAGTGGAGGCTTCTTCATTTGTCATACCTGCCCCCACCACAACCAAGTATCTAGTGAGACTAAGGAAAGAAGGATGCTTCTAAATGCACAGCTCGTGGGACAATTTCACACAAGGAATCAGCCCACGCGACTGTCCACAAAGCTGGGTTAGAGTGGGGAGTGACCTGGGGACCTCTAAAGCCATGTTCCCCTCTAAGACTGTCATTGTAACACTTTCAGCTTCTTAGCCAAAATTAGCTTCTGGAGACTCACAACATCTCAGAAAGTAGGTGCAGAATTATTACCAGGTTCCAGTTATGCGTTTGGGGTGATATATCTGCAGCTTTCATTAATTCAATGAAGGAATCTGTGATACATAACAAAATAAAATTTGATGATATTTTTAATAATTTTACTTGAGATTCAAGTCTTTAATCACTTTTCCCTCCTCCATGATATTAAGAAATGCAAAGACCGGCTTCTTCAGGCTGAGAGCAGCTCCTCCTAGTGTGCGCCAGCCTAGTAGGTATAAGAAGCAGGCAAAGAAGAGACTTAATTTAGTTAATTATGCTACATTTAGAGGATGTGAACTTCCTGGCAATCAATCTGGCACTTTTCTCAAGGATTAATAAAACTGTTTTTAAATTCTTGATTAATATAGCTCAGCAAATACCACCACATATTGAGGATGGAACTGAGAAAATGAAAACTGCACCGATAGAGAGCAGCTCTTCAGATTTCTTTTTTTCTTTCTTTTTTTTTTTTTTTTTTTTAGCCCATATCTTTTTTAACACAAAGACACTGCCAACAAACTGCCTAAGATAAAAAATTGGTATAGACCTTTCCTTCTGTACTTTTCTTAAACCAAGGCCATATAAATCAAACAAGATTACTTTATCTGCAGCTAAAAACTCCACAGAGACGTGTTGAACCTATAAGAGATCGCAGAACCTGGCCAACTTTTGTCTTTTCCGTAATAAATTGTACCACCGCCCTCACTCCCTTCAGAGTGTTCTCTATATTTATTTTAGTGCAAAATATGTGGTGTGGGTTTATCTGCAATATTAGGGGGTTTTAGTTTTTAAAGGATCCCAAGTTTTCCTCCCTAGATTAAAGAGGACAATTTTTGAGTTTGGGCATTTTGCAAATTGGAAAAGAAATGAGAAAAGAACTAATAAGTAAACATGTATGATATAAAGCTCAAGATAAATCAGACAGAAAAGTGTTTAGATAAAATGCTATGCAACTTTCTGATGGTAACTGCAACTTCATGAGAATGTAACGGCAGGGACGAGAAATTCAGAGGGGTGAACATCAGATAAATAAATGGAGAGAGATTCTTGGTAGAAAGACAGATAGAAGATAGATCAATGATTGATAGTGATGATGGTGGTGGTGGTGAAGATGAAGATAGATAGAAAGACAGATGACAGATATGTAGACAGATAGAAAATAGATCGATGACTGATGACGATGATGATGATGGATAGGCAGACAGATAGAAGGATAGATTATAGATAGATAGATAGATAGATAGATAGATAGATAGATAGATAGATGATATACAAAATAGAAGTGGGGAGGTGGATGATAGGTAGATAGATGGTAGATGATAGCTAGAGAGACAGGCAGACAGATAGCTATGATAGATAGATGACTGCTAGATTGATAGAAAGATAGATAAATGTTAGACAGACAGACAGATAGATAGAAGATTATCTGAACTAGAACTACTCTCCCTGGCTTCAAAACTTTTCCCTAGCAGCATAAAAAAAATCTTCAACGATTTAACTCCAGTTATGAAAAGTGAAGAATGAAATCTCTACAGCAAAACCACTCATGTCACCTGTCGAGGCAGGGAGCAGAATAGATACCTTGACCTGGTAGTGTTGACCTTGGGATGTCATGGCTATCACAGGTCTTCATGGTTTGCAAATGAGCTGGGAGTTTAAGATGCTCATCACCACAAGGGGCCAGTGGTTCATGGAAACCTCAGAGAAACATTTATGACCCTAAGGAGAGAAGTCTGTTTCTGTCAAAGAAAGTCATCCAACCTCAAACTAACTCAGCACTGAGAACCAGGCCCAGAAGAAAGCTGGTGCTACCATCACGTGGTTCTGAAATGAGCTATAAAATCGGTGTACAATAGGAGAATAATTTAGAAAAATGGGTCAAGGGTGGGAGTGAGACTTTGAAGGCTTGGAGCCATGCAGAGTGAGGACCATAATGGGATGTCAGCCCTTATCCTGCAGGGGATGTTTCCTGTGGAGGCAGGAGAGAGCATGGCAGAAAAGAAAATGTTTCTGTTCCTATGTGAATAAGGACATCGTTGGTTTTCAACTGAAGTGACTGATCTGCCTAATTTAGAATGAAACACATTAACCCTGTAACAAGAATAGCCCTTGTTTTGCTGCTAGCTGCCAGTGTGCTTCCTTCAGATCTCAGTTTTGCTTGCCTGGGATGCTCTTGCATCAGAAAGGAAGCTGCCAAAATCTGCCGGCACTCAAGGTCATAAAGAATATTGTTCCCTAAGAGAAAGAAAGCTGACATCCTCCTTGTTCTGGTATAAGTCAGGTTCTGGCCCAACTTGGATGCTGTAGCCATCTCTAAGGCGATCGCTGCCATGTGCTAGAGTTGGCTGGTTGACTCCATGACATGGCCTCCCTAGTCCTAGCGTAGAAGAAATTAGCACTGAAATGGAGCCCCATAGGTGCAAAGGGTGGTTCACATAAGAAGGAATGCTGGGCAGAAAAAAAATAATAATAAGATAAAATGTAGAAATAGTGTGTCAAGGTCGGTAGCAGAGGTGGTTTGGAAAACAGCCAGCCCCCTTGGGGTCAGGAACGTACCTGAAGTGGCCCAGCACTAGTTGGATATCAACTATGCTCTCTGACTATTCTAAGAATCACTCCACACGTTAAGTACTCAGTTATCATAATGTTTCCTACCATGGGTGACATCCCACAGTTGCTGCCAGTCAGGGGGCAGCTTTGATGCTGTCTTCAAAGCCTGCACAGAACTCAGTCAGGGTGCTTCCAATTGTCATCCCTTCAACTGAGTTGTGTGTGTGGTTAACCCTGTACCTGTGGAATCTGATGACTGTTAAAATATCGACACTCATGGCTGGCGGGGGGAGGCCGGTGCAGGGGGGGCGGGGAGCAATCGTGATGCTTAGAGGCTGGGGGGGGGGGACAATCATGATGCTTAGAGGCTGGGGTGGCTGGCGGGGGGCAGTGCAGAGGGGGACAATCGTGATGCTTAGAGGCTGGGGCAGGGAACTGGAAAATCGTGATGCTTAGAGGCTGGGGCGGGGACAATCATGATGCTTAGAGGCTGGGGTGGCTGGCGGGAGGCAGTGCAGAGGGGGACAATCGTGATGCTTAGAGGCTGGGGCGGGGAACAGGACAATCGTGATGGTTAGTTTTAGAGGAGTGGCACTGATTGCTCCTTGAATCCCAAGAATGAAAGACATCTGCATGGAGATAAAGTCATATTACACTCTTATTGATGTATGAGAAAAGTGTTTCCTCTCACGTGCCATGTCCCTAAAAGTAACACACTAAATGGCGAATAACTGTCTACATAGTTCAGAATACCTCTGTCAATAAATACCAAAGGTAGAGCTTAATGGTAAAATATATAAATATGATCAGAATTCATGAGGATGGAGGTTTAATCCCTAGCACTAGATAATAGGCACAAAAATAAAATAAAAATGCATATATTAAAATAAAAATGTATTGGTGAAAGTAGTGCTACATCTTACACTTACATTTTTTGTTTACATACTACATTATAAAAATCATTTAAAATGATAACATATATAAGTACTTAATAATATGATAATTCATCTTAAAATCAATAATTTGAATAAATAATATATATAACAGCAATATGGTCAGTAGCAAAACACAGATAAAGAACGCATAGTGCTTATATTTCAGGTGCAAACTGTCTAACGGGACCTAAAACTGCAACCTTCAGCAAGCCAGAGACTAGCTCACCTGCCACATCCCTTTTCATTCTGGCCTGCTCCCCAGTCCAGAAACACTGTGAGGGAAATTTGTGAAAACACTTCTAGGTATTACATTAATAAAGCATCTAACATTATTGATAATTCCACCACTCAAACACATAAGCCAAAATCTAAAACTGTCCTTGACTTCTTTCTGTCTGCCATCTCCCATGTGGAATTCATCAAAAAACATATTTGATCTTTAGGTTCAAAACATACCCATGAGCTGTTCAGAGTAAAGGAGCTTGCAGTAAAGCCTGCTGACTGGAGTTCAATTGCCAAGAACAGACACTCTCAGGTTGTCATCTGACCCTCATTCCCACTGACCAACACCTCTCAACAGAGGACTCCAGTCCCCTGGACAGGTCTTCCTGCCTCGGTCCCTATTCATCTCCTACCCACCCAGTCTGTCTGCAATGTGAAGCCACAGTGGACCCATTTGAGCATAACTGAATGATGATATTCTTGTGACACAGACTCTGAAACGGTTCCCACATCTCAGACAGAGAGCAGCCACAGCACCTGCAAAGGTCTTTCCGGGTCCCTGGGTGCTTCTGTCCTGTGCCCTAGCAATGCCACCCAGTTACTGACCCCAGCCTCCCCGCCTCCCCGCCTCCCCGCCTCCCCGCCTCCCCGCCTCCTCGATACTGGATACTGTTCCTTAGCCGCACCAGGCCAGCTCTCCCTGAACCTTGCTTTTCTTCTTCCTCCTTCTGTTGAATTCTCTGGGAAGCGACTCCTTGGCCAGCTGTGGCTCTAGCTGCTCCTTGCCAATGAGCCTCTCGCTATCGCGCCATTCACTGGTGCGGCTGCCCTTCTGTTTCCTTTCCTCCTCCCTCTTACTCTGGAGTTCTTTCTGCTCCAGCATCTGTCCTTGATCTAGCATCCTACATAACTTGCCTCCTCTACTTATCATCTGTTTGATGACTTTATAGTTTCTTCCTTCCCCTGAATCTTTGCTTGTTTTTAAAATCTACGTATACATTACAGCACCTAAATAGTAGAAATGGGTATATAAGAAGATGGTCCATAAATACTTGCTGAATGGAGAAATTTATAGTTCTTCCTCATATGTATGCCAATATAAATCCACATTTGTAGCATTAGTTAGGATAGATGAAGAAAAATGACATAAAATGAATTGACATAAAGAACAGTTATATACTACAAGATTGCCCGGAGGTATTTGTCATGGAGAAGTTAAGATGTCAGAAAATTTGAAGGAAATATAAGTAGTTGGCGGGGGTGGGGGGGTGGGGGGGAAGGATTCCAAATTTGGGCATTAAGTAGGTTCCTGGGATGGGCAATCCAAACCTCAGTACTGATGCCCCAAAGGCTACACTAATTGGCTGGGTTAAATGGTTCTAACATGCCCTTCTAAAGGTGAGCATCCTAATGGTTCCAACATGCCCTTCTAAAGGTGAGCATCCTAATGGTTCCAACATGCCCTTCTAAAGGTGAGCATCCTAATGGTTCCAACACGCCCTTCTAAAGGTGAGCATCCTAATGGTTCCAACACGCCCTTCTAAAGGTGAGCATCCTAATGGTTCCAACACGCCCTTCTAAAGGTGAGCATCCCAATGGTTCCAACACGCCCTTCTAAAGGTGAGCATCCCAATGGTTCCAACACGCCCTTCTAAAGGTGAGCATCCTAATGGTTCCAACACGCCCTTCTAAAGGTGAGCATCCTAATGGTTCCAACACGCCCTTCTAAAGGTGAGCATCCTAATGGTTCCAACACGCCCTTCTAAAGGTGAGCATCCTAATGGTTCCAACATGCCCTTCTAAAGGTGAGCATCCTAATGGTTCCAACATGCCCTTCTAAAGGTGAGCATCCTAGAGATGCCTTTTATTCTTCTTCATTTTCTCGTCTCCACCACAGATAATGACGGTCCCTGCAGAATTCTCGTGTCTGCAACAGAACCCAGAGATATGTGCCCAAAGCTGGAGTCTAATAGTCATGTCAAAGCCTGCACTTTTCTTGGAGACACACAGGCAGTTCAAGCAAACCAGCAGCGGCCAAATTACATACGTGTACAATACTTTTTTTCCCCTCCTTATCTCTTGTGCTCTGTATGTTGCCGGGGGGGGGGGGGGGGGGGAGGCGTGGAAGGAAGGAGAGAAAATGAGAGAGACTTGAAGAATCATTACATTTTTTTTTACCTTCAATCTGATCCTTACCTGTCTTACGAGTAAGACTTTTGTAAAGAAATATGAGTTTTGAAGTCATACTTGGAAACCCAACATGAAAGCACGTATCATGGAGAGACAGATACCTGCAAGATTCTGGCTTAAATGGGGTGGGCTCACTAAAAGATAAAAGGTCACACCCTTCTCCACAGAATTGCAGCAGACATGCCTACCTGCAGAAATGACCCCCAATCATCTGTGCCTTCCTCCAATTCGAAATCCCTGGGGAATGCTGCAGCACTTGGCTCTTCTCTTTCTTCTGACATCCCCTTGCCATTGCTCCTGTTCAACTGTGTCATATGTGCACTTGACATAACCTTCCCAGCCGTAAGTCTCTTCTCATCAAGGCATCCCTGAAGTGGACTGTAAGAGAACACAGGTGAAAGCGCATGAGAAAGACAGTTCCAGGAAAGTAAAGAGTTCATCAGCATTTCATAATGCCTTCAATTGCACACTGGTCCTTAAACATCAAGAAACTAGTAGAGTTCTTTTAATTAAAAATTTATTTATAGCTTAATGATCATTTTTACTCTATCACACTGGACCTTGGAAAATAACAGTTGCCTATTTTTTTTCAATATGGATTTATTCAGCTGATTTTCCCCTTTCAAGATATTTAAATAAGTGAGTATCCAGCTGCCCTCTATGTTTGCTGCCTGAGGAAAATCATGAGGTAAGGAGCGAGGGGCCTGTGTCAGGACCTAATCTCAGCAGTGTGAGTCCTCCCCAACAGATAGGCCAGAGAACACTTAGGAGGGAGAGAATCAAACTAACAGGCAGTACTACACGTTATTACCTAATCAAGGTGAATTAAGAAAGTCAAAGAGACACCATTGACATTTATACCATGCAGCAGGTATTAATGAGAACTGTCACGGGAAAACTGGGACCTACCCCAATTCTATATATACAATGCATCTTCTTTTACGTCAGCGAATTGAAGCCTCGGGGCATAGCAGGGGAAAAGCACAGTAGTTCTAAAGCAATGCCAGGTAGCTTAGAATAAATTCCCTGACAAAGCTGCCTATTGAAAAAGCCATTCAGCATTCTACCTTCTCTGAAAGGCTCAGCAGAAAGGGAGAAAGTGCTGAAAATGTTCTAGTAAAAATACAGTCACCATGGAACCGAAAACTAGAAGCCAGGAGATGCCTCTTCCATCAACACCCCCCCCCCTCCATTTCTCTCATCGGACATTAGGATGTGCAAACAACCTGTGACCCCTAAGAGACCTGCTGCCCAGTGGCCTCTGTGTGCATCCTGCAGAGGTACTATCCAAGGCGGAAAGGAAATGAGCTTCCATTTCTACAGCAACCAAATGAAGAAAGGAATATCAGAAGTATAAAACCCTGAAACAATACAATACAGGTTTCATATGATGTAGCACCGTGTGACAAGTTAAATAGTATATTGTATATTAATATGTGAGAAGAGTTGTTTTAAACTTCTTTCTTCACTCAGCAACTGTGTGTTAAGTACTCCTAAAGCCTCAGACACAAGAGTAAGACCTGGGGGATAAAAGTATAAGCAAAACACAGCCCTGTGCATTTATATCAATATGTTTATAGTATAAATGTGTTACCGTTATGAGTTGGATCTGCAATGTTCCCCCACAGGCTCATATGTTCCGCAGTCTGAACTCCAGTGGGTGGCACTGTTTGGGGAAGATTATATGGGGAAGGTGGTGGTGCATTACCAAAGGCAAGCCTTTGAGGGTTATATCTCAGCCCTTATGGTTGTAGGGATTAAGTGAAATCCTGAGTGAATGTGTATTACTGACACAAACACAGACACACTGAAGACCCCCTAAAGCCTAAGGCCTTCCAGGAGGGCCAAGGGCCATCCCCGGGGGTGAGCAGGATGCTCCATGCTTCATCTTTTTAAAAAAAGATTTGTTTATTCATGTGTTTTATTTATGAGTTCTCTGTCTGTCTTCATGCACACCAGAAGAGTTGATCAGACCCATTGTAGATGGCTGTGAGCCACCATGTGGTTGCTGGGAATTGAACTCAGGACCTCTGGTAGAGCAATCAAGTGCTCTTAACCACCGAGCCATCTCTCCAGCCCCCCTGCATCATCTTGTCCATGACATTTCTCTTAAAAATAAGAGCGTACAGCCAGACAGTGGTGGTAGTAGCCACGCACACCTGCAATCCCAGCACTCACTCAGGAGGCAGAGGCAGGTGGATCTCTGAGTTCGAGACCAGCCTGGTCTAGAGAGCAAGTTCCAGGACAGCCAGGGCTACACAGAGAAACCCTGCCTCAAAAAGAAAAACAAACAAACAAACAAAAAACCCACTTAAATAAATAAATAAAAGCTTAACACTAAAACCTTCCAGGGCTGAAACAACAAAAGAAAGAAGCTAACTAGAGACCTAACAACTTTCCCAAAATTAAATTAAAAATGAAATGGACATCACAATATAAAATGCAGAGCTGAGAATGGAACTCTGGATAACCTACAAGCTGGTAGTCATTTAGGGATAGGGTTGTGACAGGGATTGAACCCAGGGACTTGGTGTGTTAGGCACGCACTACAATACAGCACAGGCTTCAGACTCAAATTGGCCACCGCTAGAGAAAGCATCAGAGTATTGCACATGAAAGAAACAGGTAATAGTGGGGTCAGCTAGTCTGAAGGAACGGCATGTTGTGTGATCTCAACTGCACAACATTCTGGAAAAGGCAACAGGTGGGTGCAGCATGAAGTTCTTTTATGCCTGAGGTTGTGGGTGTGGGGCTAGGAAGTGGGGATGGGTGTATTGGCAGAGCATGGAGTGTTTTCTGGGCAGTAAAACCATTCTTTATGTTACCGTAACGATAAAAACACATAATTATACATGTTTGCAAACACATAGGATACATAGCGCCAAGAGAAAAGCCTCCTGTGACTCCAGCCCCTGAGGGAGGGATGTGTCTGAGCAGGCTGAGCAACTGCATCTGGTAAACCACTCTGGGGAGTGCATTGGTCATGCACAAGTCCACGCACACGTGGAAGCAAAGAAATTGAGGGCATCTCCGCACCTTATCCTCAACTTCTCTGAGTCTACCAAAGCTCAAAAAATAGTCAACACAGAAAAAAACCTGAAAAAATTGCATGAACCTGAAAGAAAAACCACCCTACATTTAACCAGACTGCTGAATCTCCAGACTGTTTTACACAACGATCAGCACTGACAAAATCCCATCTATCCCTACAGATCCTGTTTGAAACCTTCAACACCCCAGCTATGTATGGTGCCATTCAGACGGTGCTGTCCTTGTATGCCTCTGGTCATACCACCTGCATGGTGGTGAATCCCAGAGACGAGATTACCTACGGTGCACGGGTCTCACCACAGGCTTCCTCCACACCATCATGTGTCTTTACTGGGCTGACTGGTACCTGACAGATGATGTCATGAAGATCCAAACAGAACACAGCTACAGCCTCACCACCGCAGCTGAGTGGGAAATCTCATGTGACATCAAAGAGAAGCTGTGCCATGTGATCCTGGACTTGGAGCAAGAGATGGCTACTGCTGCATCCTCCTCCTCCCTGGAGAAGAGTCGAGCGCTGCTGTATGACCAGGTCATCGCCACTGGCCATGAGTGGTTCTGCTACCACACAGTGCTGTGTGGCCGCACCACAGTATGCAGGCATGGCTATCAGGACGCAGGAGGAGACCACTGCTCTGACTCCCAGCAGGATGATCATTGCTCCTCCCAAGAGCAAGTATCTATGTGGACTCGCGTCTCCATGCTGGCCTCACTGCCTACCTTCCACCAGAAATGGATCAGCGAGCTTGAGCACCGCAAGCCCCAACCCTCCGTTGTGCACTGCAACCACTTCCAGGCGGTCCAGTCCTGGGCTGCGGCTTACGCACTTGCTTGACAAAACTTAACTTGTTCGTGCAGCGAGGCAGGGAGGGGGAGAACATTGGCAAGACTTTATTTGTCTTGTTTTTGTTTTGTTTTGTTTTAGATTTTTGTTGTTGTTGCTGTTGGTTCATTTTGTCACTTTGGATTCAGAATTTAAATATAAGTGAAGGTGACAGCAGTTGCTCTCGGAGCAAACATCTTTAAAGTTGTACAGTGTGTCTGAAGACTTTGTACATTGTTTTTATTTTTATTTTTGTTTTTAATAGTCATTGTAAGGACCCATGAAACACATGAATACAGGAAGTCCTCTTTCCTCCCAAAAGCCACCGCTACCATGCCTCTGGAAAAGAAAAGGGCCCAGACAGTGCCCTGAGTCGATCAAGCATTGCTTTTCTGTAAATTATGCAAAAACAATTTTTAATCTTCTGCTCTAACAAGGGTTTTTTGTTTGTTTGTTTTTACTTTGAAGAGTCAGCCATTATGACCTCCCATTTCTGCCCTCCGGACTCAAGATCTATGGAAGGGTTAGTCCCCTTGGGAATGGATTGTGGTGTAGAGATAGCCAGGGCTTGCCTGTTCACCCACTTGAGACAAGTTTAATAAAACTGCACACATTACAAACAAAAAAGAATACTATGTTTCCTTAGAAAGAACTACAGTAGCATTCTAAATAGATTTGAAAGTATTCCCCTGGTTCTTAGAAAGCTAGGAGAAAGTTTAGGCTATCTGAAGTTTAGTCTGCCCTGCTTGAATAGAAACTCTAAACTCCACAGAGCATGTGGTGCCAGGTTCCCAGGAATCCAGAGTCGAGTCCTGAGTGTGTCTATCTTGGCAACACAATACCCACTTGAAGAAAAAGTAAAAGACAGAAATAGTTGTAATTTGTTCAAAGTAAGATATTGAAAAATAGCTAGTAACAGGGAATATACATGAGCCTAAAAATAGATTCCAGGAATCCTAAAATGCAGTGTCATGTAACCTCTTTCTCCAGATTTTCATCTTTGCAGCACAAAAGAATTTTGATGGGCAGCAGCCAATCCGTGTTCTCACCTTCCAAGAATACACTGGAAGGTAATGCCTGGGCAACTGCAGCGTAAGTCTACTGCTTGTTTCTCTTTCCTGACTTGATGGCAAAGGCACCTTCTGATCGCACTGCTGTCCCTGTGAGGGGTAAATGATTGCTTCCCCTTCCCTTGCCAGGGTTGGATACTTAGGTTGCAATTTTCAGTTTTCATATTGGTTAACAGTTAACTATAAATAACATAGTAAACACATATTCCTCATTGCATTGATTTTCTGCAGGAGATCTTGAACATGTTTTTGTGACATAAGCACTTTAGTACCTAAACATGTTTTCTGCTTCTTGGTAGAATGCTTCTGAAAGATGAAAATCAATACACACAACCATAACAACTACATAAATTTGTTCTAATATTGTGCTAAAATCATTTCTCTTTTCACGAGTTCCATTATACATCCCTGAGTAGAATACTAAGAAATTATTGATAGATGATAGATAATAGACAGATTCTGTGTTTCCCTTAATCTAGCAATTATTTGTTTTGCAAGCTAATGCCAAATCTGATCAAATATATATATATATATATGTAAAAGAGGAACATGTTTGTGCTTATAGAAAAACAACTGATTTAGGAAGTTGTAGGACAATCTAGAAATAATCAGCAAGTCATAAGTGCTGGTTTGAACATTTTTTCCAAGTAACTGCCTCATTAATTATTGGAATGCATTGACTGAAGCAACGAAAATTTCAGTGCCAACTATGACTGGACACTCTGTAAGCCACTGAAGAACAGTACATAGACCAAAATGAGTGTGTTGCTATGGAGATTACAGCAAGCATCTCCAAGATTATAACAGGCAATCTACTCTTGAGTGAGGACTGACTGGGAAATATGACGTCTGTGCTGGGGCTTAAAGGAAATGAATATTGACTTACGTAGAGAAAGGCAAGAGATAGTGTAGATGGCAGCCTCCTGGGCAGAGCACATGTTGCACTTCAAACCTTGCAATTGCCAATAAACAAACAGAAAGAAACTCAGAACAGAACCCAGAACAAAGAAAAAATGTAACTTACATGGTTTGTAATAGATGACTGCATGACTGTATGATTCAAGTAGTTGTTATATACTTAATGTTATAGATACACGTATAATTTTATAAGTGTGATATAATTCTTTAAAATTTACTCCTGCAAAAAAATTGCAATTAATTATTATAATTATACATCTATTAACACAATTTTAATTTTTATCAAGTCCTATGTGAATTGTTAAGATATTCTTAGCATAGTAATTTATCAGTAAATCCTTAGAATGTATCCCTTCATGTACATGCTTTGAGTTACAACACCCAAAAGACCTTGAGTTATATGCTTATTATAGGATTTAAAATAAATCTCACACTGATTAAATTACTCTCTGCTTTGTAGTTCTTACCACTGTCCTTCGCCCCTCCCCTTAAACACCAAACACTCTTGCAAACTTTATTTCCGCATGGCCTATTTCCAAGGCAGTATTTTTCCCCATAGTACTTTGAACTAACTAATGAAATCAGCTAACTGGATCAAGTGAGCATGCATGCACACATTTGAGCCTGCGATACACTCATGAGTAATGGGCATATAGGTTGATGGGTGGTAGCCAGGCATGTGGAACCCAGAGGTTCACTTCGCACATCTTCCTCCGTCACTTTGCCCTTTATTTTTTGAAAACATCTCACTGACCCTTGAGCTCCACCGGCTTGATCAGCAAGCCCCAGGGGCCTTCTTGTCCTCGCCTCCTGATGCTGACATTACAGGTGTCCGCTGGCACGCCTTGCTTTTTACATAGATGGTGAAGAATCTAAACTCCAGTCCTTGTGTTTGCACAGTGTAATTGCTACTTTTGATTGCGAACCTGCTGAGATTTAAAAGTGATGAGCCTCTAGGCATGCGTGCGAGGGCACATCTTGATTGGGTTAGTTGTAGAGGGGAAACTCACTGTTCTCTGAGCTGAACTCCTGAACTGCAGGAAAGGGGAAAATGTTAAGCTGAGTGCAACGTTTGTCGCTCTCTGCTCCTTGACTGTGGATTCCCCTTAACTGCCCTGCCTCAAGCTCCTGACACACTGACTTCTCCATTGCAGTGGACAATACCCTCAAACTGTGAGCCACGGTAAACATTCCGTCCCTTCAGTTCATTTGATCAGAGTACTTCCTCACTGCTGTAGGAAAACTAAGACATGCAGTAATGGGTCCTTTTAGATCTGTAATGCAATAAAAAGAGAAAGCCGCAGCAGTTCTCCTACCCAACCCCAGTAATGTCATGTGTATGGCAAATGAAGCAATTCTGGTTAGTTTACAATCCTCTTTTCTGTGTCCCATAATGGAGAAATAAGTGTCTGAAGTGCTGAAACTTAGGTCACATGAAGGAACTCTCCAGCACCTGTGACATGCACCAAGGCAAGGGCTGCCTGGGCCCCCAGCCTAGGGATATGAATAACTCAAGTGTGCACATCTGAAGTTGAAAAGAAAAAAGAAAAACACAGCAATATTCCTTCACATCTCAAAGACTTAACAATTATTAAAAATCAGTGAAGAAAGAAATCTTAGTAACTGACCACTGTACACAGTGAGAAAAGCAGGAAGATAACTCAAGCTTCCTACCGTAGCGTTTTTTTATGGTAGAGGTCTTTATCAGCAAATGTTGAGTTTCTCCTCTTTTAGATACTTTTAACTGATTGTCTCTGCTGCTATCACTTTAAATTTTCTGTGCTCTTTTTGTAACAAGATTATTTAAATGTAAGAATATAAACCAGAAGCTAAGACAAAAAATTTCCACCCAAGAAGCTGAGTGAGTAAATTTTGCAAACTCATAGTCACCCCTTGAGGAGAGCAGAGTAATTTAGCTAGAGAGGATGCTGGTTGAAGGGAGATCAATATGTAATTTTAGCTAGATTGCATCCCGATTGTCCTTTGGGCCCATGCCAAGGAAACACTCTACCTAGCTTGGGACAACGGGTCAAACCAGGAACGCTACTTTGTACTTGGGATGGAAAATGAAACCAGGTACCAGCAGTAAGCTGAGCCAGCCTGGGATTCCATTAGTGCACCAGTCATGAAGAAGATGAGATGCACTTGCTGTGGCTGTGACATCACTTTGCCCATCTCCAAGCTTCCCTGAGCAACTTCGTTGATACATTTATGGATGGTGCAAGCACTCATTTTCTCTTATGTTTTCTATTTTAAACCTTAAAATAAATTTGTCTTAAATCAATTCCACAATACACTGGGTGTCATAATTTGGGGGAAAAGATAATAAAAAATACTGACCTGTACTTCTACCACAAGGAAGAAAAAAAAAAAAACACTGAAGTTTTCATTTCAGAAACTACAGCAGGGAACTGATTAACCTGCCAAGACCACTGTCTACAAAAGAAAGAAAGAAAAGAATCATTTAATCCAAAGACACTTTAGAAAAAATTGAAGCCATTGTCTGAACATAGAGTGTCCTTGAAGACAAGCATGGGGTAAAGGACACGATCTGTGCTGTCAAAATCAGCTTATTATCAGCAACTCAACCTTAAATTTTATTTTATTTTGAAACATTTATTTTTTTCTATTTTGCATTCCATTTCAAGGCAACACCCTAACACTTTTGAAAAACCTACAGATTTCTAAAAAAGAAAATAATATTATTTAAAAATTAGTATCTTCATACCAGATAGCGGTGGCACACACCTTTAACCTCAGCACTCGGGAGGCAGAGGCAAGCAGACTTCTGTGAGTTTGAGACCAGCCTGGTCTACAGAGCAAGTTCTGGGACAGTCGGTGCTACACAGAGAAACCCTGTATCGGAAGGAAAAAAAAACATAGTGTCTTCAAGGTCACAGATCATATTCCTAGAAGGTGTATGTGTCTATGTGCCTGTGTGTGTGTGTTTGTGTGTGTGTGTGTGTCTGAGTCTGAGTGTGTACAGTGTTTGTGTTAATGAATGTTCAATAAAATTGACCACATGCTGATTTAAACTGATCCAGTTTTCTTGGGTTGAAGAAATTAAACCTAAGCCAATATACTCATGGAATTTTTTTTATTATAAGCTATTGATGACATGATAAGTCTAGGGAGATAAATGTCTGGCTGCTGAATAAAATGAAAATAAAGAAGGGACCATTTATATGTGTGAGATCTATGGTGGGACCCACACAAAATAAACTTTAAAACAAAGAAAAGCTGAGAACCACAGAGCCAGTCAAACCACATTCTAATTAAACCATGTCTTATTACTGCCTGCTTTGTGACTATTTTCAGTTTGGTAGGTCAGTTTGAGTTTTGATTTCTATTTTACTTCTAAGTTAAAATATTGTAACATGTATGAACAAATAGAATTATTCTTTATAATCAAAAAGACTGTATATGTAATCATATTACAATCTTTGTTTTCACTGCCAGGAAGTGGCAGTAGAATTTTTTTAAAGATTTACTTAGTTTTATTTTATATGTATGAGTGTTTTGCCTATATGCATGTTTTTATATCGTGTGCCTGCAATTTATGAGCAAGCCAGAGAAGGGCATAGGGTACTCTGGAGCTGGGTTTACAGACAGCTGGCTGTGAGTTATCAAATGGGTGCTGGGAATTGAACCCCAGTCTTCTGCAAGAGTAACCAGTGCTCTTAAGCACTGGGCCATCGCTCTAGTCCTTGGATCAAATTCAACTACAAAGATTGTGTGTTTCAGTGGCCCATACTTCCTCACTCATTTTAATAACATAAGTTTTTTATGGATGTGACCCTTTAATATATATTCATGGCTACTTTTTCTAATTTCAATTATAAAACATAGAGATTACTTACAAAACAAGCTGAAGGATGATTTACCTTGTAAATCAAAGTATATATATTATATATATATCAAATTATTTATATAAATCAAATTATATATATATATATATATATATCAAATAAACATGATGATTAGAAGGCCCACAGAATAAACATAGACCAGGAATACTGAGATGATTAAAGTTGTTTTACAAAGCAGAATGTTTTTACTACAGAGAGTGATGTTCTGTTCATTTTCCAAATAAATGGAGCTCATTGTCATATTTTTCTATAATCAACCAGAAGAAGCAGGAGTTGGTTTTATATGATTTTAAATGATCTATATAGAATTCAAATTACAAAATAACAGAAGTGATAACCTAAGAATTATAGCAAAGTATCTCATGTATGCAGCTCATTTTGTTTTTCTTCTGACTCGGGCCATTTCATTTGACTAATCTAATTAATTTGTACTAAAATATGTCAGCTCTGTTGTATTAAATTTTGTGTTTAAATCATTTGACTGCTTGCCACAGGGTTTCTTTTTCTAGAATTGCATTTGTGGAATAAATACATAATGCCGGCTACACATGTTTACCACCCTGATGGACGTTCACTTCCTATCACAGTACATTCCACATTAAAAAATACATGGTTCACTTTTGATGAGTACTACAGGGGCAACTTGGGAGGGCAGGGAGGAGGGAGGAAGAAGAGGAGGGAGGGAAGGAGAATCTAAACTTTAAATGTCTTTAGAAGCTCAACCCAGAAACCACTGCAAACTGCATAGTCAATGAGGCAGGTGAACCCGCTGGTTACAATTAGACTGTGAACAGGGACTAGTAGTTGTGATTTCTTTTCAGGAAATCTAATGAGAAAAATACTTTGTTTTGTTTTGATTTTTTTTGGTTGTTGTTTGTTTTTTGTTTGTTTGTTTTTTGTTGTTGTTGTTGTTGCTCACACATTACAGAATCATTGGTTTTAGTTTAGCAGTGACAAGAAAGAACACTGAAGATGAGAAGTGCCTCCTTTTGTCTGTGAGAGTTCAAATCCCAACACTGGAGCTCCTTGTCTATGGCATATTAACACCCCAGACTGTTGGGATGGTCACTTAGATTTTCAGTTCCCTGAGTATCATGAAAATAAGCTTGGGTATGGATATAAAGTAACCAAAAGGTCTGGACAACAAAACAGAAGTTCCTTGAACTTTGCCTTTCTCTTTAGTGAGCCTATGTCTTATGAGAAGTGCATATTTATGGGACAGGGCATGCTGTTTCAATCAATCTGCATCACCTACATGTCACCTAAGACTTAGCCAAGCAGACCACACAGCATCAGTGTCACCACATTGCTATATTTGCAGGGCTCATTGTAAATTATGCATTCATTATGTAGCTGTAGAAAATCATTTGTAAATCAAAGACCGTGGACATTTTCTCCTGTCATATTTTAGGAATTATATGCCAATGATAACTACAAAATCAATCTTAAATACTTTTAAAGTGTACAACTCTTTCAAAACACATTCAGGATTTATGTTCATTTAATGACAACCACGCGCCTTCACGGCAGCATTCCCTAATGTAAACTGGCCTGTAGGGTAAAATTACAAGAGTATCTTAGAGGTGAGCTGCAGCTTATCAGTCAATCAAATAGCCATCTTCTGAGAATGTCACCTGATGGCATGCTCGACATCATGGCCTATTATCAGAATGCCCGTTGGCAACTCCTTATAAGCAAAGTTGGTAAGAGCCAGTGAAAGAGACTATTGAAGTATGAAAAGTCTAGGGGAGAGCAAATCACACTGAAAAGGAAAACCATCTTTAAACACATCAAAGGTTCAGGTAAAGCCAAATAAAACAAGAACCTATTTCACATGTTCTCTTATGCCCCACACAGAGTTCCCTCCTTCTCACTTCCTGAAGGAGCCACGAAGGACCTCCCTAATCTCAGAAGCAGCGATTCAACAGGTTTTAGTTCATAGATGTATCTCCTTTTAACTACTGTAGTATTTCCATGCAGCAGTCACTCAACCATTTTGTTACTTTTTTCTAGGTTGGATTGTTAAAATAGCTAAATGTTATTGAACAAAATAAATAAGCTATTGAATGGATAATACGTTTAAAACTCCAGATCAGAAATTTTTCTTTAGTGATGGGCTATAAATCCATGCACATAATTAATCATAAGAACTAGTCATTTCAATCTTTTCTTTTGGTACATAACTTCTTACAGAGGAATATAAGATGACAAAAAGATGCATATAGGAACTATAAAACTTAAGGCTTATATGTTCTTCATTCTTGTCTTTCAATTCCTTCCAGTCTAGCCCTAAAACTCTGGCAGTGATTTCACAAGACTTCAAGAGAGCTACAAGGAATCATGCATCTTAGTGAAAGGCTGACATTCCTTGATCATTATTCCCTAGCCCTACGCTGCTGTGATCGCAGAATAGCTTAGAAGACAGGGCTGGCTTTTGCATGAGGCATCCTGAGTCAGCACTCCAGCACAAAATTTTTACTGAGCTACATAACCACGCCAAGACTCAAATACCTCACCTGTGCAATGCAGAAAACAGAAACCTACTCACTTTGGTCACTGGAACTTCACTCAGATAGTGAACACACGACAGCATGTGTGCAACAGTCAGTGCACAGGAAGTGTTACTTGTGCCCTCAGCACCCATCTGTAGTGCCTAAGTGATTACTGGCAAGGGCAGTGTTACACATGAGAAGATAAAACTCCTTGTGTCCATAGATGGGCTCTTTATACCTTGCCTCATCTTAGTACTGACTGTGCAGTTATCCTCAGCCTCTGCAGGTCACTCTACTATAACCTGCTTTTGTCCCTACAGGAAATGCTTTCTCAGGTGCAAAAGGAGCATTGTTTGTTTCCTAGGACTAAACTTTAGTTCAGCGTAGCTCTTGTTAATTATCTCTTTATTGTGACAGAAATTTTGTACTCTCATCACATCTTTAAATGATGATCACTATCCTTTTCCAAACAAACTAATTACTTGAACTTTGACTCTGAGTAGTGTTGCTGTCAAGAACCTCTTGCTGTTGGGTTGCATGGTTGTCATGGTAGATAATGTATTTCCAGAACAGTATATAGTCTTAGCAACAACTAGAGAAGTATACTGTTGAAATCTTGAAAATTTGATGAAACTGTGCTATTGAGATTTATGACAAGTCAGCATATGCACACTTAAAACTTGTTTCAAAAGTCCATGTATAAGCCAACTAATTTGAAACTCAAGGCTCATTTTCCCACACTAGTTCTCCGTTGGATTTAGTGCTTGTTTAACACACACACACACAGAGACAGACAGACAGACACACACACACACACACACACAGAGACAGACACACACACACACACACACACCTGCATAAAACACATGTTTGACAGAGCACTATAGTTATAAAAAATATTAATTTTGTATAGGATAGATAAAGGAAGAATAAGACTTCTTATACATTCCTTTGTAAATTCCTCTGAATTTAACATAATTTCATAATAACAAGGAAAAAAGATATTGAGTTGAGGCACGTTCAGAGGATACCCAAAATAGTTAGAAACTGAATGTAGTTATTCCCGAAAAAGAACATGTGAAGGTAACCAATTAAAGACTTCATTATTGTTCAGATATGTGTTATTAAATAAATTACATATTATTTTATTATATATAATATATATTATAGAATTATTGAACATAGAAGTAAGATTGAACTTATTCTGTAAAACACCAAATCTGAAAATTAAAAACAAAGTGTGAAAATTTAAGAGAGCCCTGTCAGTGTGCAGAAAGGCTTTCTAAGAGCTCTGATGAAAATGGAGCCTTTTGCATAGTAAACTTATACTGTATGTGCTCAATCAAACTTGAATGGCTACTTTTCAAAAACATCACTGGAGTGATTTCAGAAGTAGAAACAGTAAAATGGATTTTTAAAGTATTTTGATGGGAAGAGAAAAACATCTCTCCAGCTATCTTCTCCGAATGTGAGTTTGTTTGTATTCTACCCAGATCCAGAGGATTTCTCCATAACAGGAATAATAATCAGGGACCAAGGGTTGTTTCCCTAATAATCTATGAAGTTACAGCAGAGTGGCACACTCATGTTGGAGTGATGGAGAACAAATAGCAAAGTACACCCTAAAGCAGAGCTTTTCACTCACAACAAGAAGCATGACAGAGTTAAGGGAAAAAAAAAAAAATACTCTGCAAGACTGCTGCTGACAAGAACAAATTTGAACCAGGTTTTCAAAGTCTAAACTCTGCAAAAAGACACCAAATGTGTTAGAAAACCATTTCCGTGCAGTGTGTCAAATGCAGCGTTAAAAAAAAGAAAGGAAAGGTCTTCTATCTACCCCAACTAGAATTTCCAGACCAGGGCTTTGCTATAATGTCGTGATTAATCTAAATAACATACATCTTGTAGCAGGTGTGCTGCAAGAAACTCCAAGAAGGATGAGCTTTACCTCAGGGCCCAGAGTAGCTAGAAATACAAAATGGACAAGGAGCATGCATTAGTGGCTTGAGCCACCATCTTGAAGATGCTTTTGAAGGTATGATGATTGAAAGACCCATCGTTTGAGTTCACGGAGATCTTTGATCTAACTCCTGAAGGACACATGGAGACCTAAGAGGGCAAGTGTCTTCCTGTGTGCCCTTGGTGTGAGGGTTGCTTGCAGAAGAAAAGCCTCTGGTATCTACCAGTGAGCAAGACCCAGACGGAAGTGATGTAGCCAGGGAAGGAGTAGAAAGGAACTAAGTGCTGAGAAGCAGCTGAGTTAACAGAGGTACAAGTTCTATGTGAGTTCTTAGTGCAGACTCCCAGCCTCCAAGTGTGGCAGCAATAAACTTACTTCTGTAGCACAGCTGAGCACTGTTACTGCAAATTAATGAATAGCCTTAAATGCTGGTATGTTTAAATCGTACCCAGAAACACACAACAGCATTCATATAAATTATATTTTAATAACTATGGCCTTCGCAAGGCTCACTTTGATTCACTCATCCATTGCTTCCTGTATTTCCACTACATTTCTTATATTTTTATATGCTCAGTATTTCCTAGAGGCTGTCTGAACCTTTCAATATAGTCACACTTTCTTTTTTGTAATTTCCCTGATGGAACTTTCCCTTTGCCTAATCAGTGAAAGAAAACTTCATGATTTTTTCCCAAGCACCATTCATTTTTAGACTAATCTAATTAGTAAAATTTTTATTTGAGAGACTATAAACCATCTCAAAACAAAAATAATTCATATTTCTGAGTTCATAGGAAACAAATGTTAAGAATTCTCCAAGACTGGTGCAAAAGTCACTGTCTCTCATTAACGCAAAACTGCACACACCCCTATAAAATGCCTGCAGATATATGATGCCTAGATATATCATACACGTGTACAAATGTACACAATTTATTCTGAATCAACAACCAAATGTGATCTGTCAACTATGCTCCCTGTTCCCCTACATTGTCTACTCGGTGACATGGCTCTACGTGGAGCAGGTCCATTGTGGGTTGGAACTCAGCTGCCCCCCACAGCAGCTCCCTGAGACTCAGGCACCTAGCTATAAGTCCTCTATTGCCTCTCGGTAGCTACAGCCCCTAACATTCTGCCTCTTCAAGCTGACACTTTCCTCAGAACTCTAGAAGCCAAGTTTACCAGAAAAATCCATGTAAGCATCTGGCCTGTATCCCCTTCCCCGACTTCAGTAACTGACTCTGTTTCCCAGAGTCTCCACTGGCTAGTTTTTTTCCTTGACAGTAAGAGAAAATCAGATTTCAAGGGAAGTTCTGTCAGCATTTTCAATTGCTTTGGGATGAACATAGAATTTGTAAAAACAAGCTTTGTTTAATATTACCAAAGGGGTTTTAAGTAAAGAAGTTTTAGCCATTGATCAGCATCGCTTGTTGTAATGTGAAAGCTCTCACTGCATAAGTGGTTCCAATCAGCCCCAAGCTTGCCTCTCATCAGAACCACACCTAAGGGCCAATATTCTCCAGCATCTCTTCCTGTCACTGAGCTCTTCTCCAGCAGAAAGATGCTCAGTTCCTCCAGAAGAGCCTGGCAAATCTACGTCATTTCAAACGCCAAAAAAAAATCCCAAAGATTGAGAACAGATATGTGTGGGTGCTAGATAACTGTACAGTTCTTGACTATGGTTGGTGACTTTCATTTTGTCCAGCAAATAAACCTAAGCTTCTCCATTTCTTGATGTCTCCTTCCAAATCTCCAGCCTCTTAAAGCCGATAAAACCATCACGTTGGCGATTCTACCTCAGATGCAAGGGTTAATCTATCATACCTTTATGCATCTAGTCAATAAGATGACCCCACTAACTCTGCTTTTCATTTCTCTTTGTGTACTGATAAATCACCTTGACTTGTTCAAAGAAAAAAGAAAAGCTGTGAAAGATCCTACACACACATATTCAACAGGGAAACAAAAGACAAAGTCAATTCAGACAGGGGAAACCGATGAGAATCAGATCAATAGAAGTACTAAAGGGGAGGAAAACTTGAAAATCACGCTGATAGTGCAGGTGGAGTGGAAGCAGGGAAAGGCCTTTAGAGAGAGACTCGCCACTGTCCGGAGCCCCAGACCTTAGCCACCCAGATGCTGAAAGGAAGAAATGTAAGGAGACTGAGCTTAAGGTAGTTACTGGTTCAGGTCAAGTGGGCCACGGTTGGAGCAGTGAGAACTCTGACTTTTATCCTCTGACTTTTTTACAGCTGTGTTTTACTTTGCAAAGTGTCTATCCTCTAAGGCTTAGGTCCCTATATTTCCAGTCATAGGAGATAGAATCGTCTCTTACAATCAGACTCCCATCTCAAATTCTTTTATCAACAAAATTTCTCAGATAGATTCATGTTGTAAATTGCTTCACTTGGAAAAGTTTATAATTTGTATAAAGACTTTTCTTTTTTACTAAAACCTTCTTCTTTCTCTTTAGGTTCCAACATTTTCTACTCTGACCATCACAGTTATCATATGAAACTGGCTTTGCAGGCATGCAAAGGTATAAGCATTGCTTATTTATGTAAGCAAAGATACAGATATAGATATTTGTACATGTAGATATATATGGAGAGATACACACATCTATATGAAGCTTCTGCCAAGGTTCTAGAAAAGGATGAGTCAGGGGAATCCTAACTTATGGACCCGATGGTATTGAAGATGCTGAGTGAGGAAGCTGAATTGTGGCTCAATCCACACATCGGGGGTCTTCTGGGGTCCAAAGCCTGGACCACCAGGAGAGTTACTTAGTCCACTGTAAAGACCTAGAAACACAGGTTCTACTGTCGGTGAAGGAAAAAGCAGGAGCAACAGGGGACAGCCACTGCAGCAAAGGCAAATACGCCCTTCTGCTGTGCCCTCTGTTGTCTAGGCTCCTACCAATGGGTGCCATCCACATACAGGGCGGGTCTTCCCATATCAATCAAGACCATAAGAATGATTTCTCAGTTGCAGCTCTCTATTCAGGTGTTTCCAGTCTGTGGCAATTGACATTAAAACCAACTTTAATAGCAATGAAAGTGCTACAAACAGTGACACAGACACATGTTTCGTTACCGGTGCTTTGGCCTCATAGTCTCTTGGGGGCACAATAAGCTTCCATTCACTTGTTTGTGTTTGATATTTGACTTGTTACCACATAAAATGTTTTATTCACTTTAAATTATTTGTGTAATTTAGCTTGAGATTAATCCCATCACATTTCCTATTAACATGACTAGAAGTTGTTATTTAATGTTTCCTCACTTAATGTCAGAATATTTGAGGATTAACGTCTTTAAACACATAGTAAACATAAATTCAAAGAAATAACAGTAAAGTTCTCCATAGAATTGACAGAGACTATTTTCAGCTGCTAAAAGAAAATAATTGTCATCCTCCAATTCTATATGAATTAATCCTTTAAATATAAAGATGAATTAAAGGTGATGGTCCAGTAAATAAAATTTATAAGCACTTATATCCAGGGAGAAGATCGTGAAAGTAAATCACAAATGGCTATCTCTGGCATAATGGAAACTATGACTAAAATTACAGAAGAGAAACTAGAAGATGGCTCAGTAGCTAAGAGAATTTGTTACTCTTGCAGAGGAACTGGGTTCAGTTCCAAGCACCCACATGGCGGCTCACAACCGAACTCCAGCTGACTCAACCGTCTCTTCTCACTTCCACATACACCAGGCCAGGCACACATATGGTGCACAGACATACATGCAGGGAAATCACTCATACTAAATTGTGGGAACCAACGCAAGAACCAAAACCAGCGTGTGTGAATATGAATGGATAGTCTCAGCACCTGTGTTAAAGGCGGCACTGTGGGTGGAGCACACCTGTAATTCCAGCACTGGGGAGGCAGAGACATGTGGGTACCTAAGAATTGCATTCAGCCCGGTCTAGCCAAACTGGCAAGCTCTGCATTCAATGTGAGACCATCTTAAAACAATAAGATGCAGAGCAATTGAAATAGACATGTAGTGTGAATTTCACACACATGTGTACACACATGCATGTGTACTCACATGTACGAATACACACATGAACATGTTGACTCAATTTTCTTAACCAAAATATTTTTTAACAACTTAGTGACCGAGCCTACATCAATTATAACCCAATTAACCAAAACAGGAGGAAATGAGGATTAATGGACACAATTACAAAACCTTAAGGATATCGATTCCGAGGAAAGATTCTCCAGTTGGGAGCAGCAGGATTTCTTCCACTGGAACCTGGGGTAACCAGGCCCCAGAGCCTCAGCAGGAGCTGGAGCCCTCAAGCGGTTTTCTCTAGGAGCGTCTTGAAGGGCAGCGATGAACAGCCAAATCTATCCCAAGTCTCCAATCCCCCACCACCGCCAGTTCTGGGCTCATTTATATATCTCCTCCCAGAGTCTGTTCATGGGGTCTTTTCAGCCGGCAGCAATTAAGCTCCTGCACGAGGTAGTTGGTCTTCTAGAGAATTAATATCACCTGTTCTCTCAAGAGAACGTTCCGATCCCATACTTGGGATCCTAAAGAACAGGTTTCTCTCCTTCATGAACATGTATACAATTACACTTCACAAAAAGAGGAAGAGATGGAGTTAATAATTGGCAGTAGAACATATAATATCTCATGTCAGAATCACTAAAAAGAAGGTGATAGAAAGAATAATCATCAAAGGGAAAATATGAGCACAGGTTCTGCATATAAGTATCTAGTTGATGTCATTTCCTTTTTAAATAAACAACTACTTTTAAGTGGATGCTACGCCATCTAGTAAATAGTTGCATGAACTATAGTTATACTCAGGTTTTCAGAGGTCTTTACGGCATTCACACACATGCTTTTGTAAATTTCCTCATCAGCTATCCAATTCAGTATGATGGAGGAAGACTCCATCAGGCAGCATCCCTGTTTGTTGAAGTGTCACTTCTCCTGGGTAGTGGCACGGTGCAATGGAAGAACCATGAGGGAAATGGTGGCCCATACATTCCATGGATGATCATATGTGTTTCCTTTATTGCTTCACTGGCATTCCTACCCACGATCTCTGCTGATGGTGAGCTGGCAGACTAAGGTCATGATCACATGAGACAAAGTGTTCCAGGGCCTCCCGGGTAACTATCACATGAGACTCACTTCCCAGAATCTGTTTATTTGGCCGTCTGTTGATTTGTTTTTTACTGTGTGTAAGAAACAACACAACTGATTCCTGGAATTCAGGTTTGATGTTGATATCCCTGGCCTCCTGGGCCAGGATGGCATGAGGCACAGTGGTCCAGAGCCTGGTGGGCTACAACTCTGTTGATTTAACTACAACTCTACCACTGAGGCAGTGTTTGAAAATAAAGTGGTAAGATGGCTTTAAAATAACTGCTGAGTAGGTGGGATGTTCATCAGGTAGATGGCTACAAGCATAGGGTAATTAGTACTTAAAAGTAAGAGGCACACACCTTTAAAACAGCAACAAAGTCCTGGACAGTAAGTGCCTTCTTAAAGGAACACCCAGAAGCTAAGCTAAACTCTTAAAAAAAAAAAAAAAAAAACTCATGATAAACAGATCCTGAAAATAGTTTCTCATTACTGACAAACTCACTACTATGTCCCAAAATAAGTTCATGGATACAGGGTCGCTTATGCTCTGAGTGGCTGGAGCAGAGGGCCTTGCAGTTGGAGACGCTGAAGCCCCTGATACGAACATCAAATTTGAGTTCTAAGAGCAGTGTCATTGTTTCTCTTTTTAAAAGATATATCTTTATTTAATTTATGTGCACTGGTGTGAGGGTGTCAGATCTTGAAGCTACAGACAGTTGTGAGCTGCTATGTAGGTGCTAGGAATTGAACCCAGGACCTTTGGAAGAACAGACAGTGCTCTTAACCACTGAGCCAACTCTCCAGCCTCAGTGTTGTTGTTTCTTATGCACATTAAAAACCAATGAATAGATGGTCAGTAAGCAGATTTGGGGCATTATGAGGGTCTACCCAGGACACCGTTATAACAGTGATAAAATCTAATTTCGATCACAACAAACCTTTGTGCTAGCTATGTCTTCATTCTGTCACAAAAGATTGCTACAGCACACAAAGCCTAGCCAGCCACAGCAGCGCCAGCCCTAATGTCTGCCTTAACCTATAAATGTGTCATGTGTAGAAACATTCATGTATATTCACATATGAGGTTTACAATAAGAATTCTTGGAAGTCTTAGATCTCTGCAGATGTATATTATTTGTCAGAGTTTAAAGTGGGTTCCGTCTACTTCATAGATTTCCAATGTTGTGAGCATTTACTAATCAGACCTCTCACTTGCAAATGACAGAAATCATGCTGCCTTAAATTTGAAAAGAATGTGTTAGCAGAGATGAAGAGTGCACAGGTAGAATAGTTCAAAGGCTTGGTAATCTAATTACTCAAAGGGTGTCAATGTAATCTGTTGCCATCTCTTGACCCCACCACCTACACACACACACACACACACACACACACACACACACACACACATACACACACACACACTTGCCCTTTTTCTTCTGTTGCCTTCTTTAACAGACAAGCTTTTCCCAAAAACATGACCACACATAAATTTAAAACCTCCATTCAGCTAAGTTGGTCTTCTCTCTGGTAGTTAAGCCCAAGTGTCATGACTGCCAGGCCTTCTCAGGGGCTCAGTTTACACCATATCCCTAATGCTGACACCTCCACTGTAACTGCTGACATCTTCCCTGGAGGGTACCCAGGCCTCAAGCACATGAGCTGAGAGTGTCACTGGAATTATCCCCTTGGAAAAGTTAACCGATGTACAGATAGCAGAGAAAGGAGGGAAGTAGAGCAGGATACAAATAAATGTCCGTTACAAATACTTTGATAAGAATCTTGTTAAATGAAATATCTGGACCCGACCATAAAACACCTGTGAAAGCTCATATTTCAACATTTTTCTCTGGATTAGAGAAATCCAATTTGTAGCATTTGAAATTACTGAAAGTATAATTACCACATAAGTGCATGTGCTCAGCCATGCAGTGATTCCTCCCCCTCCTCTCCAACTCCTCACTGCCATTTAAACTGTCGCTTTTGATGGCTCCAACTTGATAGAGACATGTATTTATCATAAATTCTAGCTTGCGACAAGAACAGAGGGAGAAATGTATTCTGCATATTCTATATAATTTATTCATGATTATAGATGTTAGGCATTTAAAATTGGAAATTACCTAATGTGTTGCTACCTTCTGTATTGTAAGGACTTTTAAATGATGCCATAGAATAGATCATTACCTTGAAAATATTCCTATTTCTAAATTCTTCATAATCCCCCAGCTTGGACATATAAGTAATAAAAAAAATAGAGCTTGCTTCCATTATTTTATACCAGGTATTAACTTATTGATTTGTTGTGGGTATCATTTCAGAGTTTCACTTTGAGGATGTATGAAATAGAAGAATAAAAGATTGCAAATCATATTTCCGCCTTTACTATAAAGAGCACCAAAGCACATAGAAGGACTGTGACAGGAAACGTGAAGCATTCTTCTCTTTCTCTCCTTTGTTCATGAGAGATGGAGCAACCATTACACCTCACCCCTTATCAAAATGGCCATCCCCCATAACACAAAGGAAGCAGTAAAAATCATTTACCAAATTTGCCTTTAAGAACATTTGTTTACCTAAGGGCTAGGGAGATGGCTCAGTGGGTAGAGCAAGCACGGGGACCAGAGTTCCAATCCCCAGCACCCAGACAGATGTTCCATGGATGTAGTGGCCAGCCTATAATCCCAAAAACACCAAAGTGAAGACAGGGGATCTCTAGAACAAGCTGGATAGCTAAGCAGCCAAATCAGCAAGGCTCAGAGAGCAGCAGACCGCAACCAAATACAACACCTGACCTCAGTCTGGGTCTCCACACCCATGCCACATACATGCACAAGCACATGCACACACATACACATGTACCCACGCACATTTGGACATGCATGCAAACACACCACATGTGCATACACCTGGAAAAAGTAAATCAGTAAGTGAATAAACAAAGCATTTATCTAACCAAACAAAAATTGGAATTGTCTTTTAGCAACATTCACACACAGGATTTCATATGCAGAGATTTGGGTAGTTGGCTTATGTTCCAGTGCTCACTTTGGTTGCCTGCATAAAGGAGCACAGCATTGAATAAATTAATGGAGAATTAGAGCGATGTGATTGTTGTGATACCAATGTGCTTACCCAAGGGATGACCACATGGCTTTGGCATTGGAAACAGTGCATCTGGGCGGAAGTCTACTTGGGGGAATTAGTTTGGATTATACCCTCCCACATTCTGTGAAAAGCAATTCACAGAAAAGAAGTACTTGGGCTCCAGGGGAAAGAAAACATTTCAGCAATGACATAATCATTAGTTTTAGCAGTGTTTCCAGGAGATCCAAAGTATCCATCTATGAAATGAACTGTAAGCTTATGAAATTTAGTAAGAAATACATCTCGTCAGGTAAGACGGTATCCCTCACTTTATAAATAGTTGTATTAGGCCAGACCATTTATAAAGGCAACAAGGATCATACGTTATAAATGACTGTTATAAAAAAATCTTATGTATGTTCCCACAGGAAGGAATGTACCAAACGATGAAATTGATCAAGTTTTACCTGGAAGGTGGTTTCAGCTGTGCTCATGTCCCTTGGCTGTGCCTACTCCCAGGAACACATCTATCTGGCTGTCCATTTCTCTTGTGTAGCACTTTTCTTGTTCCAGATCGCTTACTTACAGATGTGACACTCCCTCATCTTCAGGACTGAAGGAATCACAGTGAAGCTGAATATTTTCTCATTCTAGAGCCTCCAAGTGTTTTATTACAGGTTTCTTTTTCAAATCATGTATGTTATAGTTAAAAGCAGTCAAATTAAGTGACACGTGAGTGTTAGAAAGGGCAAACTTGAGAGGAGCCTTTGAAATACCACCCAAGCAAAGGTACTCATGGCATGGACACATATTGTCTCTGTAAAGATACAGCTGTATTTCCCCTAGGGAATTCCCTGTTGGAAGAAAATACTTAATTTGATCCTCTGATGTGACACCAAATTATAAACTTTAAGTTATGTGTATGTGGGAGCAGGGGTAAGTCCACAGGTACGGAGTGCCAGGGAGGCAGAAAAGGCACTAAATCCACTGGAGTTGACGTTACAGCAGCAAAATGCTAGGAGGGGTTCCCAAGATGGCGGTGCCTATCACACACTGTATCTGATCTACTGCATGAAGACCAGGGACCGGACTAGAAGCCACAGACTGCAAGAACTGGAGAACACTAGGTGAGTGGGGCCCTGCACAGTACAGACCCCAGGTGCGTCTGACCCCAGGTCAACCAACATCCCAGGGAGGTCCTGAACCCACTCCCCAGACTTTGGAACGGAACTCACCTGCAGACTATAGCCGGCCTCTATAGCCCAAACTCAGTGTATGGGATGGTGGAACACCAGAGCTCCTAGCCTGGGGAAGTCTCAGGGAAATGGATGAATCTGTCCTCAGACCCCTCACCTACCCCACAGTCTACGGAGAGTCTACGGAGAGCCCCGCTGGGGGCAAGGAGTGCAGGGAAGCCCAGGCGGCTGTGAACACCTTGCCCAGTGCACGCAGTCTGAACAGGACCAAACCAGAGCCAGGCTACCAGCTGCTGCAAGTCAAGCCTGCAAAAATAGGCAAATAGAACCCGACCTGGCCAGTCCCCATGGCCCGCAGAGTCTCCCATGCTCTTGGGAGAAGCTGGACATCCCTGAGGGGGCAGGGCGGAGGTCTGAACAGCAGCCACAACTCAAAGGGACTGAACTGCCAAAGGTACGTTATCTAGACTGGTCCAGGCAGGAACCTGACTGCAAGCCACAGCAGTCCAGGCCTGCACAATTGGGCAGATAAAGCCTAGCCTGGCCTGGCCAGTTTACACGGCCCAGCAGGGTCTCCCACGTGAGTGGGAGAGGTTGTACTGCCCTGAAGGGTCAGGACAGAAAATTCAGCAGCAGCTCCAACACAACTGGTCTGAATCGCTTCAGTAACATGAATGGGATTAGGCAGAAGCCTACCTCTGCTGACCCAATCGGGAGCCTAAGGTGTAGAGCAAAGTCTCCTGGAGCGGAAACCAGATCACCCCCCTGTTCCAGGGAAGAACTCTCTGATCCCCACAGGCAAGGGCACATGAGCTATAATCACTCACCAACTATCCACTCTCAACAACCAGTGAAGAACACCAGAAGCTACCTCCAAACATCAGAAATAGCAAGATGACTAAAGGACATCATAAGAACACACAAACAACAAAAACCAAAACAATTCAGCATCTCCAGATCCCAGCTATCCCAAGAAAGCAACCCTGAGAACTCAAACACAATAGAAATACAAGAAAATGACCTCAAATCCTTAGTAATGAAGATGAAAATGGAAGAAATGAACAAAATCCGTAAACAAATGTAGGAAGATGCAACCAAACAGGTTGAAGACATAAAAGAGGCCTATAGAGAGGCACTGGAAGAAATTCAGGAAAATACAAACAGATGAAGGAAATCAATAAAACAGTTCAAGATCTGAAGATGAAAATGAAAACAATAAAGGCACAGACAGAAGAAAAATGGGAAAGAGACCTTAGAGAAGAAAGCAAGCAACATAGAGGTGAGCTTCTTTAACAGAATCCAAGAAATGGAGGAACAAATCTTGTGACTAGAAGATACAATCCTAGAACTTGAAGCAACCATCAAAGAAAATGCCAAATCTGAAAAATTCCTGACACAAAACATCCAAGAAATCAAGGACACTATGAAAGCATGAAACCTGAGAATAATAGGTATTGAGGAATGAGAAGACATCCGAATCCAAGGCCCAGAAAATATCTTCAACAAAATCACAGAAGAAAATTTCCCCAATTTAAAGGTGATGCATATAAACACAGAAGAGGCCTACAAAACACCAAATAGAATAGAACAGAAAGGAAAATCTTCCAGACACATAATAATCAAAACACAAAATATACAGAGCAAAGAAAAAATAATGGCAAACCTTTCAGAATTACACCCAACTTCTCAGCAGAGACCATAAAAGCCAGAAGGGCCTGGACAGAGGTCCTGCAAACCCTAAGAGACCACAGATGCCAGGCCAGACTACTATACCTAGAGAAACTATCAATAACCATTGATGGAGAAAACAAGATATTCCATGACAAAAACAAATTCAAACAGTTCCTATCCACAAATCCAGCCTTACAGAAGTTACTAGAAGGAAACCTCCAAACCAAAGCGACAAGCTACAACCAAAATTACATTTAAGTGTTTCTCAGCCATTCACTATTCCGCTGTTGAGAATTCTCTGTTTAGTTCTGCAAGCACTAGGTTGTCTAATTGCAATGTCCTTGACTGGTGCATTACTTTGTGCAGGTCCCTCTGGGTCCAGATCCGCCAGCCTTGATAGAATTCTCTATTGTTAAAAGCCTACTCTTCTTCCTAGGCTGGCCACTCTGTTGCTTATTACTGATTCTTTCAAATTGAAACATTTATCTGTCCTTTAAGTCAAATGAAAATTTATCTTTTCCTCCGTGGCTTCTTACCAGTGTTGATCTGTGCAGTATTTGGGGGCTAGAACATGAAGGATGCAGGATGTCAGCATCTCAACATGCTGGAGGAATGAATCCTGTCAGGTCTGATCCAGTGTCAGTGTCCAGTTCTTTTATTCTGAAAACATATAATTCCTCACAAGCATTATGCCATCCTAAAACTATAAATGTATGAGGTGTGCAGGATACACAGAACAACTAATTCTAGTTCTGTGCTCTTTGTATGAGCAGAAGAAAGACATCTTTAAATCGTTATTCAAGCCATAGGAAGAATGACATCCAATAATAAGTCAAGGGGATTCTGTAACCAGCAAGAAGCTTTGGCTATGCATAGGCATTCATGTCTCAGCCAGTCTCAAAGCTATTCCCATGTAGTGAGATTAGCACTGTAAGTTAAGTGCTTGTTCTGTAATTTGAATTCATGTGAGTATACACTGACTTAAGTTAGTGGTCTTTCATCCAGATCTGTTTCATTTTTATTTCTTTTAAAGATGAAATATAACATCACTATTAACAATGAACATACAGTTATTATCATACTGAAATCAAAACATGATTGGATAGTTCTAAATGTGCTTCTCTAGGCTCTATGGCGCCT